>NC_143057.1:90013571-90327023 GCF_052426305.1 Pelodiscus sinensis
AGCTCAAATAAAAAAACCTCACTCAGATTATTTATTGGTGAAAAACATACTCCTAAGCCACCTGATTCATTTTTCTAGGAGACTATTTCTGCTCTGACTCCCACTTCTCATTAGTGTAACACTTCTGATTTCAGTGTAACTATGCCTGATTTACTGTATGGGCTTGTGGACAGCACACTGGTCTGGGAATTGGAACATCTGGGTTCTAACTGCCACTGGCCTGGTGTGCAACCATGGGCAGTCACTCCCCTGTGCCTCAGTTTCCTCCTCTATAAAAGCAATATCTGTAAAGTGTTCCATGCTCTGCTGATGCAAAGTACTCTATAAAAGCTAGTTATTATTTATACCAGGGCTACTCAACTTTGGAAGCCTTGGGGACCACAATGATACTCATAGCACATGCTAAGGGCAACAACTTAAGTGTGGTTGCATATACATGCAAATATATATGTGCAAATAGCTTCCTTTACACTGACGGGCATGAATACAAAGATTAAGGCAAGACTACACAACACGCAGGCCCCATTTAAGTCAGTTCTGCTGATATCAATAAAATGCAATATTTACCTGATTTCTACCCATGAGAGCACTTTTAATGAGCAATGACAGTCCAGGAATTTAACTACTAAAATGCATATCAACAGAAGCCCATTATATTGACTACTGTTTTGTTTTGGCTCTCATTCATGAGCAGCGTGTTGAGCCCCATGTAAACCCAAACTACACCGTGGGCCACAAACAAACGTGCTGTGGGCCGCATGTGGCCCACGGGCCGCATGGTGAGTAGCCCTGATTTACACCAATATAAACAAGATCAGTATCAGTCATTGGCATGCCCTGAATAGATCCCTCCATTTTCATTTTCTAGATCAGCTCTGAGTCCACTAGACATCACTTCTATACTAGCCATTTGAAGGACTGTATTTAAAAGTGGGAACTTCCCCTTTTGAACTGTGACTAGGATTTCACTACACTAAGCCTGAGAGGTTTATCGCACTTTCTTTTTCTGCCTTCACCGTTTAATTCATTTCTAGCAGACTGTTTCAGCTTATCTTGGTTTTGCTGTTCTGTTTTGCTTTCATGAAGAGTAGATACCACAAGATCGTCTGAGTTGAGGAGCCTTAATGGCTTACCATACATATTGGTTGATTTTGATGGGGCTTTTCTGTGTTAGCTGTGAAGTGTCTGAGCCCGTAGCTACGAGGTGCACTGAGGTGAGTGATAGTTATTTCTTTCTCTTGAGGCAAGCGGGTTGTATAAGTAGAAAATCAATAATGAATCTTAGGTGATTATTTGCATGTTAACATCTGAGTGCTTTGAAGTGCAGAGATGGGGTTTTTTTGTTTGTTTTTGCTCGGGGGTGTCCATAAGCCTTTAACTAGGAACGTAAGGCAGGTCTTTCAAAACACTCTTGATGACACCGCTCAGGCACAAATATATAGGACCCTTCAATATGGGAGTCTTCTGAAGTGAGAATATAAATCTGAGATTTCATATTGTTTTGAGGACAATGAAATCTCATATGCATGTCTACAACAAGACATCGGAGCTGAAAAGAGAACAGGTTTATACAGGGTTTGTTTCCTACTATTTGGGTCTAAGAATATGCACACTTCAGTACCAATGGGCGGGATGAGATTCTCCACATGTAGTGTGCATGTGTAGTTTAGCAGATATACAATTCCTCACCAGAGCAATAAAAAAAAGAAATACCAGGCCCTCCTTAGCTCTTTTTGTCTGGTCTGTACTGGTTCCTTTTTAATTAAAAGGGCAGGGAAAGCGGGTGGAGAGGAAGATTTATGGCAAGATGCTTCTCTGTTTTGATTTTTTTTGTTTCAGAGAGTTTTGAGGGGAGACTCAGGAATTACCCTCATATTGTATGTGCCACAGAGCCCTATCATAGATCCTTTGCTTTACTGAAGTACAACTCCCATAATCCTCCTAATTGTGCAAAACTGTAATATACAGGGAATTTCTTCCTCTGCTATATCTGGAGACTGGTTTTGGCCCTAAAGCATAAGGGTTGATCGCTCTGGTAATTTTATTTGAGATGGCATAACGCAGGTACTCTTCTCACTCACATCAGCAGCCAAACCTCTCTTGTCTTCATCTTCCTAAGCTATTTGCTTCAATAACAATCAATGACAGCAAGTGCCACAAGTTCATTATAAATTGTACAAAAGCAGTGTTTTTCACTCACCAGTCTGGTATGGGATGGTTTTTCTTAGGTCAATATTTGACATTTCATTTAAGTGATCTTCACTGTAGTATCTACAAGCTTCTAAATTAGAACTGTCATCTTTGTTATTTAAGTTGGGGATAGAATACATGGGAGCTACTGATTTGCTGGCACTCTGCAGTTATTTTGTATATATTTTTTCTATCTCCTAGTTTTCATAGCCCCTGTTTGTGGTTCTAGCGTCTGTATTTACATTACTTGCAAAATACCTACTCAGTAATAAACATTTAAACTCAGTAATGAACATGGAACCCTCTACTTGTAAAGAAACTTCTTGTTACAAGCCAGTTTGCATCCAATAGCTTTTGGTCACACATCCCAGGGAGTACACCCTGTCGGCGACTCACTGGGACTACTGAGAGAGGAGTATAAGTCTTTGTTAAGCTTTTAGTGCCCAGGAAATGTGGTAGAGGCCAACGGAGGAACCAGTGCAATAGCCTACCAAGGCTTCTCAGAATTGGGTCTCCTCATCCCACCTAGTCTAGAGGCCCCCATGACCAGCATTGACCCCCTAGATAGCCCTATTACTCAATCACACTCCTCTCCCAGAACTCTACCCCAAAGGTGCAACTCTTCTATTCTACTGCTTACCACTCCCAGGGGCACGTAGTAGACACACTTTGCTCAGAATCTGTCACCTCTATTCCCTGTTACAATCAGGTAAAGCACAAGAGAAAACAGATAATATCAAAACAAGCACTGAATAAGTGTCCCTGCCCAGTGGTGTCAGAACTGGCAGTTCTAGGGGTGCAGCAACCCCCCCAGCTTGAAGTAGTAATATACACTTCCATCCCCAGGACCCCCACTATATAAAAATTGTTTCAGCATCCCAGTCCTGGCTACTTCCATTTCCTCATCATGCCAGAACATTCTTTATGTCAGGTCCAAATCCCTTCAGTTGTCCCGAGTCCCTTGACCCATATGGGCTCAGAAAAGCAGGCAGAATCTCCCAGTCCCATAAGACTGCTATATTGCTGGCTGACCTCTTCTTCCTAAATCACTCACCCTGTTTCTGTAACCAGGCTCTTTCCTGCCTCACGTTTCCTTTTCCTGTCTGCTCTCCTTCTCTGCGAGGGTATGTCTACACTGCATTCCTCTTTCGAGAGAGGAATGCAAATGCAGACGAACGAAATTGCAAATGAAGTGTGGATTTGAATTTCCCATGCTTCATTTGCATAATCGCATCCAGGCACTATTTCGAAATACCCTATTTTGAAAAAAAGAAACGCTGTCTAGACGTGGTTATTTCGAAAGAAAACTCTTCTTTCAAAATAACCCTTACTCCTTATAAAATGAAGTTTAAAGGTTATTTCAAAAGAAGAGTTTTCTTTCGAAATAACCACGTCTAGACAGTGTTTCTTTTTTTGAAATAGGGTATTTCAAAATAGCACCCAGACGTGATTATGCAAATGAAGGACGAGAAATTCAAATCCATGCTTCATTTTCAATTTTGTTAATCTGCATTTACAGTCCTCTCTCGAAAGAGGAATGCAAAGCAGACATACCCTGAGATTCTTCATCTAAACTGCTGCGGGTCATCTGGACTCTTTCTACTACACCTACCTTCTCCCGTGCCTTCAGAGGAAACAGCTAAACAGTTAAGGAGTTAGCTGCTTTATTAGCATAAGCTTGGTGAGGTCTAAGTCTCATTGATATCCACATGTTTTTCCCATTGTCTCTGCCGAGGATGTATCTGCTGTGGGCCAGTCAGTAGTACCAGATACATGGTCAGACAGACACATTGGATACAGCAGTTTTTCTTAGTATAACTTCATATCAATCAGAATTTATAAATGGAACAGACAAGCTACATTCATCACGCCTTCCCATTTTCTGCTGTAAGCCTCTGTTTGAGATAAGAGCTGGTCTCCACTAGGGACTTACATTTGTATAGCTACATCTCTCAGGGGTGTGAAAAATCCACAGCCCTGACAGACATAGCTATAGGCACCAATTCCGTGGGTGTTCCAAGGCTGGAGCACCCACAGAAAAAAAATTAGCAGGGGTTTAGCACCCACAGGCAGCCAGCTCCCATCTCTTCCAAGCAGCTCCCACCTCTGATCAACTCCTCCCCCTCCCTCTCCCTCTCAGAGCCTCCACCTGCCACAAAGAGCCATTTCACAGTGCACAGGCAGTTCTGTGAGGGAGGGGAAGCAGTGGAAATGGGGCAAGCTTAGGGCAGGAGGCGGAAAAGGGAGGAAGAGGCAGGACAGGGTGTAGAAAGAGATGGGATGGAGACTTGAGAGAAGTAGTGAAATGGGGGCAGGGCTAGGGCAGAGCAGAGACAGAATGAGATGTGGGCTTCAGGGAGGAATCAGGTTGGGACAGGGCAAGGGGCTGAACATCCCTGGCCCAGACGAAGCCAGCGCCTATGCCTGCCTAACTCCTGATGTAGACAAAACTAGGATGATAGTGGAATTTTTCCATCAGCCTAGCTACTGTTTCTTGGGGAGGTGGCTTACCTGCACCGATGGGAAGGACCTTACTAAAAAATGCATATGAGACTGTGAAATCTGGTCTTTCCTTATGATGTTTGTCCTCTCTCCCCCCCCATAATATCTGGTGTTTACTATCCAGATTTTAGGGGGGGAGAAGAGGGGGAAATCAGTATTTCTCAAATTGGAGGGTCTGACCCAAACAGGAGTCACTAGTAGGTCAAAAGGATATTTTCGAGGAGTTGTGCTGGTCATCTGGAGAGTGGCTGCTGCAGGCCAGGAGCCCAGCTCTGAAGGCAAAGTCATCACCAGCAGCGGTGAAGAAGTGTGGATGGCATCCTGTGGTATTTCCACACTTACTTCTGCGCTGCTGCCTGCAGAGCTGGGCAGCTGGACAGTGGCAGCTGCTGACTGAAGACCCAACTCTTGGGCAGAAGCATAGAAGTAAGGGCTAGAGATACCATACAATGCCATCCTTACTTTGGGCAGCTTTGCCTTCGGAGCGGGACTCCTCGCCAGCAGCTGCTACTCTCCAGCTGCCCAGCTCTGAAGGTAGGGCTGCCACCAGCAGCAGCACAGAAGTATGGGTAGCAATATTGCAACCCTTCTAAAATAACTTGCAATTTCCCCCTCCACACCCACACAAAAAGCTCATTTTTGGATCGGTGCCCTTAATATTGCAACACTGCGATATTTCAGATTCAAATAGCTGAAATAATGAAATTAACCATTTTTAAAATTGTGTGACTGTGAAACTGACCAAAATGGACTGTAAATGTGGTAGGGCCCATGAGCATCCGGTATGCCAGGCAGGGGAAGGCTTTGCCTTCCCAAACCGCCAAGGTGTAGCCCCACCCACACTATGTTCCCAGAATGCCTGCTATAGGCACTCTGGAGGCAGCATGTTGCTGTCCCCAGCACCTGCCCTCATGCTACTCTGGGGCTGGGCCATGACGTGCAGCATGCCCACCTCATTCCCTGGTGCTCTGGAGCTAGAGAGTCTGGGCCGGGCCACATGGCGTACCGTGCCTTCCCCAGTACTCCGGCGCTGGATAGGTTGGGCTGTACTGGACCAGGCCACACCATACGCCCTCCTCTGGAGCTGGGAAGGCTGGGGCCATGCCATGCGCCCTCCACCCTCCTTCCTCCCTGGAGCTGGGGAGGCTGAGATGAATGTGCGCCTGCCTGCTTGCTCCCCTCTCCATGGTTGGGAGAGGAAGCATGTGCAACGCACACTGCCCCACCTCCTTGTGGGGTGCAGGGAAGGGGTGGGGGCCTCAGCAGAAGGGGCAAGGCTGGAGGTGGGGCTGAGGGTTTGCCTCCCCCAGCCCTGCCTTCAACAACTGCTCAATGTAGGGCCTTATCAATAGGAGAAGACTTCCTGTTGGTGTAGACAGTGCCTACACCAGTCCTGGGCAAAATACGGCTCATGGACCAGATCAAGTCTGCAATGCCACTGGATCAAGTCTGCGGATACCGTGGGGAGACCCAGGCAGGCTCCCCTGCTTGCCCCACAGTCCCACGCTCTGCTCAGTAAAGCGGCTGTGGGGTCGTTTCTCTTTAGAAACTGCAAGCCCAGAGGGGAGGGAGGAAGGCTTCAGGCATAACTCCCACCCCCAGCACAATTCCATTGGCTGGCTTCTGTCCAGAAACTGGCCAATGGGAGCTGCCTTCTTGATTAACAGACAGCACACAAAGTAAACCCCCCCCCCCCCCCCCGGCTCAGTTATTCCCACAAGTACAAGACTGTGCAGCCTGTGCAGGTGCAGGGCAGGCAGGCTGGCTGAGAAATGTTTTAAGCTCTGCAGGCATGCAGGCTGGTTGGGCTGCTGGCTGGTAAGTCTCCTGGCCAGAGCCTGCATCTGGCACCCCAGCCCTTCTCTTCCTCAACCCTCTGCCCCCCACCCCCCAAAATATCCATACCTTCCCAGAGCTGGCACCCATACCCCTGCCCCAGATCACAATCCTCTCCTACCCTAGGTTACAACCCAAACTCTTACACCACAGTCTCCTCCCCTAGGTCACATTCCAAAACCTTGCACCCCTGTCTCCTGCCCTAGGTAACAACTGCTTCCTTCACCCAAACTCCCTCCTAGATCCCACTCTCCCTTCTGCACCCCAAGCCCTTACCCTAAATTCCATCCCAGACCCCGCACCTCCTGCATTAATATCATGGAAGAATGTAGCCCTCGACCACTTTCCAAAATCTTGGAGTAGCCCCACCCATCAAAAATTATTGCCCACCCCATGCCCCTACACTGAAGTGCAGTGACACAGCTGTGCCACTGTAGCATTTTAAATGTAGATGTGCCCTGAGGTAATCAAGTCATCATTTTGGTTGTACATTGAGGCTCTGCTCTTTTCGACACAAAGGACTGAAGTAATGTTCCTCCTAGTTAGTAAGCCAGTAACATTAGGAAATTCTGTGGCCAGTCTGGCACATTTTGGAACCACTGCTAGTAGGTTAAGTAAATAAATATAATTCCATCTCAGAGCCTCCTGCCAGGACCTCCCAGGGGCTGCTAGCTAGTCAAAACACAGGACAAACTTTTCACCCCTGCTCCGCTTCCTTCAAAAAGAGGCAGAGTGGCATAAAGGGGCTCTCAAATTCCAGGATCTGGCTGGGGCACCATTCTCCCATTTCAGGAACTGTGAAAGAGAGGCTTTCACAAACTCCGGTTTTGAGGGCAGAAAGGAGCATAGCTGCAGTAGGTGAAAGTCAGGGCTGCAGCAAGGAAGGCCCTTGAGTGTAGAGGAGTAGTCGACTAGTCAACTACCCGATAAGCAGGAGCTTATCTGGGAGCACTATCAACTACTCACTCATTGCCCCCCCCCTCACATTTTTAAAGGGAAGCCGGCAAGAGAGGACTCTGGTTGAATCCCTGGTCCCGGGTCTCATCACAAACACATACTCCCACTCACTGCCGCTCTGCATTTTTAAACGGAAGCTGGCACAAGTGCTGAAACTCAGGACGAGGGACTCAGACAGTGTCCTCTCCTGCCGGCTTCCTTTTAAAAATGCAGCGGCAGGAGGAGCGGTGAGGTGTTATGCTGAGACCCTGAAACAGGAATTCAGCCAGCATCCTCTCCTGCTGGCGTTCATTTAAAAATGCAGAGAGGCAGCAGGAGGTTGTGCTGAATGAGCACTGATGCTTCTCTTCCTTATCCACTAATCGAGTAGTTGATGGAAATTTCACCGACTTCTCAATTAGCCAATTAACCACTACAGTACTTAATATCCCTACTCGGGACTATATAAGTTAGGCTAGGCTCCCAGAACAGCCAGGACCAAGGGAGCACCTTAGTTCCCCCTCATTTGTGCATTCTGTGCTACACCTCTCAGAGACCTGCTCACTTGGACTGGCCGTAAATGTTTTGTCACCCATCGCAGAAAATATTTTTGGCATATCCCATGCAGCTACATAAAATATTGAAGCAAAACACACACATTCCCCTCTAAAAAACCCTCAACCACCAGAAAGTGGGGATTTGGCACACAATGTTGGCACCCTGAGCACCCATTCACCCTGCTCCACCTAGTTTTGTAATCAAATTTAATAAAAAAAGTGTTAGTTTAGTTCTCCATTTGGCAAAGTTGTGAAATTCTCAGCTACCATGCCTAGCAACACAACAGTCTCTGGTTTACTAGAGGATACCGTAACAATTATTCACATCCCGATAGCAAATGTTAGGTGAAACCCAAATACTGCTAGCATCACCCATCCTTGGTATGCCTGAAAAACAGTAATGGTTTATAAATGGAATCGTGTAGATGGAACTACTAATAGACTGATATCTGCTCTTAAGTCTAGTTGCCTTCTTTTGAAGTCTGGTTGTTACATTAATGACAGTTTCCAATTAACTTATTACTGTCCAATAAAGACATGTCACTTACTCTATTGAAGAGAACAGGGTTGGTCCAAATATTTTTATATCCAAAATTTCAACAAAAAACTGTGAAAAAATTCCTTCAAAGCTTAGCTGTGTTTTAGATAGCAAGTTGCAAGTTATTTAAGCCTTTAGACAATGCCAGTTATTTGAGAATCTGTACAATAGGCTGTGAAATCTTCGAAGGATTTCTTCTCTCCTTGGAGCTCATTTCAACAATAAGTAAGAGTCTTTGAGGTTACAACGTAGTGCTTTTCTGAAGTATCCTTTAAGAAACAAGGCCTAGTCTTTCTTAAAAGAAGGCTTGAACTCCTCTAGTGCATGGCTGCCCCTTCTCTGTGGGCGCTCTAATTCCATTGTTTCTGATTGGCAGCCATTCCTTGGGCATTGATTCCACTGAACTTGTGAACGTCAGCCTGTTTGCTTTGGTAGCAATCTTGGGTTTGAAGCCTGAACTGAAGTTGGACTTTTCATACATCTCTTTTTCACAGTCACACAGATCAGCTTACTCAGGGCTGTGCTATAGAGTGCATAACATTCTTGTGTTTAGATTGACAACATAGTTTCCCATAGACTCAGAGGCAGGTCTGGTATGCTAATAAACCCCAGTTTTAACATCAGAGAGGTGACTATATTTGCATAAGACACAGATTCTACTTCCACTAAGATTAAAAAGGCTTTAAAAAAATTTAAAAATCTCAAGTTTCTCAGATAATTTTTGTTCTGTTTCAGCTAAATGTGCTGAGCAGTCCCTTGCTGTGACTCTCACAAACTCAACTCCACTCCTTTTTATTGGAGCAGACATTTTCAGTTCTAAAAATACATTTTAGCACTCTGAGCCAAGCTCTTTTTGTAAGAACTTCGTAACTCCCTAAGATTTATTTTAGGGTGAGCATTGTTACAAGACCCACAAATTATTTTTGGGGGATGAATTATTCATACTGCCCTACTTATTTTAACTAATTTATGAAATACAGAATGAAGTGCGCTTAATATTAGCACAAAAGATCCAAGCCTATGGTTTAAAGACTGCATTCCACGAAATCCCATGATTGCATATTTCAAGTCTGTATTAAGATTTCAAAAAATACTTTCGGATGCTGCCAATAGGCTCCCAATCTGCTTTCCTGCTGTCCTGCCCCCGCCCTCCATTTTTACAAAATTCAGCATTTTAAAAAAAATTTAAACTCAATTTCCTCACCATTAGGCATCTGCATCTCTATTGATTAATGGCTCTTCCCCACTCACTTCATTGCAATGCAGGCATTTAATTTTGGAGTGCGGGGAGACTGTTTGCTTTTAAATACAGTATTACCTTAGGTTTTTGCATTGTTCCTGTTTAAGGTTTAGGAATAGAGTGAGATGTGTCAGGTTTTGCAAGTGCTCTATGGTTATGTTCTGAATTGATTTTTAAGGCAGTTGTTCTGTAGAATGTGCATCTCAGATCTCCATGTTTACATACACAGTATGCCTGTATCTGTGTCATCATTAACATATATAATTTCACAGGTTACAGCCAACAAAAACTACAGATGTGAAAATTTAGGACTGAGAGAGATTCCTGAGAGCCTTCCAGACACAACAGAAATCCTTGACTTTGGATTTAACTTGCTTTCTTCTCTTCACAATTCAACCTTCAGCAAGCTAAAGAATCTGGTCTATTTAGACTTAACAAGGTACTGGAAATCTTTGTCACTTCCACTGGTCACACAACAAGTCAGAACATATTTTGAATCTGCCATTACTTAGATGCCCTTGTTTCAACCTTTTGCAATTCTAATAAACTAAAAGTCCCACCCCCCCACAGTTATGAATTGCACAAAGTGGTTACAAAATAAAACCATGGCAACCATCCTCATAGCAGAACCTTCAGAGGCCCTTGCAGACAACTGATGGATGCATTGTCTTGCCAATCAAGAAAGCCGAGCTGTTTGGAAATAGCTTGTTTCTGGGCTCTCTCCTTTTGAAGCCTAGAGTCACTGAAACCCTACACTAGCACTTTGCTGTAGGAAACATCTCACCTGCTTTTTCTATTAATGTCATTTGTGACGTGGGGAGGAGGCAATTCTAGGTTTGTAAGTAGTATTTTTATTATAGGGACAAGATATTTGTGTTCATCAGGGAAGGCAACGGGAAAACCCCCTTATTTAGCATGCCTCTGTGGGACTTTCATGAACAACGTCACAGTTGGGACCTCCGCATCCAATCATCTCTAGATAGTTTTTGCTTCCCATTATGTCCTCTTCTTACCTGAGTTTGAAAAACAGGGGCTTCTGAATATCAGCTATGTACTTCCAGCAAAGAAAATAATAGCTTGTAACTCAAAGAACATAGTTTATCAGGTTTTTATTTGTACTTGAGATTGCATTTAGAATGTTGTTTTTAAATGATCATGTAATCACAGGAAATTTTTATCCCATTGATTTATTACTAATGTCAGGTTATTTTGTTTTTTTCAAGATGTCAAATCAATTGGGTGTATGAGGGTGCCTTTCAAAGCAATATTCATCTGAACACGATCATTTTGACTGGAAATCTGTTCATGTTTTTGGCTGACACGGCATTTCTTGGTCCGCAGTCTCTGAAGCATCTTGTCTTAACTCAGACAGGTATAACCAGCTTGACATTTATTCCAATGCAGAACCTGGATAATTTAGAGACTTTTGACTTGGGCAGCAATCACATCTCCTCACTGCAGCTCCCTCCAAACTTCCCAACCAGAAACCTCAAATATCTTAATTTGCAAATGAACAACATACAAAGAATAGCAGCAAAAGACATCGATATTCTTCAGCAGAAAAAGAACTTAACGCTGATCTTGAAGGGTAATGATATTACACACATTGAAGCTGGGGCATTCCAGTCCAACTTCTTTTACAGCTTGGACTTTGGAGGTTGCATTGATATTTCTGTAGTCTTAGCTGGGATCCAGGGTACCAAAACCCATTCTCTTTGGCTGGAGACATTTGAGGATGCAGCAGATGGGCTTCCTATAAACTCTACTATGCTACAGAATCTGTGCAATATTTCTGTGGTGGAGCTCAGTTTGCAACTGCGGCATTTCCTTCTCCTGACTGCTGCCACGTTTCAGTGTTTGAGCAAACTCCAAAGGCTGGATCTGACTCATACCCACATCAGCATGTTACCTCCTGACATCAGCGGAATGAACACACTGGAAGAATTAATTCTCAACAGGAATGCCTTCAAGCACATTTGTAACATTAGCTCTGCTGCTTTCCCCTCCCTCACCCATCTCCATATCAGAGAAAATGGTGAGAAACTGGACTTAGGCAATGGCTGTTTAGAAACGCTGTCAAAGCTTCAACACCTTGACTTAAGCCAGAGTCTCATAGAAAATGTAGACTGCTGCAGCAAGCAGCTGAAAGGCCTGAGCGGATTACAGCACCTGAATCTGAGCCACAACATGAAGCTTCAGCTCCAAGATGTAGCCTTTAAGGAATGTGCTAACCTGGAGCTCCTTGATTTAGCTTTTACGAGTCTTTACCTTAATACTTCCCAGGGTCCTTTCTGCAATCTGCACCGTTTGCATGTCCTGAATATGTCTTACTCCAGTGTCAATACCAGCAGCCAGAACCTCTTACAGGGGCTGCAAAGCCTTTTCCTGTTGAACCTAAGGGGGAATATCTTCCAGGCAGGGATCATTCAGAATGACAATCTCTTTCACCAGGTACCAAGTTTAGAGGAGTTAATTTTATCATTCTGTGATCTGACTGCTATCCAAAACCAGGCATTTCACACCCTCAAGAAGCTAAAGCGTGTTGATTTGAGCCACAACAAGCTTATTGCATTCAGCACAAGTGCATTTTCCAATCTCAAAGGCATCTATCTCAATTTTGCCAATAACAGGATCCATATTATATCACGTGACATGTTAACTAACTTATCTGGCCAGAGTGTAATCAATTTAAGTTACAATCCACTGGAATGCACCTGCTCTAATATTGGTTTATTAACCTGGTACAAGCAGAATCTGGATAAAATTGAAGACCCTGAAGAGACACTGTGTTCTGAGCCCAAGTCTCTAGCAGGTGCTAAGCTGTCCACTGTAACACTATCCTGTCAGATCAGTGTTGCTGAAATTGTTTGCATTATGCTGGCTTTGATATTGCTTGTTATTATCTTGGTTTATATGACACGCTTTTTGAAGAGAAATTACCAACAAATCTAAATGAATGAGGGCCCTAAAGGAAGAAATCAGTTTCTAGACAGATTCTGAAGGTAAGTATTCCTACTTGTTGTTTTGCTCCTGGGCAGTATTCCTTTTAACATTACCCTGATGGACTGGACCCCCCCCCTTCTAGGGTTGTCACCTAATGTGCTGGGGTCCCTCTGAGACCACCTGTTCCATCCACCTGGGTGACTTTCTTCACTGTTTCCTGCTGCACACGGGTGCACACAGACACAAATGTAGGAATGCACCCAGCTATAAAAATCACACCAATTCTGCCATCGGCTGCATGTGGGAAGCCTCTGCTTGGAGTCCAGCACTCGGGTGCACACATCCTCTGGAATGTATGCCCAAAATTATATTGTCTTGCACTATCTAAAGATCTATACAGCATAAACTCATGGAATTTTCCCCCTTCCCTCCTGAGGAGAAAACTATGCACAGCTTTCACTCCCCCACCCTCAGTTATGAATTGCACAAAGTGCTTACAAAATAAAATATTTTATTAACTAAAGGTTGTACTTTTACAAACCGGAACTCTCTGATCTGGCAATATCCATGGTCTGGCAGGACCACAAATATTCCAGGATCAGAGTGTCTTGGCGTGCTGAGAGAGGTGGGGAGGCCAGGAGCCTGGCGCAATGTGAGGGGAGGGTGTGGCTCAGCTGGGCTGTGGGGGTCTGGGAGCCGGGAAGGCCAGCACAGAGCTCAGGGCAGTGGAAACTTAGCTGGGATGCTGGGAGTTGGGGGGAGGCCAGGAAACCTGGTTGGGGGATAGGGAGGGAGTGGAGCCAGCAGCAGGGGGACCAGAAATGACCTCCTTTGGTCTGGCAAAATCGTTCATCCAGTCCTGAGAATGCTGGACCAGGAAGGTCCAATCTGTACAAAAGAGTAACTGAGTAATTATAAATATCATACAGATGAAAGATCACTGAGCAAATAACACACACAAACTAGGCTTAACATGTTAAAGAAATTATCTACAAATAGTATTTTCTCACCTTAAATGTTACTTTATGCAGGTTGCAGAGTTTCTTGAAAGTAAATTGCACAGCTCGAAGATTAAGTCTCCAAGAATATCCTTCAGAGGCTGATCTTTTCCCACTGGGCTCAGCCCCTGCTCCTCTCCAACCTATCTTAGTTCCTTCCTTTCTTCAGGTTCTCTCAACAGTGTTCCTTCTTGGGCAGGAAGGCAGTGGAGAAGAGCCAAGATTAATCCACACCCTCCCTGCAGCCATAAATAAGATTTGTATATAATGGGAATCCTGTGTTTCCTAGTCTGACCCCAACCCTTTTCAATGGAAAAATACCAGCAGACCAAGATGGTATTCAGTACCAGGTAACAGGATCCGCCTGACTTTGCGGTGTCAAAGCAGAAACCGAGGATGCTTCACTAGAAGAAGGGAGATTAGCATTTTCAAAGTCCTATTGTCCTTGAAGTCACACAGGGTGAACTGCAAAGAATGGGGAAGCCACTTCCCAAAGCTGGTGGCTATTCCAATTCTTAGATTTACCAAGACATGAGAAAACAGTTCTATAATACCTTACTGGTTTCCCAGAAACCAACACCACAGTTCTCTTAAAGTTATGCAGCCTGAGGCCTCCACGATCACTGAAGATCTTATTCGTCATATAAAAACAGTTCTACCAATCTCTAAGGACTGGTCATTTTACCTCCCAGGTTAATGAATATTTCAGATCTTACCCCAAAGAGACACTACAGCCAACGCTTATTAATTAAACTAAAATTAAGGAGACCATATTGTTTAAAAGAGATCAGCACACATAGACATGAGTGAAGTTCTGAGATCACATTCATGGTAGAGATGTTAAGATTTGTAGCTGCAGAGAGCTCTTACAGAATTAGTCTGCAGGTTATAGTCCAATGTCCATATTCAGGGAGAATCCAAACAGGCTTGCAGATCTCAGGTCTTGCAACTTAAACTTCCTTTGATGGAGCTTAAGAAGATCTGAGATTACAAAAGAGTCTTCACAGTTCAGAGTCTTTAGGCAAACAATAGACAGTCACTGAGACTTCCAAACTGACCTACCTCCCCAGCATTGCCTGTAATTAGTTATATGGATTAACATAAGGAAATCGTTTCTGCCATTCACAGATGCTATACACTTCAAAGAGAAATAAATATAGTATAGACAGGAACCATCTGATTACATTGATCATACATTGTTAGAGGTTGACACAAACACAAAACTACAAACATTATCTACCAGTATGTCCCTAAAGATTGAATTTGGGTAATTTATTTCTGCAAGATGCTTAGCCCATGCATCATGCCTTCCTAATGATCCATCCAGGATGAGTGCATGCTGTCTGGTGGGCATTCTCCAAGTGTAAACCACAGTTGTGATTGTTGCAGTGTCAATATTTCTAACTTCAGACACATAAATGATACACGCATATAAAAAGGGTAATTCTATTCAGTGATCCCAGTAAGCTGTGTGTGTGCACAACCATTCAGGAGAAATTCAAATGCTACTTGACTAATTTGCAAAGCACCCATAGCTAGGTTTTGTGGCGTTTGCACATGCCTCAGTGCATGCACATGGATGGAAAGGTTAGAGGGAATGTTGATCATATTCATAAATCATAATATTTCCAATGATATCTCACATGATCCATCTTGCATAAAAATTCTTAGTTGTGCCATATTCATATAGCAAGACTCCTATGAAAAATATGGGGTGTAGTGTCACCATTACTATTACATGTTCCATTCTCATTCTAATTTTAGCAATTCATTTAAGAACAATTACTATGAAAAAAAGAGACCAGACTCTATGAATATTTTAGCCATGCAAATAATACAGTGAGGTCCTGATCTATGACAAGGCCTCCTCAGCAAAATGGTAATACAGATAATAATTCATCCCCCTGAAGTCTGCCAATCATCTTCAACAAACTAGCACTGGGGCCTCAGGAAATGGAGTGGGGTGAGGAATGTCACCTAGGAGGAAAGGGGTGAAAAGTGAAGTGGAAATATGGGTTGCCTGAAATGTATGCACTGTTCTGAGATCAGAATTTATGAAATGGTGCTATCTGAATAGATGATGCTCACATCCTTCAAACATGGGTGCTCTAAAAGAAAATTAGATTGGCCTCTTACTCAATCATTCTTTATTGAACCACTGGGCATAGGTGGGGAGATGCAGGCAGTGTTCCTTGTAAGGTGTGCGCTTGGGCAGCCACTCATGAGAAATTCAAATGCTGCCCAGCTGATTAACACAGTGCCCACAGCTATACACAGCAGGGGTTTCTACTGGTGCGCACACAACATTTATTTTGCACATGGAGGGGGAAAAAACAGAGGGAACATTGGATGCAAGGCCTTATTTCTTGCCCTCAGAGTAGGGTTGCAAGGGTTTGTGGGGAATCAGGGGAAGCTTGTGAGGGAATTAAGGGAACTAGGGCAGTCTGAGGAACTTTGCAGTCAGGATCAGAAAGGAATATCTTATCAGGGAGTATCCAGATCAAGTAGTAGTAATCTTCTCTGCTGGCCTATCATCCCAGTCTGTTCCACATCAACCCTTCTTTCCCCTGAACTCCTGTTTACTTTCTTTCCTACAAGTAGCTCTTCACCTTTTTCCTCAATAGCTCCTGTTATCTTCTCTTCACCCTACCATTTCCTCCTCCCTCTCCCCGCCTATAGTTCCTGGTATCCACATTGGTGCCTCAAGCCTGCTGCTGGGGCACTGACCATGCTCCAGCCAGCTCCTCCTTTCTGCTGGGCCTGGAGAAGCAGGAGGAATAGAGAGCAGGCAGAGAGGCTGCAGGAACATGTACGTGCCAGCATGTGTGGGTGTGTCTCCCAGGAGCTGTATGCATTTTGTAGTGTTGAATATGCTGTGATGATTTAAGGAGTAAATATGGTTGATTTTCTTTCATGTGGAGTGTTTGTAACAGCGGATGTGACAATGACAACTCCTCTTTACGGCTGGTTTTGTTTGGGGGGAAATAGCTGAGTGAACAATGCAGCTGTCACTTGTGAAATGTAGTAACGATGGCAGCCCAGGCCAGGCATTTCCTGACATTTACAGCCAGCTGTTTTCAATTCCTCCAACTTTCAAGAAGTGCCCAGGAAGTGCTCGAGGTTATCACCTTTCAAAGAAGACACTCTCCTGAGAGCAGAGAAGTCCTGTGGATCCTTGTCTATAATGCCCTGTATTGAGGGGTAGGGAGGACTCAGTCTCTCACATGTTAATTACTAGCCCAGCAGGAGACCCATCCCCCTTCCTGGCTCCTGTTTCTTCTCCCCAGGCAAGTGGCAACCCTCCCTTTTATGGGGAGTAGGGAGAGCTAAGCACGTTCGCCTGGGGCTCAAACCTTCCCTAAATTTCCCTGCTGCTGGCAGGTTGCAGGTTATCCTAATTCAACATGCCTCCTGTCTGATGGCTCATAGACTGATGGAGGAGTCAGGAATATGCAGCAAAGGGAGGGCCAGATCAAGAGGTCAGGACTAGTGAAGAGGGAGGGAGATTGCTGTGTGCCGACCCTCTCCACCCAAACTTCACCGTGCCAGTCAAGCTGCCAGAAATTCTTTCTATTTCCCAGAACAACTCTTCAGCTGAATGGTCATGGATATCACAGTTCGAGGTTGCACTTGCACAGCACAGGAACTTGGAGCACTTTGCAAAGGTGGGTTAGAATCACCACCCGTTGGCAGAAGCAGGAACAGAGATAGAGATTAAACAACTGGCCTCGGGTCATATCACACGTCAGTGGCGGCGGTAGGGAAAGCACCCAGATATCATTATTCTCAGTTTTGGTTCAATGCTCTGAAGCTGCAGCAGCATGGGCAGTGGGATGACTGATTGCTCAAGTACTTGGGCTCCAGACCAGAATTGCCCTCGGGGCACCATCGGAACGTGCACTGCAGTGGTGATTTCAAGGGCCTGGGGCTCTGGCCGCTGCCTCTCCCATGGAATTCATGGTGAGGGCTGGGAGCCTTTTGAGGGGAATTGCCGGCTCCGTTGGTGGGTCTGATTTTCCCACCTTCAGCTTTGAATGTTTCACATCTTTGGCCAGATGGTTGGCAGTCTGTGTGCTAGCTGTGCTGGTAAATGTCAATATCCCTTTGTGGAACTGCAGAGAAAGAAAGAAAAGGTTGCAAGCAAACTGAGATGCCTGGTAGGTTCATGTGCATTCAAATACCCTGAATGCCCATGGAGCTGATAGCTATTTCATAGTGGGGCTAGGGTCTGCTTCTGGACCAAAGTTTTTGGTAGATGCCCTTGTCTAGCAAGCTCTGCAATGTTCAGAAAAGACATAGCATTACTTGTGTTGACCTAGAGAGTTTCTGCTTTACTTTAATCAGGCTACTAAATCCAAACAGTAATAATCTAGAGTTAATATTTATACTCAGCCCAAACCTGACAAGTATTTGGTGTGTCTATTAGCCTGTCTTTTCTGGACAGAACGCAAGTTTTTGCACCAGTGTTTCCATAACAATTCAACACTGAGGTAAGGAGCTAATTCCCTCTAAGGCTGCACATCATTATCTTCCCACAGAACTGTATATACACTGTACGGAGTAAAAGCTGTCAACTTTGATGAATGGAATGTTGCATTTACATAAGGATGCAAGTTCTCTTTCCATTCTACTTCAGCTATCATACCACAGGCTTTTCCTTGAAAGTTCCCCCTATAAAATCTAAGCTAGTTAATTTATATAAGATCACCACTGAGTTAAGTTTTCACTTTGTAAGACTTGAGAGAAATATTTATCAATATTTTCTCTTATTTTTCTCCTTTGTAGCAGATGCCAAGTTTGGCTAGTGTCAGTCTACAAAATGGAGGCTCTTGTAAAGCTTTAAAATGTTTGCATTTCACAAACAATTTGACTCACAAGTCAATTGGAGACAAAAATCAATATTATAATAGTGAATGAGAGATAAGATAGGGTGGCTATATAGACTATGAAGGCCTTGAAATTGAAGATAAATAGCTTATGTTTGATGTTCTAATAAATGCACCATCTGAAGATACAACTTAACATTGGAGAAAAAGGAAAATTGTACCTAAAAGAATCTGTCCAGTGGTGTAACACTGTAAAACACCCAAAATCTTGTATGGCTTTCTTTTCTAGTGTCTTAAGTTTCTATTTGTGTAGCATGGATTTGTCTCCAGTGTTTCCATCCGGGCTTGACATGTTCTCTACAACCGTATGCTAGGAAAGTGATAGACAGCTAGTGGAGTCAAAAGTCAGAGCACTATTATAGCATGTGAAAGCACTGTGCCAAACTTCTCTAAACATCTCTGCCAACATACATCAGTTGTCTTCTGCAGCTACTAACTACTCATACTTTCCTGGGACCCAAAAATTGTAGCATCAGCACTCTTATTCCAGCATGTCTCACCATGCCTTCTGCAACACCTCAGAAGAGGCACTTGAGGCTCAAACCTTGCACTCAGACAAAATCTCCAACATGAACTGATTTGTAGCTACAGAAACCTGACCTAGTCCCCTAGGGCCAGGTACAGATGTCAATTTCAACCCTTTACAAGTCAACTAAAAAAAGTCAACAAAGAAGGTAATAAGCTGAAAATGAGCAAAAATAATGTAACAAGAATTGCGCATACAAAGTGCTTAGAGAGCCTGGTGCCTAGTGGATGGTGCACGTGACTTCCAGCCCCTTGTTTTCGTGGATCAAGGCGCCTCACGCTTTCAGGCAATATGGGTAGAAGGACCTGGGATTTCTCACTCTACCCAGGCCAGGGCCTTGTGTGATACAAGAGGGCCTGAACCTGATGCACTCCAAGCAAAGAGGCAATGCAGTACTCTGGGCTGTTTCTGACCCGCGTATCTTCAGTTTGGGGTATGGCCCCTATAATTCAATTCAGTGGAGTGGCTCATGGATCCTGGGTAGCAACCTGGTTTGTTCCCAAGCTCCTTCAGGCAGGATAGCTATAAGTTTGGTACAGCCAAACCCCACGTCTCTGGGCTGCAGTCACATAGTTACCTAAGTTGCCAGAGGCTGCTAGTTCTTCATAGTCTCCCTTGACTGGGAGACAGACCTTGCTCCCCGGGGGCTGCTTTGACTGACAGGCAGACTAGTGCTTCTTCCTTTCAGACAGTTAGCTCCTGCCTCTTCCCTAGTCAACCCTAAACTAGCCCAGGCTGTCACCTGTTCTCTCCCCTCCAGGCCTGGCACTGGCTGCAACTATAATGAGATGGGAGTTAACTGGGCCCAAACCTGTTCTCATTAACCTGTTCTGAGCTGTCAAGCAGTTTCTCCACTTTATCACGAGTAAATAAAATTTGCTCTCTCTGGCAGATCTGTGCTTCTCCGAGTACAATACAATGGTTGCACTGTCTCCTACAATTCTCCGCTATTTTACCATCGCAGTTTTTATTTTTATCCCACCTTGGCCTGTGGTCATTATTGTCTTCTCCTTTATTTAGTTTAGAATGTGAACTCTTTCTGAGCAGGCCCTTTTTTTATTTGACTGCCAAGAACTACTGACACCTAAAAGTTACACAAATAATAACACAAATCCTGAATGTAGAGCCTAGACTCCCCCTTCTGAAGGAATACTTAAAAATGAATGCAGGGCATCACCGTGCACAGATTATATACCTGCGAAATTCAAAGTCTAAAGATTTAGTTTTTTGGGGAGTACTTAGTGAAGATATAAGCCAACAGAAAGTGACTTTGTATTTATTTTTCCTTATACGATTTATTTATCCAGTCGAGCACTGATCTGATGCACCACTTGGTTTATAGTCAGGTTTTGCTTTTCTCTCTTATTTTGAATTGCCTGAGGTGAATGATGGCTGATGGATTTTAACTAAGGATCACCCTGGCTCCTAGCCCACTCATGTAAAACAAAATTACAACACAGTACAAATGTCACTGATGTTTAAAAACCTCCACAGTATTTAAGCAGAGAAGGAACCCAACCTGATTGTAAATTATGTTTGAGGAGATTAGGGAGTAAATTGTTAGATTTGAAGTAGCACTTACCTTTACTCCACACTGAAAACCAGAAGTGCTCAAAGCACAGTTCTTTCTTCCTCATCTTTGGCTAGGAAAAGACTGATGCTCTAACCAGACTGCAGACTTTCATGGCGAGATGCAGGCCAATTTCTAATTGGTTAACTTAAATTCCTTTTGCAAAAGGATCTTGATGTTTGTGTTCACCCCTTTTCTTCCATCCCAAAATCTGCCCAGGCCTGGGATTGAAACCCACCTTGACCAGTCACGCTCCTGATTCTGTGCCAGACATTCACACCACAGTATTTCCCAGTCTGAATCCTTCCACTAGTTTCCTCAACTCTTTTGTATCAAGTACAAACTTCAAGCCCACATATTACCATTCCTACCTGCATCTCTGCTTGTTTCTTCCTACTCCTCCCTAATCCTGCCGGAGCCTCCCATCTTGTCCCTGTAAACGCCTCCAGTCATCTTGTGCTTTTCACCTTCGCATCTTTTTTCACTTGACTTCTACATTCTGGTGTCATCTCTAAACTTCCTTTTATTCAAATACCTGAGCTTATCAGTGAAAACCTGTCCACAGCCTGGAAGAAATACCGTTACGCGCCCATTAAAATGTGCCCTCCTCCTGGTTATCAGGGGCAGGTTATCTGCTCATTTACTCACTGCCAAATTCTCTGCAGCTCCAATTATCACACCTGTACAAATCATTTTATTTGCTAACTTATTACCCACCATTTGCATATGGGGCTAAGTTGCTGTTTTGAAAACACTGTGTGTATTTGAGTCTGGTGAACAGTGTTGACTAGAGGCTAATATCCCTTTCACACTTTTCCAGAGCTCCCCTGAGCACTGGAGGTGTAGGGAAGAAGGAGAGTCCTTAGCTTAGCTCCTCTCTACTGGACCATGAGCCTACCCCATCCTTGCATTTTTTTTTATTTTTTTATTTTTTTTGGTGAGCAGAAACCTATGATTCCCATTCTCCTCCCTTCAGCTGTTCACCTGACATTGCATGGTTACCTCCTCCTCTCTACTGGCTTGGAGCACTGGAGACAATACAGGGGGAGGCAGAGAACAGCCTGCTTGAAAGGTGCAACCACGACCTGAGGTGGCAACAGGTTTGAACGGTAGCCTATACCCTTCTGCTTGCCTAGAGCTGGCATGGCATTCAGTGTGGGCCAGGAAAAGCAGGAGGGGTGACTAGGCTGACCAGATGTCCCAACATTAGGGTCGGAGTCTTATATAGGACTCTAACACCCCACTCCCCTTTTTTCATGCTTGCTATCTGATCACTCTATGAGTGGCCTGCACAAGTGTTTCAGCCAAGATGCTAGATACTTGGCAATTCTGTCATTTAGTCAAAGAGCTGTAGATCAGCACCTGTCTTCCTAGATATTTTGTTCAGTGCTGGTTTAACCAGAAAGTGCTGTTGTAAAAACAATGGCAACACTTCTCCGTAGCTGGTTTAATAGGGGGAAATAACTGTGGAATCAATGAAGTTTTAACTTGTGAACAGCGGCAATAATGAGGGTCAGGCATTTCCTGACAATGGATGATCCGCTGGGTTCAACCTATCCCACAGCTAGTTAGTATCCAAACCTGGAGATTATCATTGTCCCAATGAATCACTTAAGTGTGCCACTGCCTGGAATGCCCTTTACTGAGGGGCTACAAAGGATTGGATCATTCCGGCTATGTCTACACTCGTGGCTTCTTGCGCGAGTAATATGCAAATGAGGCTAAGAGTGGAATATCGCCGAGCCTCATTTGCATACCTAATGAGCCACCATTTTTTTCAGAAGAGGCTCTTGCACAAGGCTGTTCTTCCTGAAAAGTAACAGGTGTAACGGTGTTGCGCAAGAGGATTTTTGACGTAGCGCTCTTACATGCAAATGAGGCTCGGCGATATTCCACGATTAGCCTCATTTGCATATTACTCACGCAAGAAGCCGTGAGCGTAGACATAGCCTCCCAGTTCAAGGAGTCAGGCTAAGGGCAGCCTCACCTGCTTTCATTGGGTCTGGCTCCAGTACAGTAACTCAATTTTATGTTCCAAAAGGTTATTCCAATTTGACCAGCCTCCTACCTGCCGGTTCATGAATTGTGGGGAAGGAAGAGGTTGGGAACATGTAGCAACAAGAGCTTAGTCATATCAAAAGGTTGGGAAAAATGAGGCAGGTGGGAGACACCTATGTAGAGAATCCTCCCAAACCTGACCTTGCCTTTCAACACCTATGTCCATACAACAGCTTATGTTGGCATAACTTGTGTCGTTCGTGGGTGTGAATAAATCACCCCCAAGTGACAGAAGCTACACTGATCTAAGTATTGGTTAGTACAGTGCTATGTTGCGAGAGAGCCTCTCCAGATGATACAGCTTCTACCACTCACAGAGACTGAAGCAGATAAGCCGATGGGAGAGCTCTTTCCCTTCAGCTTAGAGCAGGTACGTCAGAGAGCTTACAGCTTATTCCTCCTTCCTCAGCTGAGTCCTTATAGGTATTTCCAACACCCTTGGCACTTACATAGCACCTTTCATCTGAGAAACTCAAAGAACTTTGAAAAGGTGGGTTAATATCAGTGTTGCCAAACCTTGTCATTGGAAAATCATCAGTCCAGCTCCCAAAAATAATGAGACTGGCTTAAAAATCATGAGGTTTTTTTAATGAAACGTGTGCTATTTCCCGTCTGGTTTTCAGCCTTTCAGGAGCTCTCAGGTCACAATTTTCAACATTTCATCTACAACCAGGCAGGCCAGCTAGAAACTTACTTTTCTAGTACAGCTGGAAGTCCCCCCTCCACCTTGCCTAGTGCAGGCTGGCTGACAGCGGGAACTCCTGCCAACCAGGCTGTTGAACAATGGGAGTCTCTCCTTGCAGTGGCTGGGACTCTTACTGCCAGCCTGTCCTGTGAGGAGAGGCATCTGCTATCACCTCTGGGTGGCTGTGGCTCCCACTGTCAGCTCTGGTGCTGACTAATAGTGGAAGTCTGGCTGCCAGGGGCACTGACAGCGGAAGCTCAAGCAGGCTGGGGCTGCTGAGAACCAGAGGAGAAAAAAAATCCTGACATTTGAGATCATGAGTCAGACTTAATTTTACTAGAAACCGAATCTCTTGTGTTTAATTCACAAGAGTTGGCGTGTCTGATATCAGATCCACACTGAGGCAAGGTGGTTACCTAATGAACCATGGGTCACACAGCGTATCAGTGGCACAGTTAGGGAGAGCACCCAGAGAAATGGAATCCTAAGCCCATTCTCTGACCACTAGACCATGCTGCCCCCACGTAAAATACTTGGTTAGTTTGGTCCTAAATGTTACTCAACTGACTTGACAATAAGAAAAACCAAACAACAGAAACACATTTTGATCATAACAGAGGTTAAAAAACTAGAGCATGATCCATCAAACCACATGCAAATGCATTACAGAATGATATTTAGTAACAGGAGAAAAAAGGATAAGAGAAACCTAATGACTATCTTTTCATGCTCAATTTTTATTTCAGTTTTATGCAACTGCATAAGTATAAATATTTTGTTCAATATACAACAATTATGATATCCATTGGGAGTTTCTCAAAGAAAGTAAGTCTGCAAACACTGTATTGCACAGACCCTAACTGGTTTTGTAAGCAGATAAATCTACAGCAGGAAGTCTACAAAGGAGCACGTCAAAACCTACAATCTCACAAAGATAGACCATCTAGTACACAGGTAAGAGGATCTCTAACAGCTCATTGGTAAGGCAAACACCAACAAACAGGTACTACATGAACACGAGCTTAAGCACTGTTACGCTTCCAAAATGCAACAAAACAAAACAAAAACAAAAACAAACCAAAACAAAACCCAACAAAAACAAAAACACAAAACAAAACAAAACCCAACAACCCATATTTGGCAGAAGTGAGAATGCACTATACAAAATATACATAAAAGATACATTTGTAAACAAATAGTTAGATGTGTTTTAAAGGAAACAAGAGGACAGTTTAAAAATGTAAAAGACTGTAAACTAGGAAATACCTCCCACCAGAAATGTCATGATACATAAGTGCATTAGTGTTTGGTTATAACAACTGCCAAAGCACAGATATACTGTAAATGCTGAGACAATTTTCTCTTCAAAGCTTTTCAAAAATATTTTCTCCAATTGTCATATTGTGTGAGCGCACAAAAGGAAAAATTAATGTAAGAGCGCTACGTCAAAAACTGGAAGACTTGCTAGCAATTTTATCTTTTAATCACAGATTCATTGGAATAAATCCAAACCCAACTAATCAGTGGGGGGAAAATTTGCATAGTACGTGCCTTACAAATCTCCAAGCCACAATTACATTGTGCTTTGAGGAAAAATTGTATACCTCTAGAAACAGAAAGGAACGGCAGAGGAAAATGATAAGTAGATCGGATCTTATATGGATATTTATAACACAAATAAGCAAAAATACCATTTTATTGATACCAATAATTTAAAAGTACTCATCGGTGTGGATATTTCTGTAGTGCTTCTGTACATGTTTCAAACTTTACCTTTTGTCCTTCAAAACAAACCAAATACTCCACACTAAAACGATCAGACAAATTCAACATGTTCCACAATATACAAAATTTAAATAAGGCTTAGCAAAAGTAATAAGGACAGTCACATTCTAGCACCAAATAGCTCCAACTGGTCCCTTTGTTACAAAAATGCTGCTTTTTTAAAATTACAGTATTTACTTTTTAATATTTTTTTGCATACAAATAAAGATATCATGTTATGAAATGCCCGGAGCTACTTAATGCATTTAGAAATGAATGTGAAACCCAGGGATTACTTGCTAAAAACAGCAAGTTTAATCTACAACATAAGGCCCCAGCTATGTATTAAAATGTATCAGAGTCCTGAT
The DNA here is from genome assembly GCF_052426305.1 of Pelodiscus sinensis. NCBI lineage: Eukaryota > Metazoa > Chordata > Testudines > Trionychidae > Pelodiscus > Pelodiscus sinensis. The sequence continues at coordinate 90,039,169 of NC_143057.1, forward strand.
CTTTTCTGAAGATATGATAATGAAATAACTTTTTTCCTTTTTACCGCATTTGTCATAAAAAGAGAAAAAAGCTAAACTGCGTGAAGCTAGTTACTCAACCCTATATACCATGATAATTGATATTCTTTAAATTCATTAAAAAACAGGGATGGGAATAGTACTGCAAGTCATTTGCTTCTACTTATGCACCTCACCTCAATAAAGGCCTAAATTTAAAAGCGCTAAAAGGGAACCAGGACAGGATTGCAGCAGAAACTAAGCACATATGCTTCGAGTTTCAGCCTTGTCTGAAGTGAAGGTCCCAGGTAGCCTCCTTAAAGACAAGATGATCTGTTTCATCAGATAATGCTACTTAACTGGATGTAGTGATAATGGAGGCTTCTCCCTTCACGGTAATTATGCCTATTCTAAATGAGAGGTGGACTGTACACTAGGCAGATCCGATTAGATCTTACATTCGATTTAGAGAAGCAGCTAGCCAGATACAGTACTATCAAAATCTATGGTTATTAAAAATATACATAAAAACTCATCCTATTTTTTCTATTGTTTTTAACACTATCTAGAATTTTTAAGAAGTAAAAATGTGGCTTATTTGCTTTCCCTTTACATTAGATCATATTTGCATGTGTTTATCCTACATCTGAGTTTCAGTAATTCTGCTTCCTATTTGATTATGGCATATAAGTGGCAAAGCAACTATCTTAAAAAAAAAAAAAAAAGGTAATAGTAAACAATGCAATCAGCAGCAATGTATATACGCTACATTCAAAACCAAACACGGCATGAGATATTTACAGAGAACATCTTTTTCTCAACAGCTCTCAACTGTAAAGGTACTTTTGTACAAATACTCTATGGAAACAGTTTTACCGGTTACATTTGGGAAGGCATTTTGAAAAAGGTCCTCTCTTTATACAACCTGCCACCTGCTGGAGCGGCATGAAAGCTGTGCTGCCTGAAGATACCACACAGTGCTGGTTTCAGAAGGTAGTCAAGACACATCAACAATTGTCCTTAAGTCATACCTGCCAAGTTACTGCTATTGAGAGGACTTTTTGTGAGGACTGCTCCGAGAAGCATCCTTTCCTCGCCTCTGGCGCACTGAGTCTTTATCAGATAAAAGTGCATTAGGACGGTCAGAGGTGGTTACTGACCTGGATAAATCTTTACCTACGTTCTGTTTTTTTATAGAAGGAGGCTGAGCTTGATTGGGATCTTTTCCCTTTACATCCACAGTGCTGCTAGCAGAAAGGGGCTTTTCTTGATTTCCAGATTTACTCCCAAGGTTTGAAGCAGGAAGAAGGGCTTCTACTGGAATAGCAGAGCTATGCAATGTCAACAGTGAAACACTCTTTGTGATTTCTCTTTTACAATCCCCTGCAGAAGAGGTGGCTTGCTTTTTTAGTTCCTTGCAGCTGGTGACAGGAAGCTCTGGTGAGTCTGCTTTAATCTTTGTTGAAGACAGATCATTGTTTGTTGAAGACAATCCAGAGGCTTCTTGCCTACATTCAGGGAAGCTGGGTGGACAATTCAGGTGTTTTGATGGAGTTACAGCTGAATGACATGAACTCTGCACAGTGGCAGCTGATAAAAGCTTTGCTGTAATCTGCTTGTTTGCATCTGTTAACTGTTTTTGATTAGCTTGCCCCTTCCCTTTTGAATCTGGTGAGCCTTTGCTAACTATTGCTGCCTTTTCTGCTACTTTCCCCCTAGCATCACAGTTTGTAAAGGAAAGGCTGGGTTCCAATTTCCCACTGTCCTTCTGAACATAAAGTGCTTCAGTGAATTTTTGTCCTTCTGGTTTTTTGTCTGCAGTGATGGCCTGATTACTTGGGCCCTTGTCTGCTTGTTTGTTCAACAAGAGAGACTCTTTCACAGTGGAAAACTTTGGAGGCATGTTTTGCTTCTCACTTTTATAGAGTTGCTTTTGATCAGCAGCCTCACTGAAGCCTGCTGTTTCCTGCCCTAGAAAAAGCTTGGAGTTTTCTGGGCCTGCTGGTGCATGGCCATTACAAGAGGATTTAGGTTTGGTTTCAAGAGTGTTGCTATTGATTTGGATTGAAGGTGCTGACCCATCTTCCAGATCCACTGGCTTTTCTACCTGAATGTGTTCATTGTTTAGTTTTCTCTGAGAAACTGGAACAAAAGAAAGAGAATCCTGCACATTTTTATTGGCATATTTCCCATCTTTCCGAGAGCCAGCGGAGAGTTGAATAACATTTTCTTTTTCTTTTATGTTTGCAGGGGACTGTTTCTGTGCAAATGTGAATTTGTCAGAATGCTTAGATTTAGAGGAACACGTTTCAGTTACTTGCCTGGATCTATTATTACTGTTTTCCATGTAAACTGAAGTAGCTTTGACTGGCTCTTGTATACTTAAATGCACATGAGCATCTATTACAGAGTTCCTGTTTACAATCTCTCTTCCACAAGGAGAACTTGAAGAGCTAGACTGCTGCCTAGTAATCAAGTTCGGTAGCTCTCGCTCCATAGTTTGAAACTGTGTTGCGCTAGACTGTTTCTGATCCTTCTTTCTCAGATCTTTGGAGTTGTCCTTCTGCACGGAGGAACTCATCAGTGATTTCTCATTTTTAGTGTTAGACTCAACTGGTGGTTGTACAGGCCTTTTTGGCAAAGACATTTCACTCTTTGAGTCCATCACTTTCTGCTTGCTCATTTCCCTTTCTACAGAAGTATTAGCAGGGATAATGTCATCTTTAGCAACTTGTTTTGGAAGATCTCTGTCATCTTTAGACTCTACCTTAGAGCCAGCTGCCTGCATTCTCGTTGCTCCATGTGTCTGAAGGGGAATGGCAAAGTCAGCAGCGTTTCTCTGAACAATTTTGGAGTCACTTGTTTTAAAAGCATCTGGGATACATTTTTTCATAGATGAATCTCTGATCCCTTCAGCTTTCACAGGGAAAGATTCATAATTTCTTTGTGACACTGGGTACCTGACAGGCAACTCCATTTGGATTTGCCTCTCTTTCCCTGCAGTTTTTTCAGGGGTGCTTTGGGCTGTGGAAGGTGTGGCAGATGCTAGGGCAGTGTGGACACATTGATTTTGGACAATATGTAATTTTGCCTCAGTCGGATGGTCCTTCTGTTTTGAATGAGAATCCTCTCTCTTTTGATCAACTTCCTTGACAGAAACATTGCATGTAGCACTTAGGCTGGAAATCTTTTTTTCTGTTTCTAGTTCTGTGGTCATAGGGGTTGCTAGTGCACTTTGAAAAATCTTGTTTGATTGTGAAAACTGGGGCTGTAGTAGATGAGATTTACTCGACTTTGAACAGGGTAACAACACTTCTTTCTGATAGGATGCCTCCCTCTTTACACCTTTGCTTTGAGATAACAGAGGCATGGAAAAGCCCACCTCATTGCTGGTGTTTTGACTTTCTGGTAGCATGCATGAATGCAGTTCTGTCTTTGAAGCCTGAGGCCCAGACAGTAAGGCAATGTCTAAAGTGCCTTCAATTGGTTTCAAACAAGAAACCGATCTCCCTTCTAGCTTATACTCTGATGGACTCTTTCTGACAGGAGACTCAGTAGAAATCAGGGCTGATTTTTCCATGCCAGTTTCTACTCGGCCATTCAGAGCTTTGAGAGGAACAAAAGAAACTGAGCTAATCTGAGCAGTGTGCGCATTACTGATAAATGCTCTGCTATCAGCAACTGTAGAGGAATCCTGTTGTATATTGATGGGTCTTGCTGTATTAAGTTGAAGGCATTCATGAACATTTGATGTCATTTTGGGCTTTAGCACTGGGCAGAGGCTATCATCTTTTTCTTCAAAGGACATTTTCTTTCTTAGATAATCAATATTTGCAAGCTTACCGTCTATTCTTTCAAATTTGACAAATTCTTTTGTTGGTGCATTTTTATCTGGGTTTTCTCCCTTTCCATTTAGCAGCCTGTCAGATGAGTGAGGTAGCACATCTTGCAATGTACTTGGAGGGGAAATTCTTTTGAAGTCATAAGAGATATGACTGAATTCATTAAGTGGAGGCCCATGACACAGCATGTGCGTATCTAAAGGAGTGCAGTCACCTGGTCTCATGTTTGCAGTCTTGTGAAAGGTGTCTTTGAGTATGCTGCTTACTAACGGAGTCTCCAGAGCTGGAATTTTAGTTTCAAAATGATGTGATCTTTCCAAAGCTTTCTGAAATGTTTTTTTGTCTCTGTCTTCTACTCTTACGGTAGTTGGATTTTCTGACTCACAACTAGGCTCATGTATAGTGCTTGCTTTCTCAACAAGATCTTGCTTTTTCATAACTATCTTGGCCTTCAATTTCTCTCGATCCAGCTCATCGATGGACTCTTGCCTACCCAACTTTCTGCAAACAGGGCGTTTCAGGCAGCCTTGCTCTGCAGGCCTGACTCGAGTGAGTGATGGCACATCACACACATTCTCCTCCAGGCTCTGAAGCATTACTTCTCTTTGGGACAATTCCCTATTCACCTCTTCTTGAGTCACTTCCAGGCTGTGTTTGCGTGAACATAAGTGTTTCTTGTCACAGCCATAAGAAGGAGCAAGTTTCTCTTCAGACTGGACCCTCTTTAGCAGTGGAGACCTGGGTGGCTCTGCACTCTTTGGCCTCACTATATGTCTTACGATAGTTGGAGGGGAGTGCATCTTGCTAGGGAATGCCTGAGCTATTTTTGAATTTCCAATTGAATGTCCCAGTAAAGGTGATGGAGATCTTTGAGGGGATGTTGGCTGGGGTGTTGGAGAAGGTGTTCGTGCCAAAGGGGAGAGAGGAATGCTGCCAGCTGACTTGCGCCTTCCTGACCGGTATCTTTGTCCACCAAGCTTTGGACCCAAGCCATGAAGAGTGCTGGGTCTTATGTGACCTGAGCCAGCTGGAGAATTGGGTGCGCTTGAGCTAGGGGAGCTACTCTGGGAGGAATTGGTACCTAAAAAAGAAAAAAAAATATAGAGCTAGCAAAGTTCTTCAGCTCTGGTCTCTAATAACTAAAGTAGAAGCAGCAACACAAAACACATACTGATAACCAGGGCTCGACAATTAGGGCAATCTACTCGCCCCTGGTGAGTAGATTTTAGCCTGGAGTGGCCGCATAGCGCGGTCAGCACATGCGCAGCATACCAAACCGCATGGCTGGCGAGCGGGGCTTGCCACCGCTTGTCAAGCCCTGCTGATAACCATTTGCGTTATCTGCCAAAGCATTCCATGGCTTGGTAGGCTGCACATTATTGGATGCTAAAATAACATCATCCTTATTATATATTAAAGAAGACTTTTCCTGTGGGACAACTGAGTGATGTCATGTGTCACTCTGTGTCCTGAAGCCCTTCTCTCCGTCCTGCCCTGAGTGTGGGGGAGCAGCGAGCCATGCGGCTTGCAGCCTACTCCTTGCCCCTCCCCTCTGCTTGGAGGCTGGGGTGGGCAGAGCCAGGCCGCACGCAGCTTCAGCCTGGCCCAACTGCCCAGCAGCTCTTGTGGATGGGGATAGAGTGGAAGGGCTGGGCTGATGGTCAGCACAGAGGGGTTTCGGTTCAGGAGGGAGAAGGGGTCCAGGACTGGCAAGGTGGGGAAAGGAAAGGGGGCTTGGGCTGGCAGGGGGAGGAGAGAGAAGGGGGGCCCGGGCGGTGGGAGAGGGGAAAGTGCCCGGGCTGGTGTGGCCCCAGCCTGGCTCTTCCCAGTTGTTGGGGGGAGCCAGGGTTGACAGTCCCCCACAAGAGTGAGGCTGGTGAGCACAGGGCGCAGCCCCCAGTTCTTATAAACATACTTTCACTGTACATTTAAATTAGCAATTATTTTTTAACAGGATTTAGAAGCTAATATTTTCTGCCATTTGAAAGAAAGGTTCCAAGTTTTATATGGTTTATATCTTCAGCAAGGAATAGTAAGCAACAACATTAATTTTTATAGCTAGTAAAATCATGAGAATTAAAATGTGGCTGGGGCAGGTGAAGCAATCTAGAAATCAGAATGATGTGACATTTAAAGTCTACTGTAGTTGTACCCTCACCCAGCTTTCGACTGGCAATCCATATTTATTAAACCTCAGACTGGTCCCCTGAGCTAGAAATGCTTTTTCCAAGGTAATTTTCTTTCCTTTACTCTTTATATTCTCTCAACTAGTTCTAATTTTTCCCTAGGTAATAGCTATACTTGATTTATTCATTCGTGAAGTTTTATTTTCTATTAATTTTAGATTTAAAACCCCCCTGAATACTACAATTTTGGAGACAAAGCAAACAGACAGTTTCCCTTTAAGTGCTTCTGTGCCAGCCCCAAAACCTTTGACTTAGTACCATGTTTTTTTCTTAATCCAAATGAAATCAAACTATTCCAATTAACTTGGATTTCACATAGGCGACCATTCCAAGTGGAATTTAGTATAGCCTAAGCTTCATGAAGGCAACACGGATTTTGATCTCCCTTAATTTTCTCCCTAACAACTCACCAGATGGGAAATCAGGAGTAGAGCGGTAGCTTGGGGTAGGAGATCTGGGAGACAAGCTGTGAGTCGGGGAGCCAGGCAAGCTCTCTCCTGATGAAAGGGACCGGTTCAAGCAGGAGAAACTTCGGCTGGTATGAAGAAGGGGAGAGGGCTGCTTGGCAAGCTTTTTGAAGAGAGACCTCCTCCTAACATGAGAACAAGAGGGAATTCATCAGGAGAGACACTACACAAATACATCATCCCAGAAAGAGCTCTTAATGCTGGCTTTTAATAACATCCCCATAACCTCCTCAAAAGTGAATAGTGGGCGAATTGCAGACAGATGGGATAGAAAATGTGCCCACAGTCTATCATCTCCAAAAATTATGCACTACACTTCCAGAGAAAGTTTGAGTGATATATAAATGAATCTCAGAGGGGTAGCCACGTTAGTCTAACTTTAAAAACAATGAGAAGTTCAGTGGCACGTTAGGAGACTAAAAAATATATTGTATCATGAGAATTCGAGGGGGGATTTTACTCACAAAAGTTCCTGATACAATGAATTTGTTAATCTCTAAAGTGCCGCAAGATTGCTCATTGTATATAAATAAGTGTAAAATTTGGTACCTTATTCCTTTGTTTAAGACCATAACAAAATTTATAGAATAGTTTAGTACCAGTGCAGGAGGTAAAAGTTCCCTCCAGCCCCTCTTTAGATCCTTACACCGTCCTTCCTTGTCTCCTACAACTTGACCAATGCCTAAAGAGGGTTCTTGGAACAAACAAACAAAAAGTCCTTTTCCTTCTTTCCTCCCTTATGAGAGAAGGCAGTGCACTGGAAAATAAAGTGAGGTAAGGGTGACTTGGAACTCAGGCAGGATGGTGCAATTTTCAGTACTATTCTCTCAACTACTACACCACTGTCTGGGGTCTCACACCCACGGGATAGCTCTCAGTTCTAAATTGTCGACAGTGGGTCTCCTTGGAGATACTCAAGTGGTATAAAATAAAGGTCTTTAGCTGTTTGTTATCTATTGCCCTTTCCAAGTCCAATTACAATGGGCTGCCAGGGCCAGGCCCAGCAAGCATGGGGCCAGGACCAGAGGCCATCGTCGGGGGGGAAAGGGGGATGGGGGAGGTGTCACTGAGCTGCTAGCACCATCCTCTAAGATAAATAGGAAGGATTCAGGGTCATCGTCCAGCCCCAGCTTGGTTAGCTTTCCTGGTTCTGAAAAGGGAATACCTTTGCATGATCTAGTGGGACTTCCTGAGGGGATAGCGCTGGCACTATATGGTGCATTGTCTCCTTTTGATAATGCTGGTGCTGGGCCAACAGTTTCCTCAGTAGGTGTTACTGTTGTTGTATGGTCTGAATTTGCTACTGGGGTCCCACTATTGCAGAAACTGCTGTTGGAATTGATGTTGCTAAGCAGCTTGCTGCTGCTGCTGCATTCTACTAACTACTCATGCCACTGCTCCAGTTCCATCTTTCATGGCTTTTTTATAACCCCTTGTATCAGGTGTGGTTATGCCCACATTCTCCACCATTTGTGCAGGGCAGGAGTCCCAGCCCACTCTTCAGGTCCTTACATTGTCTTCCTCTCTCTCCTATCCCCATCCCTCCTGGCACATTCCCAAGCAGGTTCTTGAAACAAACAAACAAAAGAAAAGAAAAGAAAAATCCTCTCCTCTCTTTCCTCTCTTACGGGAGAGAGGAGTCCATGGGAAAATAAATGGAATTCAGGATGACAAAGCACACAGGCAGTCTTTCAGGGTCTTCTTTGGACTTGCTCCAAATGGAGTCTCCTTCCAGCCCCTCCTCATGTGTGCATCGCTCTGCAGCTGGATCTTGCAGTTTTGGAAGAGGTAAGGCATGTTGCTGTCTGCCTCTTAGCAAGCCTGTCAGTGCTGTCTGGGGTGGGACAGCCTGCTTCCTGATGAACACCTCTTCCTGTAGCAGGCTTTCCCTTTGAAGCTTTACATCCTCCCCTTCCCTCATAGGCAGGACAGGCCTTCCAGGTAAACCTCACTGGTACTGAATAGGCCCAGAGGAGTTTGTTAGTCTTCTCTCAGCTAGTATGAAAGCATGTCCCTTCACAGCCAGCAATACGTTTAAAGCTTTGATACACACACATCAGGACAACCCTAGTCTCAAAGAGGTTATTTAAAACAAAGATGCACTGGAAAACCTATAAGAAAAGGCAGCTACAGTTACTCACACTTACATTTCTGTTTCTGTTTGTGTGCCTTGCAGCAACAGCTCATCTTCAGGAGTGATTTAAATAAGGATAAATTGGGGGGCATTCTGGCATAATAGGATGAGTAGTATATTTCATGAGTATGGGATAACATGGATGAAGGTAAAATATGGGTGTGGAACAGAAAGTAATGGTATAACAGTGTTTTTCAGATGTGATTGCACATATATAAACACATGACTACACACATGCAAAAGCAATATATCTGCCTTAAAACAAAACTATCACTCACCTTTCTAGACTCTCTTTCTTTTTGGTTTTCTTACTGCGTCTAACCATTCGGCTCCTGTAGCTATTCCTCCTGGCTGGACCTGTTTTGATTGAAGTGTTCTCAAAGGGAGTTGTGGTAATGGACACTTTGTTTCCACTCTGGCAAAATTATTAGAATGTTTCAGAGTGAGTAAGACAGAATCACTTTCCTATAAACTGGAAGTTCCATTACATTTCAAATGCAGCAAAACACAAATTCAGCTTGGGAGTAGGAATTGACAACATACGCAAGCACTCTATATGCCTATGAATCAATTATGTTGTAGGGAGCAATCACCAGGAACCAAAATAAACACAAATCGTCAGGTTACCATATTCACCCACTTACACATTCAAATCATATGTCTGCTATTAAACATGAGCATAGACAAACTGTCAGTCAAACTTTAGCAAAAGTAGTCACATTGTGAGGTAGTCGAACCTTATAAATTTCCTTCATGCCCAGACTGATAATTTTCTGGCCTAGTGTAGCTTTTTAATTATTTTAATTAGTTAGAAGGATACTATGGGTTGGCCAAAATTGCAAACTATAAAAGAATGTAATTACATTTTTTTAAACACCCCCACCCCTTTTTCCCACATCAAAAATATAATTGTCATTTTATCTTGAATAAACACGTAAACACACTCTCTCAAGAAACTAACCTCTGCAACTGTGAAACTGAGCTGGAGAATCCACCTCCATGCCAGTTCCAAACAAGAAGTAGCAAAGATATTTGTTGCTTACACAAGCAATGCCTATTTATTTTAAGCTAAAAGCTTCTCAGAAATGTGTACCTGAACTGCCATGGGCTGCTCTAGAATTCCATTTGAATATAAGATTGACTGGAAATAAGTAAGAATCTATAGTTCTATGTTAATACCAAAACCACTTGCTAAGAATAGTATAGCATCAGGATAAAGTTTTCCTTTGTAACAAGTCTATCTTTTTGTATGAATGTATATCATCACATGCTGAATTTACTCTCATGAATATTATAAATACCATCAGATAATTATTTTTCTTTAATCTTTGTAATTTATTAGCTTTAAAAATCCTATTTTGCTAATAAAGCTCAAATTTAAGTTAATTCTTTAGACAAGAAACACATCCATAGAATAGTGAACTGGCTGCCTAAAATTATTTAACCAGTGAGTGTTTTATAATAGATCTTTCTCACATAATATATTAATTTGAGTGTTCCTATTGCTTCAGAAGAGAAAAAAAATCTCAGCAAAACATATATTTTGACCTTTTTATTATCTTTATACTATATTTTAGAAATATTTTGCTTCCAAATCCACTTTTGTGACTGATTATTCATTTCGACAGGCAAAGTTATTCATACACCACCATGAAATTATTAATAATGTAAGAAGCAAATGTACAGCTGTCAAAAATAATGCCGACCTACAAATATTATAGAAGAACAGCAACATAATGAGGTACAGTGAAGCAATGTGTAAGAGAATATTGAACACTGAAAAAAAATAAACCATGTTTTAAAATCTATACAAGAAAAACAAATATAAAATTATCTAGTAAGACAAGCCCCTGGTCTGCCCTTGCAGAACCCCAATGGAGCTGTGTACTGGTCAGCTGGATTTGTGATGACTGGAAGAACTGTATGGCGATTTGGCTGCCTGAGAAGGAGCCGGTGGTCGTAGTACACGTACATACCTAAGACATAAGGAAGGGTAGAAGAGAGGTTATGGAGGCCAAATTTAGGTTGCTAGGAAAGAGATTGAAATCCAGGACCTCTATGGTACTGTTCTCTGAAATGCTTCCAGTTCTACACGCAGTGCTGGGTAGGCAGGCAGAGCTTCAGAGGCTCAATGGATGGATGAGATGATGGTGTAGAGAGGAGGGGTTTAGATTTATCAGGAACTGGGGAATCTTATGGGAAATGGGGAGCCTATATAGGAAGGACTGGCTCGAACTAAACCACAATGGAACCAGATTGCTGGCACTTAACATTAGAAAGGTCATAGAGCAGTTTTTAAACTATGGGCTGGGGGAAAGCCGACAGGTGCATAGGAGCACATGGATCAGACAGAGACATCTCTTAGGGGAGAGTCTATTAATAGAGACTGTGTATGTTCTAGTAAAGAGGAGATGCTGGAAGATGATGAAATATGGGTAAGATCAGATGAGAAAATCAAGTGGAAAAGGGTCTAACATCAGGAAATGACAGATAAATAGTGACAAATTTTTCAAGTGCTTATACACAAATGCTAGTAGTATAAATAATAAGATGGGTGAACTAGAGTGATTCATATTAAAGGAGGATTATTGCTATAATAGGCATCACAGAAACTTGGTGGAATGAAGATAATCAATGAGACACAGTCATACCAGCGTACAAAATATATCGGAAGTACAGAACAGGTTGTGGGGGAGTGGAACTACACATGAAAGAAAATGTAGAATCAAATGAACTAAAAATCTTAAATGAATAAGAATATAGCAGCAGGGATATATTATCAACCACCTGACCAGGATATGATAGTGACTATGAAATGCTAAGGAGATTAGAAAGGCTATCAAAATAAAAAACTCAATAATAGTAGGGGATTTCAATGATCCCCATAGTGACTGGGTACATGTGACCTCAGGACGGGATGCAGAGATAAAATTTCTTGATACTTTAAATGACTGCTTCTTGGAGCAGCTGGTTCTGGAACCCACAAGGGGAGAGGCAATTCTTGATTTAGTCCTAAGTGGAACACAGGAGCTAATCCAAGGGTTAAATATAACTGGATCGCTTGAAATAATGACCATAATGTAATAAAATTTAACATTCCCTGTGTTGGGAAAAACACCTCAGCAGCCCAACACTGTGGCATTTAGTTTCAGAAAGGGAAACTACAAAAAATGGGGAGGTTAGTGAAACAGAAATCAAAGGATACAATGAGAAAAAGTAAAATCCCTGCAAGCTACATGGAAACTTCTCAAAGATACCATAATAGGGGCCAAACTTACATGTATACCCAAATTAAAACCACATAAGAGAACCAAAAAAGTGCCACCATGGCTTAACAACCAAGTAAAAGAAGCAGTGAAAGATAAAAAGGCATCTTTTAAAAAGTGGAAGTTAAATCCTAGCGAGAAAAATAAAAAGGACCATAAACTTTGTCCAATTAAGTGTAAAAATATAAGAAAAGCCAAAAAGGAGTTTGAAGAACAGCTAGCCAAAAAATCACAAAGTAATAGCAAAATGTTTTTTAAGCACATCAGAAGCAGGAAAACCTTCTAAACAACCAGTGGGACCCCAGATGATCGAGATGCCAAAGGAGCACTTAAAGAAAAGGATAAGGTCATTGCAGAGAACTAAATCAATTCTTTGCTTCAGTCTTCATGGCTGAGGATGTTAGGGAGATTCCCAAAACTCAAGACATTATTTTAAAGTGACAAATCTGAGGAATTGTCCCAGATTGAAATGTCATTAGAGGGGGTTTTGGAACAAAATGATAAATTTAACAGTAACAAGTCACCGGGACGAGATGGCATCCACCCAAGAATTCTGAAAGAACTCAAATGTGAAATTATAGAACTATTAACTATGGTTTGTAACCTATCCTTTAAATCGGCTTCTGTACCTAATGACTAGAAGATAGCTAATGTGATGCTAACATTTTAAAAAGCCTCTAGAGATGATCCTGGCAATTACAGACTGGTAAATCTAATGTCAATACCGGGCAAATTAGTTGAAACTATAGTAAAGAATAAAATTGTCAGACACATAGATGAACATAATTTGTTGGGAAAAAGTCAACATGGTTTCTGTAAAGGGAAATCAAGCCTCACTAATCTAATAAAGTTCTTTGAAGGAGGGAGGGTCAACAAACATGTGGACAAGGGGAGCCAGTAGATATAGTGTACTTAGATTTCCAGAAAGCCTTTGACAAGGTCCCTCACCAAAGGCTCTTAAGTAAGCTGTCATGGGATAAAAGGGATGGTCCTCTCATGGTCTGATACTGGTTAAAAGACAGGAAACAAAGGGTAGGAATAAGTAATAAGTCACTTATAACTGGTCCCTTTTCAGAATGGAGAGAAGTAACTACTGGTGTCCCCCAAGTGTCCGTACTGGGTCCAATCCTATTCAATCTATTTATAAATGATCTGGAGAAAAGGATAAACAGTGAGGTGGCAAAATTTGCAGATAATATTAAACTGCTTAAGATAGTTAAGATCAAAGCAGACTGTGAATTACTTCAAAAAGATCTCACCAAACTAAGTGATTGGGCAACAAAATGGCAAATTACATTTAATATAGGTAAATGTAAAGTAATGCATATTTGAAAAATTAATCCCAACTATACATACAATATGAAGGGGACTAATTTAACTATAACTACTCAAGAGAGAGATCTTGGAGTCATTGTGGATAGCTCTCTGAAAGGATCTACTCAAAAAAAGCAGTCAAAAAAGCAAACAATGTCAGGAATCATTAAAAAAGGGATGGAGAGTATGACAGAGAATATCTTATTGCCTCTATATAAAACCATGGTACACCCACATCTGGAATACTGAGTACAGATGTGATCGACTCATCTCAAAAAAGATATAATGGCATTAGAAAAGATTCACAAAAGGGCAACAAAAATGATTAGGGGTTTGGAATAGGTTCCGTATGACGAGAGATTTAAAAAACTGGGACTTTTCATTTTAGAAAAGAGGAGACTGGGGGGGGGGGGGAAATATGATAGAGGTCTATAAAATCATGACTGGTGTGGAAAAAGTGAATAAGGAAAAAGTTATTTACTTGTTCCCATAACATAAGAACAAGGGGTCACCAAAGAAAGTTAATAGGTAGCAAGTTCGAAACAAACAAAAGGAAGTTTTTTTTCACTCCGCACATGGTCGGTCTGTGGAACTCCTCGCCAGAGGAGGTTGTGAAGACTAGGACTAACAGGGTTCAAGAAAGAACTAGACAAATTAATGGAGGTTAATCAACGGCTATTAGTCAGGATAGGTAGGAATGGTTTCCCTAGCCTCTCTCAGAAGCTTGGAATGGGTAATGGGAGAGGGATTGCTTGAAGATTTCCTGTTGTTGATCGCTGGGGTATTTGGTATTGGTCACTGTCAGCAGACAGTATACAGGGCTAGATGGACCTTCAGTCTGACCCAGTATGGCCGTTCCTATGTTCCACATGGATCCAACTGCAGGATCAGGGCCTTAGAAGCTCAGTTGACTTGCATGGTATATCAGGATATAAGAGCAAATCTACTTTTTGAGATTTCTGAAATTTGAGATTTAACGGTCCCCACTTTCCTTTATCTTAAAGAACAGGAGAAGATTTTTATTTAATTCTTTTGGAGGTCTCTACAGATTCCATTTTAAAACTGGCACATTCTAAACAAAGTTATCACCGATAGACTGAAATACACACATACACACACAGAGAGAGAGGAGAGAGAACCCTGCTATGAATAGAAAGAAATTGTAATTAACGGCATTAGAGGAGCTACACTTTCCTGTTTCCCCAATAAATGCTACCTTCACTTTCTGAAGGAGAATGGGATACTTTCTGTCAGTATCCTGAATGTACTTGTAGTAGCATTGTCAAGCACTAGCACAGAAATGAAAGGCTTGGTTGTACTTATGGATTCGGTGGCTTTTTTTCCAGATCTGCCGAAATATCATTTTAGGATCTGTACAGGCACTAAATATATTTTTTTGATAACCACTAAACTTTGAAGGAAAGCTATACATAAACCAGACAGGTAGAGTGTAAAATATGAACTAAGAGACAATGCTGATCTAAAAAGTAACATTTTACCTTCAACAACAGCTCTATCACTTCCGTATGAACAAGACCATGAACTGGCTCTCCATTGATCTGTGTGATCAGATCCCCAGCCTTTAAGCCTGCTTGAAAAGCTGGGCTTCCTTCTTCAACATTCTGGAGTTAAGGGAAGAAGAGAAGACGTCTTTGAAGAAAACAGGCTTGTGGTAATCCTCAGCATTCCAAACAATGCTCTGTTTTAATAAACTAATTATCTGAAAACAAGCTTTAGACTTTCAAATAGTAGATCACATTGAAATAGCCTCATGGCTTAATGCAATATCAGAAAAAGAAATTCAGACTGTCAATTCCATTCCATCTTCAAGTATTCATTTATGTCCATGTTTTACAACTCACACTGGTGCATAATCTACTAAAATCTACCCTCTGATTTTAGTGGGTTTTGGATCAGGCACGTTATTCCTGGCATAAGTTTGGATTTTTTAAGTGTTTTTTTTAATTTGCTCACTAACGCTGAGAAATCAGAACCAGATTTTCAATATCCCAAAGTTTAGAGAAGCTCAAGTCTAAGATAGATGGTTGAAACCATAATAATGATAGTGATTATTTGCATATTCAGATCCAGTCTTGAGTTTCATGCCTCCTTCTTCCATCGCAAAAAGAAAAAGTTCAGGAAGGTTCATATCTGGCATTTTGGTACAGACAGTGCAACATCAAATCACTGAATCCAAATGGTGAGCTATAAACTTAGTGTTTTTAAAAAAAAGATGCTGCTGTATCAACATTGTGGCTATTTTCAGAGTTAAAACACTGCAATAATTTAAAATAAAGTATTGGACTAAAAATGCCATTTCAATTAAAAACTGCTGAAAAATGTCATAAAAACTTGTAGTTAATTCATTTTTTTACAATGAAAAGAAATCAATTTCCAAGAAAGTAAATGAATGTCAACGAATAAAGAAAAACTTAAAAAAACTACAGTCTGGTAGCACCTCGAAGACTAACAAAACATGTAGATGGTATCATGAGCTTTTGATGACCACAGTGTTGGCTGTCCAGGACCAAAATAAACAGGGGAGACAGGAGGGTGGAAGAAGGAAAAAATGGGATGGGGGAAGAACAAGAAGAGGCAGTGGGTAAAAAATATCAAGGGGAAAGCTGAGCTGGAATATAATAGGAAAAACAAATAGTTTCTAAGTACCTAAAGGCTGGATAGTCAAAAGAGGCAGATAAGAACTATTAATTAGCAACCAATATCCCATTCCTTGACTGAGTTCAGCAGTGACCAGAACACATAAACCAACAAATAATTATGTATTAAATTAGTTTAATCTTTTTTCCTATTCCATGAACAGTAAGTATTATACACAGACTAATTCATTTTCCAAATTATTTGCAAACTTCTCCAACATTCTTCTTTAAATTATTCTAATTGTGGCTATTACAATCAACTATACAATTTGTGCCTTGACATGCACTTAATACAGCTATGTAACTTATACAACTAATACATCTTAAGCAACTAACATACACAAATAAATTTCCCATACATCGTGAATTTTGATTTGTATATGGAATTTTCATAAGCATAATTCACTTAGTCATTCACACCATGTTAATTCAATATAGAGCTCATCTAATCAGAAAACAAAAAAAATATCACGTGGCTTACGAAACTAACCGACACAGTACAAATAGCAAAATCTATAACTGACTATATAGTTTGTTCACATTATTTTCAGTCAAACATTCTGATTAAATATTTACTTTTCTTGCGTATTCATGTTAGTAAAGCTCAAGGCCTCCACCAGTCATGGAGACCAAAAATAGAATTGTGAACAGTGAAACTGAAATTCACTTATGAATGTGAATAAATACTTGTCAGGAAAAAAATAATCCACCGCTCACTGAGTAACTTGCTACCAGAGCTAACTACTTGCTGTGTTTGGAATTCAATGGGAAGTTGGTTATCTCAAAGATTCAGAAATTCTACTGCCAAAAGACACCGTTGTGATTATCTAGTCTAGGGTGATCCCTTATGTAGCACAGACCACAGAACTTCCCCAGAATAATTTCTAGGGCAGGTCATTTAGAAGACCATCCAATCCTGGAGAATCCACTATGAGCATTTATAACTGGTGATAATGATTAATTACTCTCAAATTAATTACAAATGTACACCTTATTTCCACTTTGAATTTATCTAGCTTCAACTTCTAGCCACTGGATTGCCTTATAATTTTGTCTGGTAAACTGAAGAATCCTGATGGATGGGCTTGTACATTAATAAAACTTCTATTACTATGCATAGGAAAGGTGAAGGAAGGAACGGTTGTACAGGTTTAGCCAAGCCTCCATTGCTTGGTAGTTCATAGGTAGTGTGATAGTATGTCATATTTCTATTCTCTGAATATTCAAATGACCTTTCATGAGTGTTAAGTCTAGTAAGGGTGAAATTCACCATGTAGAAGATAAGGCTCAACCACCATTTAAGAACTGTTTAAATAACAAGTGACCTCATATGTGAGTCAGGCAGTATCTAGGTTTCGTGGTAGCCCTTCACACAAGGATGAATGCAGAGGTGAAAGTAACTTAAAATTCTTACAGGGACTATCCTATTACAAACCAGGTCTCTACCAGTTCTTTAAATAGCTCACCGTTGGCTTTTGCTGCAGCTCAGGCAGCTCTTGCCAAAGCTATGCACCAGGGTGCACCTGCATACTTTCACCTCTGGATGAATTTCATCCTAAGAAAATAATTTGCCAGACATTCTTTAAATAGTTACAACATGCAAGTGGACACACTGTCTATGAGATAGTATCTGATTCAGCTTGGAAAAGACCTTAAATGCAAATATATCAACTTCAAACTTCTGCTGTGAGAACCACTGAGGAAAATTTTATTCTTACCCAAACAATGTGGTGCACTGTATAGATATCACTGTCACCCACGTAGACCCTGATTGCTCGGATGGTGAAGCCATACTTTTTTCCTGAACTATGAATTAATATAGGTTGATGAGGAGTTGCAGAAGCAATTGAGGAATCGCGGCTAGGAGAAGAATCTCTGGAGGATGAAAGATCTGAAGAAAGGGAATGTGGAGACATAGGACTTCCCAAAGGAGAAACACCAAATACATCTGAAACAGATAAAATTTCCTGTTAGAGCACATTCTGACTATACATAAACACACCAGATCAAAGCAATGCCAATTTTAACTTTAGGAAACTAGATAAAGATTTATAGCATAAAGAGGAACTTATTTAACAATGCCTGAATTGGTAAGAACACAAAACTTCACTTTCATGACCACCATTAAAATGACACACACAAGATTTATAAATTCCACTTTGTATTTAGTCTTTATAATTTCTCATCAGAAGCTTGAAATGACAATCTACTATTGGAACAGATACTTCCATAAAATGCAGTGTTCTGTTATTCATTGGCTCTTAACGCTCAAGGTGTAAACTATTCTTTTTTTATATGGAAAAAGTTAATCAAAGACTTTGTTAAGAAAAACAAATCTCCAGTCTATTTCCAAACACAGACACAGAAGGTATGCTGTGAACTTTGCTAATACAAGTTGAAACTCTTTAGTCCAGCACCCTCAGGACCTGACTGGTGCTGAACCAGAGAATTTGCAAGACCATATGAGGTAAATATTGTCTAGCACTTCCAATGCTTACTGGGCTCTTAGAAGACATTCAAGAGTAAATTAGAGCTAAATAACAACACAGAACACAAAGAGCCAAGACTGATGGCTGTAAACAAACATTATGGGACTCCGGGAAAATTGGCCACACCCATGGTAAGTGGACGTCTGGCTCACTAAAAACATGCCAGACTGCAGATGGCGCCAGACTGGAGAAGTTCAATCTGTAAATATGTCACCCAGACACACTGACTTGCCGGCCCCAAATAATGAAACTGTCCACTAGCAAATATAAAATAAAATAAAATAAAATAAAATAAAATAAAATAAAATAAAATAAAATAAAAAACCCAAACATTTTCATGGAGCTGGATTTTAGGCAACTTTTCTGGTCATCCCAAGTTTAGTTTTGTAACAAATATTGTAATTAAATCCATTAATTTTAGTTCCGACTTAAAATAATAACTCGACATTGTCCTAGTAAACCACTATTACTTTTGCCATTATTTTAATTAAGGTCACATACTTAGGCTTGTCAGTCTAGCAATGCTGTTTGGGGTGAAACTTTTTGGCACAAGTTTTATGCTGACAAAAGCTCTAGTGTGGACTCAGAGGGTATGTCTACACTACAAAGTTAATTCGAACTAACAGATGTTAGCTCGAATTAACTTTGATAGGCGCTACACATACAAACCGCTAGTTTGAACTTAATTCGAACTAGCGGAGCGCTTAATTCGAACTAGGTAAACCTCATTCTACGAGGACTAACGCCTAGTTCGAATTAAGTAGTTCGAATTAAGGGTGTGTAGCCACTTAATTCGAACTAGTGGGAGGCTAGCTCTCCCCAGCTTTCCCTGGTGGCCACTCTGGGCACCACCAGGGAAACTCTTCTGCCCCCCTTCCGGCCCCGGAGCCCTTAGAGGGGCACGGTCTGGCTATGGTGCCCGTGCCAGGTGCAAGCCTGCCAGCACCCAGCCAGCAGACCTTGCACCTGGCACGGCTTGAGCCAGCCACCCGCTGCCACCCAGCCCTCCACCTCTTCCCGGGACCAGGCTGGAGGCTCCCGGGAGCCTACCCAGGTCCGCAAGAGGCGGGCGCCCACCTGGTCTAGTTCGGACATCGTGGACCTCATCCACGACCTCCACACTAGGCACAGGAAAGTGGCCATCTAGGGCAGGATAGCTGCCAGCCTGGCCACCTAGGAACAGGTCTGCATGAAAATCAGGGTGGTCCAGTGAGACCCCCGACCCTGAGCTTAGAATGGCCGTACTGGGTCAGACCAAAGGTCCATCTAGCCTAGTAGCCTGTCTGCCGACAGCGGCCAACACTAGGGACCCTGGAGGGGATGGACCGAAGACAGTGACCAAGCCATTTGTCTCGTGCCATCCATCTCCAGCCTTCCACAAACAGAGGCCAGGGACACCATTTCTACCCCCTGGCTAATACCACTCCATGGACCCAGCCTCCATGAATTTATCTAAATTTTCTTTAAACTCTGTTCTAGTTGTAGCCTTCACAGCCTCCTGCAGCAAGGAGTTCCACAGGTTGACTATTTGCTTTGTGAAGAAGAACTTTCTTTTATTAGTTGAAGCCTGCTACCCATTCATTTCATTTGGTGTCCTCTAGTCCTTCTATTATGGGAACTAATGAAGAACTTTTCTTTATTCACCCTCTCCACACCACTCGTGCTTTTATAGACCCCTATTATATCCCCCCTCAGTCTCCTCTCTTCTAAACTGAAAACTCCCAGTCTCTTTAGCCTCTCTTCATATGGGACCTGTTCCAAACCCCTGATCAATTTTGTTGCCCTCCCCTCTCCCACCCTCTCTCTTCCCCTCTCCCACTTCCTTTTGCCAGTCTCCCCGAGTTTTGTTCAATAAAAAGAGTTTCTATTTTTGAACACACGTGTCCCTTATTTTGTACATCAGGAAGGGGGGGCTAGGAAGGGGTAAGTGGAAGGAGGTGAGGGAGGAATGGGGTACGAGCCCCCAATGGGGAGGACTGGGGTGGCTCTGCGGGCTCTTCGGGGTGGAAGCTCTCCTGCAGCCCCCGATTGACCCCCCCCTCGAATGGCAGCCTGCGGCAAGTGCAGCCGGGCTGATGACCAAGTGCTGTGATGTGCTGAGTGTGGGCACTCAGGGCACTCCAAGCCAGGACTGCTTTGCAAGCGGGAAACCCCTGAGAACTGTCTGTCCGGGGTGGGGGTCGGGTCCCTTTAAGCACAGCCCTCGGCTAGCCTGAGGCAGCAGCTCCATGCTCCAAGTCCTAATCTGATGCCCTGCCGGCACTGCTTCTGGCCATCCTTAACCTCGGTTCAGGGTCCACTCAATGTGGACATGCTAGTTCGAATTAGCAAAATGCTAATTCGAACTAGTTTTTAGGTCTAGATGCACTAGTTCGAATTAGCTTAGTTCGAATTAACTAATTCGAATTAAGTTAGTTCGAATTAGTGCTGTAGTGTAGATATACCCAGATATATTGAGATTGTTGGCACAGATATATTGCTTTTGCTGGCACAGATTATTTCATTCATGAATTTGTACAGTCTTGAAGAAGCACTTTTATGCCAGTAAAACCTGCACCCAAGGAGGATTTTGTATATAGTTAAATTGACAAAATTTTTAAAGTACATTATGCCTAAACTCTGAATACAATGTGATATCATTCCCATTTAAAATGAAAGAAAATTGGGCTAATGCTTTTGAGTAGTAACAAATCAACCGGCGCCATCTTGGAACATTAAAACTCTTTTGTGATCTGAGTTACAAAATGCCCAATATAAAACTACTGTGCAACTGGATTTGCAGCACAAATAATGAAGATTACAGCCACTCCTCAAAAACAAAATCTGAAACACAGTACAAACTCTAGGTTTACTGGTAAAGAATTCCCCCTGGTACACATGTAGAACATATTACATAAAGACTTTATCTGGAAGAGGCAGCATACGCACAGGATCAGCAAGGAATTATGTATCAGGACACTCCTGATTTTTAATCCTAATTCTGACACAGACTTGGGTTTATCATACTGTCTCTGTTGCTCCAACTGCAAAATAAGGATAATGTCCCTTTCCTCACAAATAAGGATTAATTATTGTTAATATTTACGCAGCACGACAAATGCTAAATTTTCATTCTATTCCCAATTGGTTGGCCTGCAGGCATTAAAGAACAGGCAATCATTCTTCAGACTTTCCCTCTGATTTCCCTCTCATTTGACACTACTCATGACCAGTGGGTGATGCATGAGACAGGAAAGTTGCCAGACTGTGAGGGCTCCTTTAGTTGTCTAGGGTGGTGGTTCTCAAACTTTTTGGCCTGTGGCCTACCCGGCTCAACGCAAACCTTTTCATGGACCACCAGCTGCTAATGGAAACTCGATGTTAATTATATAATTACACCTAAGCCATTTGGCTAGTGCTGTTACTAGGGAGAATGGTTTGATTTATCAGTAAGAAAGGAAATATTCAGATTAAGCACTTTAACTTTCTCATGTTTATTTAAAATGAAGTTTGGTAAATGAAGTAAAATATTAATTTATGTCCAACACAAGAGGTTCCCTTTTTTATTTATGGCAGGTGGGGAGGGGGGACCACTGACACACAGAAAAGTCAGTCAGGGACCACACAAATGAAAAGCAAAAACCAAACAAAAAACTCCCAACCCTTACCGATGTGCCCCCAACTCACTCCCCTGGTGCCCCATGGGTGGGGGAGGACAGGGAAGACTGAGTTTCAGGGCTACCCAGAGGCCAGGTTAACTTTTCTGGGGTTCAGGGTTTAGTGGATTTTGTGGACCCTCTGGGGTCTGAGGTGGGGCCAAAAAGAGGGGTTCAGTGTGTGGGACAGGGCTGCCAGTGAATGGATTGAGGGTGCAGGATCTGGGCAGGAGGTGGGATGCAGGAGGAAGTGAGAGTGCAAGGTCTGGGTGGGAGACAGGGTGCAGGAGCAGGCTGGGTGTAAGGTGTCTGGACAGAGGGGAAAGTGTAGTAGTGGGCTGGGGGTAGAATGTGTGGCCAAAGGAGAGAGAAAGCAGGCACAAGGTGGGGATAGGGCATCTGGCCAGGGAGGAGAGTGCAGGAGCTGACGATGCAGGGTCTTGGTGGGGGGGAGGGGAAATGCATGAGGGGCTTGGGGTGTGGGTTCTAGCCATAAGGTGAAGGGGGCAGACTTATCTGCCTTCATGCCCCCCGCTGCTCCCAGCCATCATGTAACACGGTCTCCTGCTGCTCCTATTGGCTGGATTCTGGCCAATGAGAGCAGCAGGGAAATCCTCCAGGCAGTGCATCCATGCATTGCTGTTTCCTCCAGCCAGGAGAGGGGAGCAGCAGTGTATGGAGCTGCTTCTTCCCCACAAGATGGATTGCACAATGAGTTTCGGGGCTCCTCCCCCCCCAGCAGGAAGCCGGCACTGGCACTCCAACCTTGAGGGAGGGGAGGGTGCAAGGCTGGAGCACCAGCATGGGCTCCCTGCTGCGGGGGCAGTAAGGGGGGCGGGGTTCAGCTCGAGCTGCAGACCCCTGCATGGACTTTGCTTTGAGAACCACTGGTCCAGGGAGTAAGTAGAGAAGAAAATGAAGTGATGCATGGGAACCCTTTGCAGTGGGTGTGGGTGGGTTTGGTCTTCCTTCATTTGTATGCAAGCACTGTGGTATCATAGGTCATTTTTACCACCTTTTTACCAGTCTTTTATTTACAGCCCTTACTGGACAAGGAGGGCATTTTTCCCCCCTTAGAAGACCAACCATAACATTTTACCAATGTACAATGCTCTCTACTAGCTTGATGACTAGGGTCCCTGCTGAAGCTACTATCAAATCCATCTCTTCATGTTCACAGTACACGCATTCAAATATCATGCTTGTTATACTGGTTAAACAGACAGGTGTTCAGGCTAAAAAAAAGTTGAGAACCAGTCCTACATGGAAAAAAATCTGTCCCTCAAAGTAGACGGTTGCTTTGAGGTTGAATTTGGCCTATTACACAGAGAGGGACTAACTAAGCAATTTTTATCTGGATTCTGTACTTGTCAAAAGTCTGGGGAGCTTCAATTCAGCTTTTATTTTTACTCTAGTATAAAAACAGAATATCGACATTTATAAAATACACGTTATTTCTTCTTTCTTCCTGGAGAATAAAGGAAAATAAAAAAGACAAACATATGACACACAGTGACCTTTGAGAATAACCATTGGATTGTATGTAAAGAAGAGAAACAAAAGGAAGTCCAGTTTGGACTCAAGAAATCTTGTATTTAGATCATGTTCTACATAGATTATGCACAAATCACAAAATTTCATACTAATAGATTTATCTCTACCTCCTGGAATCATGAGGGACAGAGCGCTGGCAGAGAGGGACTTTGTGACTTTTCCAGATATTTTCTTTTTCTCTGTGCTTTCTAATCGCTGACGAGCCATATGAGAAGCAGGTTCACTGGATGGCTTTGAGGAATTATCTGTACTGTCCATACTCTCGCTTCTTCCATTTATCTGATCTAAATGCTCTGAAAAACTGCCAACTGTATAAAGAAGAAGGGATAAACACATTGAGGGAAACTGGGGGTCAGGAAAGGAAAACAATACAACTGCAAGGTGGAAATATGTATTTCTGCTCACAAGTTCACACAATAGTAAAGGTAAAATAAAAAGGACAACAAAGTAGTACAGGTTTTACAAAGGTTAACAGGTAAGGTTAACAGGGTAAGGTGAAATAAGAGTAGCTGACATGGTTTTACATCAGTGACATAATTAAATTTAAATAAACTCTGAACTTGTTGGTAGCATAGACAGGCAACACACACCTTCTAGGACTTAATTGTACGCTCGTTCTGCATGTAAAACTCCCACTAGGGTCAATAGGAGATTTGAGTGTGGGTCTACCTCAGCATCCGACTCTCCCAACAATAAAAGAAAACACCCCCTGTGAAAGCATTGAGCACCAAGAAGAATTCCATTTCTAAGTTTGGGGTATTTTTTCTGGAGAAGGGAGGGAGTTTCAAGCCCAATACCACAAACATAAGAGAGGCCAATTTAAGACTCCAAAGCATAATGATGTATTTCGTTATTTGAGACAAAACGAGACTCTTGGACACTATGGATTGCGGAGAAAGACCACCACTTAAAATACTAAAAATGGAGAAAAACCTTATACCAGCTGATCCACCTGCAAAGGATCTGTTCAGATGTACAGTGATGGATACAGGAGAATTCAGCAACCTTACGGGATGAACGCCTAGAAAAGCTCAGCCATTTTATTTACGCAGATGACAATAAGAACCAAGCAATCTCACAAAGAACATCCCTTCTCTGGCACGCTGTAGAGCAAATAATAATATATTCTCTAATTTAACTAACATTTGCATATCTTAATGCAGTGGTTCCCAACCATCGGTCCGCAGACCAATGCTGGACTGCAAACTTCTAGGTGCCAGGCTGCGGCAGCTCTGGGGGCTAGGATACACCACTCAGCACCTCTCTTTCTGTTGCAGCTGTTGAGAGATGCATGTCCTGCCCTGCCTCTCAGCCAACCAGTGCTGGGCAGGGGTGGGATCTCCCCCTGGCTGCGGAAGAGCGGTTCACTGTGCAGTGGGCGGGCCACGTGGAGCCCAGCACGGCAGCCTTAGAGCAGCCCTGACCTGGATGGCAGTGCTCAACCGGAGGCTGGGATGCAGAACAGGGCTAGGTGAAGGGGGCGGAATAGGCACCAGGAACTTCGGGGGCAGGGCTAATGCTGGGGGGCTCTGAGGGTGGGGAGCACTGGGGCATCCAGGGCGGGGAGCTGGCACTGGGGAGGCTCTGGCAGTGCAGCTAGTAGTCAGGGGTCTATGGGGAGAGGGTTGGCACTGGGAATGGGGCTAATATTGGGGACTGGGGGCTGGCACTGAGGGGGCTCTGGGAGGTAGGGTGTAGTGGGGCTCTGCAAACAGGAGGTGGGTACTAGGGGGGGTCTGGTGGTGGGAGGGCTGGAAGCTGGCACTGGGGGAGTTGGGTGCAGGGACTCTGGGGTCAGTTCCTGGTGTTGGGAGATAGTGGAGGGGTGGGGAGTTCTATGGGTTAGGATAGGCACTGAGGGGCCCTGTACATTTTATTTGTACATTTGAATATTCATTATCTGCACGATGAAAATGCAAATAAAATGTTACCTGTCCGTCAAAAATTTGTGAATGGGTTTGCCGGTCCATGGTATAAAAAAAGATTGGGAATCACTGTTTTAAAATCACCAGGGTTGGATGAAATGTATCCTAAGATACTTAAGGAGTTGATTGAGGAGATACATGAGTCCTTAGATATTATCTTTGAAAAGCTATGGAAGACAGGAAAGATTCCAGAAGACTGGAAAAGGGTAAATATAGCACCCATCTATAAAAAGGGAAATAAGGACAACCTAGAAAATTACAGGCTAGTCAGCTTAACTTCTGTGCCAGGAAAGATAATGAAGCAAATAATTAAGGAACCAATTTGCAAACATCTGGAAGATAATAAGGTGATAAGTAACAATCAGCATGGATTCGTAAAGAACCAATCATGTCAAACCAAACTGATAGCTTTCTTTGATAGGATAACAAACTTTATGGATAAGCGAAAGCAGTAGGTAGGGTATACCTGGACTTTAGTAAAGCATCTGATAGAGTCTCACATGGTCTTCTTATAAACAAACTGTGGAAATACAACCTTGGTGGGGGCTACTATAAGGTGGATGCACAATTGTTTGGATATCCATTCCCAGAGAGTAGTTATTGATGTTTCAGTCATGATGGAATGGCATAAAAGTGGGGTTCCTCAGGGATTCGTTTTGGGACTGGCTCTATTAAATATCTTCATCAACGATTTAGATCAAGGGTGGAAAATAATTTTTGATGGGGGCCACGCCAAGATTTTGCTAAGTGGTCAAGGGCCGCAATTTTCTATGGAGAGACTGCGGGAGTCTGGGATGGAGGTTGGGTACAGAAGGGAGCTCAGGATTGGGGTGCAGCTGTGGGGTCTTAGAGGGAGTTTGGGTGAAGGAGGAGGTTGTGACCTCAGACAGGGGACTGAGGTGCATGGTCTGGAGGGAGGAGGAGTACAGGAGGAAATTCTGACTGGAGAAGGGATGTAGTAGGGGATGCAAGGTGTAGCCAGACAGACCAACCCCCCATATCATCCATCTTATTTGCCTCTCTGAAGCATATAGGGCAGAGAAGGAGCAGTAAAATCAGTATAGTCTATGCTGGCTCATCTGATCCTGAGAAGCTGAAAAAACAGATATGTGAAGAGAGAGCGATTAAGTCAATAAGCTGGCCTCGAAGCTGCGAGAACTGCCCCGGCTGGCACCCATGTTGATTCGAACACACACACAGTCCCTGGGAGAGGAATTTCCCACTGAGAAAAGAATCCCCAGTAATTCCAATTTAGTTATCTCTCTTACAAGTATAAATTAAGTTCACAACTCCCTTGTAAGAACTGGTCTCACAAAAGACAGACTAGCCCCATTTGGCATGACAGACAAGAAAGAGAAATACGTGACCCCATGAGTATAAAGGTGGTACACAAGCACACTCTCTTTTGAGTGTCATTCTACCCTCTACCTGCTGGTCGGGTTAGGTGTTTGACCTCCCGAGGTTCTCTGGGGACGCCCACCTCGTATTTTCCTAGGAATTGAGGGACCGGCCCTGGCCTGACATGCTGGAGTCGAGAGGCACAGAAGGGGGTAAAAATTGTACCTGGATGTGGTCCTCTGTCTTAAGTGTACACATAGAAAGAGTAAGCTGTTACTTGGTACTATTATTTCTATTTTTCTATCTTTATCTTCTTTGTAACCATTTTTAAGATCTATATTTTGCTAGTAGTTAAGAAATAGAGCAATAGCCATTGTAACCATATGATTTATAAGCTTCTTTAATAAACCTGTAACTGTTTAAGCTTTAACCTGACTCCTTCAGTTGTTGTAACAGAACCAAGCACAATTTAAAAGAACTTCAGCCGGTCTTAGGGACAGATATAGGGAGAGCTTGGGCGTTTGGATTTGTGTCACACCCAGGTGGCAGAATCCACTGGAGCACCTTTCAGTCTTTCCCCAAGGCTGCCCGCTGTGAAGGAATTATGAATTCTAGCAGCTGAAATCTAAGGTGTAATAAGCTCTTCCTATAAACTCGGGGCGTCTGAGAGCCTGTTGGCCGCCCTCTGTGACGGGACCCCGGTCCTAGCAGTAAAGTCACAGATGTTAAACTATTTTTCAGGGCGCCCTCCAGCCTCCTAGGCTGCCCACTGCAACGAGACTTTGTGTCTCAGCAGTTGAAGACTTGGGTGTAACACACACGCACACACTGCCCTGACCATCGGCTGACACAAGGTCTGGGATGGAGTTCTGACATAGGATGGAATGCGGGGTGCAGAATAGTTAGGTGGTGACTTGAGACAGGAAGTTGGGGGGAGTGGGTGGGATGTAGGTAGGCTGTGCCTGTGAGTCACTTACCTCGGTGGCTCCCAGCCAGCAACCCAGCGGGACCATCAGGCAGGTTCCCTATCTGTGCCACATGTCTCTCTGTGAAGGTGGGGAGGGGTCTTCACGTGCCAGAATCAGCCAATGAGAGCTGAGAGATTATGCTGAGGGATGGGGCAGCCAATGAGAATTGGCCAATGAAAGGTTTTGCTGGGGGTGGGGGTAGCATGCAAAGCTTCTCCCTTTCCCCCAATATAGAGAGGCAGATGGAGCAGCCAGCTGTTCTGAGCCCTGGGACTGCTCCCTGGTGAGGGTTCGGTGGGGCAGCTGTGGGACGCACTGAAAGGCTTGGCAGGCTGGATGCAGCCTGTGGGCCGGATCTTACCCACCCCCAAATTAGATAATGGCATAGAGAGTATGTTTATAAAGTTTGTGGATGATACCATGGTGGGAGGGATTACAAGTGCTTTGGGGATAGGATTATAATTCAAAATAACCTGGACAAACTGGAAATGGTCTGAGGTAAATAGGATGAAATTCAATTAGGACAAATCCAAAGCACACCATTTAGGGAGGAACAATCAGTTTCATACATCCAAAAATGGGAAATGACTGTCTAGGAAGGAGTAAAGCAGAAAGGAAATTAGGGGTGTTAATGGACCAAAAGCTACATATGAGTCCACAATGTGACACCGTTGAGAAAAAAAGCAAACATAATTCTGGGATACATTAGACAGAATGTTGTAAGTGAGATACGAGAAGTACAGGTTGAACTTCTCTAGTCCAGTGCCCTTGGTTCCTGACCGGTGCCAAACCAGAGAATTTGCTGAATGACAGGAGGTCAATATTGTCTAGTGGTATTACCAACACTTCCACTGCTTACTGGACTCTTAGAAGCCATTTAGAGATAAATTAGAGCTAAATATCAGCACAGAACATTGAGAGCCAGGATTGGTAGCTGTAAACAAACTTTAGTGGACCACAGGCAATTTGGCCACATGCATGATAAATGGACATCTAGCTCACTAAAATCATTCTGGACCACAGACGTTGCCAGACCAGAGATTGCTGGACTAGACAGGTTTGACCTGTAATTCTTCCGCTCTATTTTGCACTGATTAGGCCTCAAGTGGAGCAGTATGTCCAGTTCTGGGCACTGCATTTCAGGAAAGATGTGGGCAAATTGGAGAAGGTCCAGAAAAGAGCACCAAAAATTATTAAGTCACAGCTTTCAAGTATCTAAAAGGTAATGAGGAGGAGGAAGAAAAAAAAATTATCCTTAATCTTGGATGATGGGACAAGAAGCAATAAGGTTAAATTGCAGAATGATAGGTTTAGGCTAAAAATTATGAAAAACTTCCTATCAGAGTAGATAAGTACTGGAATGAATGGCCTATGGATAGAGACTCCACAACATCACTGGAGATTTTAAAGAGCAGGTTAGATAACTGTCAGGGATAGTCTTGATTGTGCTTGGTCCTGCCGTCAGTGCAGGGGACTGGACTTGATGACCTTTTGAGTTACAGTATTCTATGATCCTTTGAAAAAAGCCCCAAGCAAACAATTTAAAAATGCCTAGTATTGGTCTGTATACTGCCACCAACCGTGCACATGCAACTTGATTTTAACCTCTGTGATCTAGAACTCCTGAACCTGCATTACAAGGAAAAGGAGGTGGTAAAGGCAATTTCATAACCAAGTAAGAAAACCTGAGAAGATCTGAGCTGAAGCAGCTCAAGAGAAATATATGGAGGAAAAACTGATGTTCAGCATCTAACAGTAGTAATATGCGAATTTAATGTGTCTAGTTTAACTGCATGCAGGACGACACCTTACTGGAGAGACCTGAGGGTAAGCTGGAGAAGTCCTGGCACACTACACTTAAGAATTTTAGTAACAAATGGAAGGAGGGAGATAAAATCATAGCTAGAGAGGTAGATGGGTGTGTGGAGAGGAGTCTTATCAGTCTTCCCTGCCCCTTCAGTATAGTAAATTAAGATCCTTACCTGAGAGTGTTGAGCTGCTGATGGTACTTGCTGGAGTGGTGACCTCAGGCTCATCTTGAACAACTTCCTCATTTAAAGAAACAGCCTTTTCTTGCTCCTCCCGGGATCCTCCTGAGCAGGTGGTTTCATCTTGATCGCCCTCAGATGATATGGCCAGTTTTGGAAGCAAACCTGAACTATGCCGCTGCCTGGTACTTTCAGTATCAGATGAGTTGGAGGTAGATAGCTGTTGCCTGCATTTAAAACAGCATTTACACACATCATGTTTAATGATACTTTTTAAGGGAAGGCCAATTGTAGTGGGCTTGACTGGCTACAAAACAATCACTAATGGCTGTTAACTTGAGCTCCCTTTAATCATTATTTCTACTCACATTTCAGAATATTCTGAACTCCAGCTCAAAGATTCCACAGATGGCAACGTCACATTTTTTGTTTTGTCTCCTGTATCTTCCTTTTCTTCACCTAGATTTCGAGTTATTCGATCTATGCTACTAAAAACCTGTTAGAGAAAAGAAAATGGTATCATTAACACACATTTGATATAAAGAGATCTTCAGGAAAACACATCTAGATACTGCATAAGCATTTAGAGTGTCTTGGAGCTTAAAAAGACTGAGATGGTTTACATTTAAATTCTAGGGGTTTGTGTTCTTGAAGTGCTTTTCAATTTTATTCTCTTAGTTCCTCTGCTACAGGGTCATGAATAACATCTTTTAGTTATGAATCCATCAGTTTTCTCTCACCATTTCACTATGTGAACTCCAAGTTAGCAAACAAAATCCATAGATGCTCCTGGGCTTTTAGGTCAAAGGATCAATGCACATTCTTAGATTACTTCTTAACCATAAAGTCAATCAAAAGAACAACCCCCCCAAGCTACTGATTCAATGGCTCCCAATCTGGAGTGGGAAGTAGAAAAATGAGTTGGAATTGACTGTGAAGATGAGAATAAATTACTTGGCTAAAAGATTTAGAAAAAATAAATTCTGGTCATAAAAAGCTAGTTGTTCAGCTGACAAACTGCCTATAGAGAGTGTCAGCTGTGTTTCTTACAGCCTGTAAGCCACAGCTACAGATACAAACAATGACATACTGGCAGGTTTTAAGATATACAGCTACTCTTGTAGGTTCACTCCTTACAAAAGGATAAAAAATACCTCTAAAGAGGAGATTAAGAACTCTGAATCATTCCTGTCTCTTTGAATTGGGCTCCTGTTGCTAAGTCAGGTCAGAGTTCACATACTAGGATAGTGAGACTTTGAGATGACTACTGCCCTCACTCCTCCAGTCTCACATGGTGTCTACAGCATAGTGGAGTGATATAACTAAGTGTACATTAACATCACCCCCCCCCCCGCCCCCTGATGAATTGAACATCCTTTCCTTCTCTTGCTTTGGCTTTTAATTAAATTTTTTTGGGGTAAAACAGCAGTATCTGAAGAAGGTGCACAGTAAATACCTATTAATGAAAGCTTTTGAGACTCAGTGCTAACTGCCAGTTACGATAAAAATCCCACTATATAAGAATTTCAAAAGTCTGTTTATTCTTGCAAAACATCTCCAAAGTCTGCTCCGTTTCCAATTTTCAATCTTTGTACAGGTCCTAATAATTGTTCCTTTGATTATTGCAATCTCCTCTTTTATTTCCCAAGTCTGTCTTGTTCAGGCCATCCGAAATGTACCACAAAAATCCATATAATACAGAAAACAAAAATTGTGAAACAAGATGTGCTAACCAGTCTCAGTCAATCACTATGCTTTTTTTATTGTATCTGCTACCTCGTAGCTCATCTCTGTATTACTGTTTCAATCACATGATCAACTAGGAAGGCTCCTTCTCTATATAATTTTGCCTGTCAGACACTTAAACTGCTAGCACAAAATACAGTAAAAATTAACACTTATGAAAAAGTCTTTTAAAAGTAAACTTTTAAAAATAGGTCTTTTGAACCATCCTGTTAGTTCTTTAGGATAGTTCAAAAATTATAAAACTATACCATTTTCTATGACATTTTCTAGTGTTTTAGTGCTTTCACAAATGCCACATTAAATTTTGATTTGAACCGTCTTGGTTTCATACCTATTAAATTCCACAGGATTGATCCACGGGGGAATAAAATACCACATACACACACTATTGGCCCTTTCCAAGCCCCACAGAAGTAACTGAGTGTGTACACACACACAAACATACAAATACTTTACTTACTTTTGAAAACCTATGTGAACATGAGGAAAACTGCCTTATCTCCAGATTAAAGTCTTCATCATTTGTGTCATCTTCTTCTTCAGTTTCCATATGATGGTATTTCTCAGAACGAGCTACAAAGAAGGGGGGAAAATGAGTTAAACTATAATGAAGTTTCAGAGTCCAAGTCTTAATGTTAATTAATAGGGTAATTTTATTTTCAAAAACTGGTTTTCCTGAAGTGGCAGACTGGCAGTCAGAAGCTCCAGTTTTCATTAGTTTTAATAAGCAGGATTTTCAACCCATGCTGAGAAAAGGTAAATTATTTTACCTTAAGTAATGTCCCCCCAAATTCAATCATATTTTATACAATACATACTGTCAAAATAACTTGTGTCATCCTCAGATTCCAGCTGTGGAATGAATTCGGCTTTCTGTCTCAGCAGACTGTTCCAATCTAAAGTACGAAAAAACTGGTGTTGTTTTACTTCATATGCACCACCTGGGGGAGCCAGAGAAAAAAAAAGTGGGTGATTTTTAACAAAAAAATTTCAGTTAATTCAAAACTAAAACTCCTGATAAAAGAAAATGCTAATTAGCATGGAGAGGTACAATCACCATTTCAGGCTGACATGTTGAAGCCTAGCCAACTAGCTGTATAATTGTGGGTAAACATATTTCTTCAGCATTCTTTTGTTCAGAGAGACATTTATGCTCTTGTGGCACTCCTATTGTTATGTGAGCTTTTCCATCAAAAACTTGGTTTTTAGGAGTTTAATTACTACATATGAAAAATGCATATTAAACTGAAACTTGAAACTCAGTGTTGTTAGCCAAGATATAAATCTCTTCAAATACAAAAGTTTATTCGGCAGCACTTTGGAACAAGTAGGGGACTGTTTTGATTTTATTATCCATTTATTGAAATAAGATACCTCGTTAAGAATTGTTTGGCATTTATGGGATGGTAACAGGGAGTTCCTCTGGAATATCTTTATAATTTAGCTTACTATGGGTTAATGTCCATTTATTATAAAGTGATTTGAATATTTAAATACATTCATCTATTTTTTATCATCTATGTATGGATGATTTGCAGCTTGTGCCTTTTCTCAAGGAAACTTGCTGACTGCCATAACAAAAATGATTTCAAAAACAAAATAGAACAGTGACAACAAGGCTCTTGCCCTCTGTTGTACAGTATATTGTGTAACTATTAGAAGTGCTGCAATTAGTTAGTGCTTCAAAAGAATGAATCGCTTCAGCAATTTTGAAACAAATATAGCACATTAAAAAAACAACAACAAACATCTGTGAAACAGACAAATGAAAAATAACCTGCAGGAATTTATGAACAACTTTTTTTTTCCAGTTCTTCAATCATTGTAATCTGTTATAGTCTCTTTTTTTTGTTTTGTTTTGTTTGTTTATGATTTTGTTGAGAATTTTAGCAGTACAATGTGGAAATAATGAAAAACAAAATAACGGAAGTATTATTTTACAGGCTCACCAGCATTAATGCATGCACTGCTGTCAAAGACAAGTAATATCCTGACAGATCTGTTGGGTTCATAGCATTATGCTATATACTATACAACACAATATCCTCATATTTCTGAACTGGGCTGGTAAAGTTACAGCAAAGTGTAATAATCTTGCAACCTAGAATGCCTTCCTAAAGAAAACATCAGACACTATTCTTTTTACAGTAATTGACATAGGAGTACTAATACTGGGAAATATTGTTACAATGCGTGCAATTAAGTAACCCTGTATGTAACCACTGAAAATTTCAGCAGTTACACACAGGGCAGCGTCAGCTCCTTGGGAGCTGGCATGCGTGGGGAGCTGGTTTTTAAGCCAACTCCTCACATGTACTAGCTCCCGCACAGACAGCAGAGCGATGTGGGAGGCAGCTCCCCAGGAGCCGGTGTGCTGGAGAGAGCAGGCTTTTAAGCTGGCTCCCTGCATATACCAGCTTCCACCAGCAGCGTGAGGTAGCAAACAGCTCCCTTGGAGCCAGTGCATGCTGAGAGTCAGCTTTTAAGTCAGCACCCCATGAATACCGAAAGCTTGCACGTAACCGTGAATGTTAACCAATTATGTTTTCACATCTCTTGTTATATCTGTAGAAATTGGACAACAAAGATTTTTATACTATGTTGGCTACCTTTGTCTCATCTAAAATGGTCTATCATCCCAAGAAAGTTTATAAAAGCTAACAAGTATAGCACATTCACGGGCATGCTTTCCTAGGTTCAGAATGCCTTCAACGGGCATTTTAACCAAATTATGGCATATTCACACTGGTGGAAAAATTATTAGGAGAAACAGTTTTTAAAACAACTTAAACAATGAATGATCCTGTAGCACCTAGGGTACATCTTCACAGCAACATTATTAAAAAAACCGAGCATTATTTCAAAATAACTTAGTCCACCTCTACACTGCAGGCAGTTATTCTGAAATAACGTCAAAACACTGTCAAGCTAAAGGACGACTTATTCTGACTCCTGTAACCTTCACTGTATGAGGAGTAAGGGAAGTCGGAAGGAGAGTGCTCTATTTCGAAATAAGTGCTGTGTAGACACTCCCAATTTCAAAATAAGCTATTTCGAAATAAGTTATGCAATTGACGAAGCTCAATTTGTGCAGCTTATTTCAAGTTAAGCTCTGCTGTGTAGAAGCACCTTAGAGACTAACACAAAAATTTAGATGATATGAGCTTTCATGGGCACAATCCACCTCTTCAGATGAACAGAGCAAGGGGTAAAGGAGTACAAATATATAGCAGAAAGACAGGGGAAAAATCTGTCAATTAAAGTGTCCATGCTAAAAGAGGCTAATAGAGTGGGTTGTAAGTGCCTGGTATTTATCTTCTGATGTCATTTGGGTAAAACCAGATTTTTTAAAATCATTGTCTTTGAACTTGTTGGCTTTTTTCCAATATACCTGGGTCTTCAAAAGATTCCCCTTCTTTCAGTATTTCTGGCATGAGATAAGGCTCCTAAACAGAATCTAGTAAGATGACTTGGGGTAGGGTAGGGAAGATGGCCTGCAGAAATTTTAAACAGTGTTTGCTTGTTTGAGTCTGGGATGGGAAAGAGACCAAAGAAACAACCCAACTCCAACTTGTTGTTAGTTAAGCAAGGGTGTATTTTTAAAAAATGTGGTGATTTGGGTTCTCTCGGATTTCTAAAGAGGGTGTTTAAATCAAAGCACTGTTTTATGGAAAGTTAAAAAAATCTAAAATAAAACAATAAAACCAAAACAGGACTAATGTCAAGAAACTAGTCCAGATAGTCCAGAGAGGGAGAACTGCAACAATAGAATCCATCTGTTTTTTTTTTAAACTGCAATGGGCAAGAGTACAATGATTTAATTCCAACACTGATCTTGAAGCTATATGATTATGTTGTGCCATGTTTTAGAATTAATAAAATGTTCTTATATTTCTGTTATTTTTATTTTCTTTATGGAAGTAGTTTAAAAAAATCTATTCATTTCATTACAATCTGACCAAGCCACTCCAATCTCTTGAGTAAATATGTAATTATATATTTTCATGGAACATTGTTCAGCCAGTTAAATATGTATTATATACACAAGGCTGTTGTATGAAACGTGTGGCAGAACAGTATTTTCCAGTGCCCCTATGGGACCCATCACATTGTAGCCGCTATTTTTGTGAGCTGATTTTGACACTTTAAAAGCTTTGCTTTAGTTTTTAAATACCCCTCTGAGCTTCAAAGTGGCTGCAGGATTCCCCTTCTCAGATTGCCATCTCTTAAGACACCAAGAACAGTTGAAGAAATAAACTAGTAAATAAATATAGCAGATGTTACATTTGGAACATGGACCATTGGAACTTGAGAAAGCATGCATGTATGTGTTGGGGGAAGGGACACAGACTCTACCAGTGACTCAGTCTCCCTCTGATAGAATAGCAACATAGGCAGGAAATGACATTTATTATGAAGGATCAGGCAATAAAGTGATGGAGTCTACAATTAACATGTTTAAACCAAGTCCAGAGCCAACTCTAGCTCTTCAGACATGTACTTATGGTAATGCCTTATGCTTGGGGTGGAGCAAAGCTGTGCTGCCTCAGAACACAGTAGCGACTACTACCTTGGTCTTTGGGACCATGACATGGTGGAGGGGGGGGGGAGAGGGAGTCATTTGACAGAGCTGTCTACAGGGTGTGGCATACTGCACTCTAACAAGTGACCTGGAGGTGGGGAAGGGGTCCATGGAAAGTTGGAACCAAAGCTCTGCCTACTCCCTGTCCAGCTATTTGGGGTCACTGGCATGCAGCCACTTTCCTGCTCCCCTTTCACCTCTTTCCATACCAGCTTTCAAGGCCTGGGGAACTTAATGTGGCCACAAAGGCACCGCAGATCGGTCACATTCGTATACCTCTGCCTGACTATGACTGAATAGTTGTCCTTACTATTCAATTGTCTGTATTTTCAAATTATCTTTGTAAAAATGCACATCACTGAAAATTTAAAAACTCACGGACAACGGACGTAACCTCTGCAATAGTTTTGTGACTCCTGCTCCTCTCCCAAACTTACAATTCCCAAAATAAGCTGATCTGTATGTGAGCTCAACACATTCAGATCTTAATATGTACTGATACATTATGGGGACTAAGCAGGTCTTATCTGCAGCTGACTTCACATTAGGCTCTCTACCTAGATTGTCTTGGGAGCAGCACCGATTAGGGCCTGAATCCCCACAGCACAGTAAGCAGCAGCTTATTGACGTAGATTCTAAGACAAGATGGGATCATTATGCCCATCTAGTCCAACCTCCTGTACAACCATATCACTTTCCCCCAAATTATCCCTAGAGCATCCCATCTTGCTTTTACAATGATCAGTGATGGAGAATTCACTACTGCTCTCCATTTACTTCCTTAGCTTCCCACGCTTTTGATTTTATTCTATTTTGTACAAAGGCAAGTAGCACTGAATAAGTAATAAGAAAGTTCGTGATCCAACCTCAGGCAGTCATTTTAAAGTAATTAGTTCAAGTAGCAATCATGTGTCCTGAGGCCAATGGGCGCTCATTGGCCAGGTCAGGTTTGTAGCCCATGAAGTGGCTCTTGTATGTTGATTCTCTGCTATTTCTGCAACTAAGCTATTTAGCAGTCTTCATTTTCTTGAGGTTAACAATTCCATGCAGACTGCCTTCAAGAGAAGTTTATCTTTTATTTATTGAAACAAGATAAGAGGAAATGAGAACAACTGTATAAGATAAGAACTGTATAAGATGACAACTGCACTGATATTTGTCCCCCTACAGTGTTACTGCTCTGAATCAGCAAAAGAAAAACCCAATCAGCAAAACACACTCGTGCACATATGAGCTGGCATCATGTTGTACACATACACAGATGTTTTCTGGCCACAACAAAAAAGAAAATAAAAGCCTCAGCATGTTCAACATATATACTATTTCTAGCACATTTGCAAAATTTAAAATAACGTCCCCCTAACCTGTTCCCAGTCTCTCCAGAGGGTTTTGCCTGAGCAGTAGTGTAATCAGATCCTGGGCATCTGGAGGTGGGGCTTCATCCTTTTCAGGCCAGTTGATCTCATCTAGTATGAAAGAAAGTTGCTTGTGAATTTATTTTAGTCCCATTTCAGTACCATAAAGGATGCTGGGTAACTGCTGGTCAGCTTAGTCAAAATGAAACAGACTTTTCTACATAGCATATTAATCACATTGTTTTTATAAGATGTTAATTGCTTTTAAATACAACACAATCTGCGCCTATTCTTCAAAATTCATTCATTCATTCATTCATATATTTTGCAACGAAGTGTTATTTAAACAGCTCTTAATAACAACATGGAGAAGTGCTTAACTGTGTTTACAAAATATTTGTGCTTAGCACTGTTGGCCATTCTTCCCTTCAAAGATTGTTGTGGTTTAAATACTAGTTCTGTTCGTGGCATCTACTGACATCTACCCTGTTCCTACAACCATTGCTCACATCTGCAATCCTTACGGATGCTAGTCATTTCACTGAAGTCATTATTCACAGGAGTTATTTTTTCCCTAGGTGCTCCAGAGTTAGAGTAATATAAGTCAAGATGGTATTCTTTTCCCCCTTGGTCTCTTCTACTTAAGAGAAAAAAAGCCCCATGTATTTCAGTTAACCCTATTACAAAGATCTTTTGTACTTTGTGAGAAGATTGACTTAATTTCTGTGGCAAGGCTCCTGGAGTCTGCTGCACCTTGGTCATGGCAGACAGGAAATTCTGCTCAGCTCTCCTTTACCTTAAATAACAGGAATCTGTAATTTGGTGATATGAAACTGACCACCAAAACCATGAGTAAGGATGGTCCAGCGATTTCAGAATTAGCCTACTACTGAGTTCAGGGCCTGCTCTGTCATAGTCTTCCTGTGTGACCTTGGGCACATCACTTAGCATCTCTGTAAAATAAAAAACCCCCGTAGCTTCCTAACCCACAGGGACTCTGTAAAGATAAATACGTGAAAGATTCTGAGGTGCTCAGATAGGAGGGTTCCACTTTCACATTAAATTAATACGTTTCTGATTTTCCATATATTTTCAATAGGTCAGATTTGTTTTCCTCTACACATAGGAGGAACCTCACCGTACAAGCTGTCAGAGAGAAAGATTATGTTGGCAGCTTGATTAGAACAATAGGCACCTGGGGAGACCTGGGTGGCAGATTGGGAGTTTGCATTAAGCATAAAAGAGAAGTGGATTTTTCTATTAAAACAATCGAAGATGCAAAATAATTAGCAAAAATTATATTGATTAGATTTCGGGAGAATATAAGACATTGAGAGGATGGAGGGGGAGGGTCAGGAGTGTCATGCCTATTGTTTCAGGCCTTCTGAAGTCTAATGCAGAAAATATTACACAGGTTAACATTTGTTTCATGTTCTCAAGGGCTTTACCCACAACCCTAACGGCTAAAAGACCTCTTTCTTTTACAATGAATACTTAGCTAGATATTTTGCTTCTAATGTCATTGAGAGTCAGTTAATGCCAATTTCCTGGAGCTAGCTTTGGTAACCTGACATGCCAAAACATTTCTTTCAGACAGCGCCAAGGGGACACTAGAAATGAACATGGAGCATCTAGCTCACCAGATACACAAATCTTAACTCTTTCAAGTTAACAAGTAATCAATTAGCACAACTACAACAGGAGCAAAAACTAGTCAAGATATACGCAGAGAGAATTCTGAACTATGAGGCATGCCCTGAGGTCATAAGCGGAGCCTGAGAACCTGTTGGGCCATGCTGAAGGGGCAGGATCAGGAGGGGCTGTCTCTGGCAGGAGCAGCAGACAGTGCTCTTCACGGAACGTCTTGACTGCAAGG
Organism: Pelodiscus sinensis; assembly: GCF_052426305.1. Taxonomy (NCBI): domain Eukaryota; kingdom Metazoa; phylum Chordata; order Testudines; family Trionychidae; genus Pelodiscus; species Pelodiscus sinensis. The sequence continues at coordinate 90,078,488 of NC_143057.1, forward strand.
ACCAGGCTTCTTGCCCATCTCAATTCCCATTCCTGCAGTTGTGCTCCTCTGCTGGGCGTGCTGGCATGGATTCTGCCAGAGAGGAGCAGAAGTCTGCACCTCAGAAGTACTTATTTGCTAGAGGGAGGCCCTATCTGACTCCACCCTTTCACTGCAGTCCTAGTGCACTGAGTCACATTCAATTCGCCTGATGGACAGAGCCAGAGCCGTGCTGAATGGCTGGGGTAAAGACAGAGTTGAATCTGGCAGCTTGATGTGGGGGAGATATACATGGGGAGAATGGGGGGGGGGGGTAAGGAGTGTCATACCTATTGTTTCAGGCCTTCTGCAGACTGGGGTTGCCAGGTGTCTGGTAAAAAAAATTCAGAAAATACCGGACACCTAAAATGTCTGGTACTTTCTGATTTTTCCCCAGCCAGGAGGCGAAAATCCCGGGCTGTCCGGCTCAATACGGAGGCAGTCTGGCAACCCTAGTGCTTACCGGGGAGCTGTCTGGTCTGGCGCAGGAAGGCAAGATGGCAGGTGGCCGCTGCAGCCTATTAGGGCCAAAAAGCCTCATCACACATTTTTTAAAGGGGCCATGCATTTTTTTTGGGGGGGGGGGGGACTTAACAATTCTCAGGGTCCTTTTTTATTCGGTATTTTTTCAGAAATCATCTGGCAACCCTACCTCATGCAGAAAATACTGGTAGGGTTAATATTTTATTAATGAGGTGCAGCCTTCCGCTCCCCTTCTGACCTCCCCTCCATTTGCTTGCTGCACGGGAGGCAGATAAGACTGCCCACCTGGAGAGTGGAAGGCTTCCTGAACTTCCATATAATGAATACCCCCACCTCATCCATGCGTACTGGCTATCCCTCCCCCCGCATGGCAAAAGGGAGGAGGGCATGAAGTGTTCCCCTACAGGTTTTTGTATGTTGCCATTCCTAATATCTGATTTGTGTCCATTGATTCTTTTACGTAGGGACTGTCCAGTTTCGCCGATGTATATAGCAGTGGGGCATTGTTGCCACATGATGGCATATATTACGTTAGTAGATGTGCCATGCAACAAACCTCGGTGCCAACTCTGCCCACATATATACACCAGCAACACCTGGTTAGGTCCTGTGATGGTGTTGCTGGTGTATATATGTGGGCAGAGTTGGAACCAAGGTTTGTTGCATGGCACATCTACTAACGTAATATAGTAGATATACTATACTGCCAACAATGCCCCACTGCTATATACATCGGCCAAACTGGACAGTCCCTACGTAAAAGAATCAATGGACACAAATCAGATATTAGGAATGGCAACATACAAAAACCTGTAGGGGAACACTTCAACCTTCCTGGACACACGATTGCAGATCTAAAACTAGCCATCCTACAGCAAAAAAACTTCAGGACCAGACTTTAAAGAGAAACTGCTGAGCTACAGTTCATCTTCAAGTTTGACACAATCCACTCTGGATTAAACAAAGACTGCGAATGGCTCGCTAACTACAAAAGCAGCTTCTCCTCTCTTGGAATTTACACCTCCAGATCAGCTACTAGAAGTGGGCCTCATCCTTCTTGATTGGATCCACCTCATCATCTCCAGCCTGATCCTGGCCTGCATATTTATACCTGCCTCTGGAAATTTCCACTACCTGCATCTGACGAAGTGGGTCTTTGCCCACGAAAGCTTATGCTCCTACACTTCAGTTAGTCTATAAGGTGCCACAGGACTCCTCGCCGCTTTTGCAGATTCAGACTAACACGACTACCCCTCTGATACTTCAATAAAATAATTACTATCAAAGGAAACATATGACATAGGTAAAAAAAAACCCAAAATCTGAATCGATCGATGGATAGAATAATGAATCTATCAATACTTCTAGGAATCACCCACGTAAGGTCAATGGGAGTGACCACACACAGAAAGTTATTCACAGGCTTGTATATCTACTGGATGAGTGCCTCAGATTTAAAAGGGGGAAGTTAAATGGACAAAAAAGAAAACATGGACTATGAAATTCCAAAATACATATTTTTAAATTGATATAAAATTAAAATCTCTCTTCTTCCCCCTCACAATTGAAGAGAGCAGCCTAAACGGGGAGGGGGGGGGGGGGGTGTGGGGTGTGTGTGTGTAATAAAAATCATGAGTTATCTCCATGTTCTCCTGCCTGCAGCTTCTACCGCAGTTTAAATCGGATTTGGATAAAATAAAACATGAATATACATTTCAGCCGTAAGGCATTGAGAACAAAGCCAGCATTTGCTGCTTGTGTTAATTAAACAGTTGATTCCCCTTGCCACTCAGGCCTTGGTGTATCACATCAGAAAACAGCATGGTTATAAATCTATAAACAGCTAGGATATTGTATAAAGAGGTCATATACTGCAGGCAATTCACAAATCCACTTCATAAAAGTTTACAAACATGCCTGGCTTGCAAAGGTAGAGATGGAGAATTGTGATGATAACAGAACATTTCCCTACTTACCAAATTGGATTTTTTCTCTCTTTTTTAGCTAGTACATTCAGTAAAAGAGATGTCATTCCGATAAACTTTTGGCATAAAACAGAGGCCATCTACATCGATACATTTGGGAAATGCATGGAAACAGCAGGTAGGACAGTGAGAGATTCTGTTTAATTATCATTTAGTTTCGCCACAAGCTGCATGACAATACTTAGGGTCAGCTTGCAGGTTAGGATCTAAAAGGTTATTGAATTTTAAATGAAAGAAGAACAGCTGTTACAGAAATAACATTACAATATAACAACCACCAATGAAATCATTAACAATCTGTGAATTGAATTAATTTCCCTCTCTTTTTCATTTCATTATTTATTATTTGGGAGACATTTGTTTTAGGGGTTTATTACATTTTTGTTAATTTCTTCATTGTGCCATTAGGCAATTTTCCATTTCTGCAAATACAGTCCGCATTAACCTTTTATTATCTGTAACAAATCCTGAAAATACTGTGACGGTGACAAATTATTTGACTGTCCAACCATAAACAGTTTAAACAATGCACTTTTAAAACATTGTACTTATAAACACTACCAACAATTTTACTGCATTTCTAAACTAATTTCTGATGTATAATACAAGTTCCATTTTTTAGATCAAATTTCATCCTTTGTTTTGATGGCTGTTGTTATGGTAACATGAGTGATTTTTTTTCCTTTCAGGAACAGCTAGTTGAAAAAAGCTAATTTTAGTAAAAATTCTTAAATATATCTTTTTGATTATGTGGGTTAAAATTTCAGTTTTTCATGGTGATATTTACCACTGATAACTTGTCCAAATAGCTCTTCTGGTGTATCTCCAAAGAATGGCACACATCCAACAAGAAATTCATATAGGATAATTCCCATGGCCCACCAATCCACTGGCTTGCCATAACCCTGCCTCAATATCACTTCAGGTGCTATATATTCAGGTGTGCCACAGACCTGAAGAAGAAAAAGAAAATGTTTAGACAAGTGAAGAAAGAAAATAAGAAAAAGGAAATGTTTAAACAAGTGAAGTTTAACAACATTAGTTACTGTGCTTAAATTTTCCCAGTAATTCTCATGCTGTAGCAAAATCTTACAAAAATTGATAATTTTAAACTTCCTTTTCTGCAGGATTTATATTGTTGAGCTCACAATACATTTAATATTTTACATGAATTCACTGTCATGTATGTGAAAAACGCATTTTATGAAAAATACAGTATTAAAATAATTAGGTTTTATACACAAGAGTCAATTAAAGACAATTGTTTTATTTATCTAAAAGATATTTTTATTTTGACATGAAAGTTGTGATGGTTTTATCTTAAGTAACTTTTAGAGTGAACAGATTGTGGGCAAATGGTAATGAGGCATGCTTAAAAGGGAAATGGGCCATAACTAGGATTTTAGCACCCTTGATTGTACAATGCATCATGAGTTCTGCAAATACTCTGCTGAGACTCCTGAATTCCTTATAAAACCAGATTTCCATTTGTCTCTCTCGCCATCTCACTTCCATACAATTAGATCGTCCATCTTACTAATAGACCATAATGTAGGGGCGGGAAAAAGCATGGAACACTCTGCAGTGAACCAGTAATACATCTGAAATACCAATGCAGAAACAATAATAGCAGCTTATATAATATTATGGCATTATCTCATTGGTAAATATGGCTTTTTGTAATCTTCCAGTGTAGAAATGAAAAAAAGCATCTCTTACCTGTTTGTCAAGGAACTCTCTAGCATCCTTCTCAATGTGACCCTCATAAAGATTGGTAGTCATGCTCATTAGCCCCACCTTAGAAAGTCCAAAATCTGTAAGTTTTATATGTCCCATGGATGTTACCAATAAACTGCAAATCAGAACAACACTCTATTACAATATAAACCTAAATTGTAGTCACAGGATTATGCATTAACAGTACTGTGTAACTGTTTCAAAAACAATGTAGGAAGCTACTAGGCTAGACACAGAGGCACTGTAGAAGTCATCAAATGCATCATCATTTATATCTGCTTAAACACCTAATAGCCAAAAGATCTTAAAAGGCTCCATCATAATGGCCACCAAAAAAAAAAAAAAAAAAACCCTAGCTTAGTCAGCACAAGGAAAAATGGCAATAATTCCAGCAGACACACGAACAGACTCTAACTTAAAAAGAAAAAGGAGGAATTAGTTTTTTCTACCTTTAACTGACTGTATCACCTCATTTCAATAGGGGAGAATGGGGTGGGGGAGGGGAGAAACAGATATCAAATTGGCAGGCAGCGGATACACAGTACAGGTGGGCATTTTGACTTATTTGGGATTCAAACAGTTTTGAAACAGGAGACAATGAAATTTATTAAGAGTTGTGTCAGATTCAGTCTTAATTTTAGCAACCTACCGTAACACAGTTTAGACTTATAAAAGACAGAAAGTACAGTAAAACTCCAGTTGTTCAGCATCCAGTGGTCCGCCACTCCTGATGGTCCGGCACCAACTGGATCCCGGAAGTGCTCTGGCCAGCCGAACAATTGGAGCTGCTCTGCCTCCAGTTTCCCCAAGTCCGGCACTGCTGAAACTGACGAGCGGCAGACTTGGGGAAGCCAAGGGAAGAGCAGCTGGGGTGCTGCCGAGTTGGTCCCGCAGCACCGCCCCTCACCTGAGCAGCGCTGCGGGACCAACCCGGCAACACTCCAGATGCTCTGCTCCCCAGCTTCCCCAAGTCTGCTGCTGCTGAAACTAACGAGCAGAGGACTTGGGGAAGCCGTGGGGCAGAGCACCTGGAGTGCTGCCCACTCTGCGCAGTTCCCCGCCGAATCCCCCCACCCCCTCAGACCCTTCATAGCCCCTCTTCCGGTACTCCGGCATATCCAATAATCTGGCACCCCCTAATCTAATAAAGTGCCAGATTGTTAGAAGTTTACTGTAGTATAATTCCAAATAGTGTAGATATGTGACAAAGGGGCAAAATCTTTCATTTAACACTGACCATAAAGGAGTTTGCAGGTGCTATCTTTTCATACTCAGCATTAAATAAGGTACAAAACATATGTAGAGAGAGCGTGTTCTTATTAGCCAGACTTTATTATCCTTCATTTCAGCCACGTGGATAAATGTATTTCTCTTGTGCTAATCTTACAGCTTCCCGTAGCCTAAAAGGATTGTAAAAATCAACACATCCTCTATAATTATGGCTAAATCACCCTACTCATATTATAAATCTATTATGTGAAATTCTAAATGTATGGGAAAATATTCATAACAAAACATCCATTTTCTGCAGAGCAAAATTACATCTTTCATATCTGAATAATTCTGAGACTTTTTTGTGTTTATATTCTATACACTTACTTGTCTGGCTTCAAATCCCTGTGTACAATTCCATAATTATGCAGATATTCCAAGGCTAGAACAGTCTCAGCAAAATACATCCTTGCCATATCTACAGGTAAAGGACCCATATTCTTCATTAAAGTAGCACAATCTCCACCTGCAAATACAGAAAAAAAAGTTCTAGGGGGTATCATATTTTGGGTGCACAGACATAACTAAGGCATGTTGCACATGCAGGCATAAGTTGACCTCCATATATTTACCAATTGCACAAGGATTCTGAATGTTCACCATTTGAATATTGCCTTTTAGGTTTATTCTGAAAAATACTTTCATATAAGCAATTTTGACTGAGAGGAAAAGGAAATAGAAACTGATGCCAAAGCAGCAGAAAGATATCTTAAATACCTGATTGCGGTATTTAAAAAAAGTTTTTTCCTTAATTCTGATTCACTACCACAAATGCCATGATTAAGTCTTAGGGTTGGCCTATGCTACGTGACAGTTACACCGCTACATCGGTGTAACTATGCTGTTCAAAACTGTTGAAAATTCACACCCTCTCTGCAAATCAGTTATACTGACCTAATGCCCAGCGTTGACAGCAGTAGCTCAATGGAAGGGCTTTTTCCAGCAACATAGCTATCCTCTCAGGAAGATGAAGTACCTACATAGACAGGAGAAGCTCTCCCATTGGCACAGGTAGCATCTTCACCAAGAGCTGCTCTTTGGGTGTGTCTAGACTACATGCCTCCGTCGACGGAGGCATGTAGATTAGCCAGATCGGCAGAGGGAAATGAAGCCGCGATTAAAATAATCGCGGCTTCATTTAAATTTAAATGGCTGCCCAGCTCTGCCGATCAGCTGTTTGTCGGCAGATCGGGGCAGTCTGGACGCGACGCGCCGACAAAGAAGCCTTTCTTGATCGGCACAGGTAAACCTGGTTTCACGAGGCTTACCTGTGCTGATCAAGAAAGGCTTCTTTGTCAGCGCGTCGCGTCCAGACTGCCCCGATCTGCCGACAAACAGCTGATCGGCAGAGCGGGGCAGCCATTTAAATTTAAATGAAGCCGCGATTATTTTAATCGCGGCTTCATTTCCCTCTGCCGTTCTGGCTAATCTACATGCCTCCGTCGACAGAGGCATGTAGTTTAGATGTACCCTTTAAGTCTAGGCAAGCCCTTAATCTATTTACTCACATAAGATATTTATATGGCCCCATCAACATACAATCTGCATCTCTCTTACTCTTTATTGTATTTATTTATAATATCACTGTGCGGTAGAGAAGTATTGTGATGCCCATTTTACAGAGGGTGAAATGACATCTAGAAAGGCTAATCAAGATTACACAGTATATATCTTTTCTTTCACAGCTCAGAATAACAGCTTAACCATTGGATTTTCTTTTCTCTCGAGGTCAGGGTCCCCTAGAAAGTTTCTCTTTGAGGTTTCAAGCTTATTACTGTATGCTTTCAGATGTATTATCATTTTCATGACGGTGAAAATTTCAAAAGCAGAGGAAAACATCTTAACTTCATTTCCTTATGAATTTCCAATGTTACAGGACACTATGATCATAAATTATAACATACTCATTCAAAGGGCATTATTTCACTTTAGAACTTCAACACAAGTATTTTACAGGTAATCACCAAAAGATAATGATTGAGAGTGAAGCAAACTCATTGCTGGATTTAGGTGTACATGCCTAGTGTACAGAGAACAAACAAGGGAGCTTCTGTCATCTAAATATGGTATGGGTTGATTTTCCTTTTCTAATGCTTAAAGACACAGTTTTTCCCACTGAAAAGAGCATAAATACTTTACCTTCCACATACTCCATGACCATACATAAATGGCGTCTAGTTTCAAAGGAGCAGTACATGCTGACGACAAATGGATTTTCTGCAAATGTCAGGATATCGCGCTCAACAAAGGCCTGCTGGATCTGGTTTCGGAGGATGAGATTCTGTTTGTTAATTTTCTTCATGGCAAATCTCTGTCTGGTTTCTTTATGTCGCACAAAATAAACAGCACTGAAACAGCCCAAACAACAGAAGGATAAAAGGATCAGTGACTAGATACATTTATGTGTCTCTCTCTCTCCATACTACCAAACAAACATGCTAGTGAGTAGTCTTTCACATGAGCTCCCAAATGCAGTATTGTTTCATGATCAAGATGCATCATCAATTGATACATCAATTACACCCAATTAAAAAACCTAAACAAAGCATGCAAATGCTCAGCTCAGATGGATTCTGGCCACTTCCACCTGCAAAGGATTTATATAGAAAACACAACTATGGCCAATATTATAAATCATTCTGACAAGTGCCTATTCTGCAAGAGTGTGTCATAATTATGATTCAGCCTCCATTTCGGGGGATTTTCAAGTTAAGTCATAGACTTCTCCTGAGATTTCACATATGAAATGCCTGGAAGGGCAAAAGCTGCTCAGTGGGGTGGCTCCCTTTTTGCCAGCTGCAAAGTGCCTCATCTGTTATACTCACCCTGTTTCTGACATCAGCATTTACCACTACCAAGGGCAGATCAGCAGCGGCTGATTCCATCAAAATGCATCACTGTGTCAGCTTCCCTATTAATTTGGGATTTAGCGTTGACCCAGAGGTGTAGAAATTCCACTGGGGATAGCACTGAGTGGACTTCCCCAGTGATTTGAAGGTGAGGAGGGGAGGGGAGAAGCGGAGTGAAAGCAAAACAGGATCTGAGCACCAGGATTTGGTGAAATGACCTCTGCACTGGAGTACAGACACAGGATGTAAATTACCACATTTCCTACAAACCCTGAAAATGTTTATATTACGTGAGATTACCTCAATTTTGTAATATTTATTGCTTAGGGCATTTTAGTATGTAATTATCATAGTAGTTCCGGTATATGGTAAAGAAAATATAAATAGGAGATGGAGAAAGCAGAGAATAAAGAAGTTGATTATGTAGTTTCTAATTCAATTTGTGGCCCCCGGAGGCCCAAATAGCCACATAATTATTGAAATAAAAAAGGCAGCTCAGCATTTACTTCCTCATAATCACTAATCTTGATAAAAGTATTCTAAGCCCACAGTAGACTAATTTGTAAACCTTTCCAAACAGCTAAAGCCTGATTTTCCTGGTGTTTTCTCTGATTGAAAGGGGTGTCATTAATTCTTTCCATTGTCTCTGTAAGTACAGTCCCCAATCAAGGGTGGGGCAGCTGAAATACATGATCTCATAATGACTAGGTAGAAAACACCTTGGGCATAAAGTGAGTCAAACCCCACCCTTTGTAGAAGACACACTCCTATTTCATGCTCCTACCCACCCAGATGGAATTAAAAAAAAAAAAAAAGGGAGTTACTCAACTTCACAGATCAGTTCAGTACTCCTCCCTGTTGGCTGCTTACCTCCTTTTCCCACCCCTCCCTGATATTGGTTTTCCAATTTGCTCCCACATTCCATTTCATTTGGTTTCTAATCCTCCTCTTTTCCCCTTTGCCCTTTCTTTCCCCCTCCTCTTTGCTCCCATTTCTTTTCATCCTCTCCTCTCTTTTCCTACTTCAACACTCTTATTTTTGTTACCTTCCTGACTTGTTCATATGGAAAAGTGACCCCTTTACATGCCTGAATCCTTAATCCTTCAAGGAACTCTTATGCCAATAAACAGTTCCACTGAACTCTGCAAGACTGTGGGCAGAAACTCCCTTTTCAGGAGGAGACCTCTGAAGCACTGCTGAAGGACTCCAAAAGCTGACCTTCAGCCAGGTATAGCAAGAAGAGCCCTTAACAATGTAGTAACAGACATTAATTGCGTCTATTAACATTGAATCTTAATAAATATGATTCCTATTATGCAATCATAGTACTGCACAGTTAGTATTACCAAATTAAAGACAACATCACAGGAACTAGTAAGATCAAACTTATCTGACCTGACAAATAAATTATCACCATGATTAATATTAAATATTTCACTTTGTCAAGCCACAACCTCGGCCTTTAATGACACAGGCAGGCACCCACATAAGCTTCCAGGTAAACAGGGATCGGCCATACACATTTTTCCAGAAATATCTGTCAATTTCAAGCAGTATCAAACTAAACAGCAAGCAGAACACAGTAAGTGTATATAAACACATGCCCACATTGATTATATTGTATAATGTTTTACATTTCCCATGTGCCTAACAAAAGAAAAGAAACTCATCCCACAGAACTGAATAGTGAATGGTGTGATCTCAGATTGTCACGTTCACTCAGGCAACCAGAAACTGAGTTTTTTGAGTTTCCTGTTAGTTGGTGCCAAAGGAGCACAATTCAACTTTGCAGCAGATGAATACTTTATTTCTGACCCCTTGTCCTTTTGTTTGTATCTGAAGTTATGCCCTGTGTCAACATGGCTTGACACACTGGTAAACAAAGGTTGTTTTTAATCGTAAAGCACCTTGTATCTATAACATATTTGTGTTTGCAGAAATGAAGAAAGTGACTCCAGATACATTTGTGTTGTAGATACCCTTTCTTCCTCTGAGATTACACTGAATTCATGGTAGTTATGCCACTTTTCTAACCCCTCCCCCCCCCAACCTGCCAATATCCTGAGCTTACCTGAAACAACTCTATACCACAAAATATTGAGATTAAAGGGCCAAATCCTGAGAGAGTTTTAAATTCCCATTGAATTAAATATTGGTAGTTATATGTACTAACTGGTCACGGAAGTGGTTGTTGAAAAGCTACACTTCCCAGAGGAAAAAAGTAAATAAAAAGGTACAAAAATTGTTGCGGTTTCAAAAAATGGGGAAAAAATTAAATGTGAATTGCTATCTATATACATCATCAGGTACACAGGTGCTTATCTTTTAGACTAACTGCTTTGCAAGTCTTTGTATATATTGCACTTTGAATGGAAGGGTGGACTGGGAAGAATATACAGTCATAAACACTTGATGGAGGAGCTGAAAGTATCACAACTTCATTGCTATAAGATTGAAAAAAAAATAGAGAAACTTCTCGTTGCTGCATCTTACCATTCTTAGGCAGACCTGTTTTCTGTACCATGCCGTTTTGGACTATGACTGCCCCAAATCATTGAACTTCCAGAACTGTACAATAGCTTACCAAGTAAAGGGTGCAAAAATATGGTCTCATTATTTCATGACATCTGTGGAGATGTTACTGCTACAGATAGGAAAAGATGGAGCATACTACAGATTATCCTTCATCTTCAGTGAGACCCATTTCAAACTCACAATTTCTACTTTCCTTGAATGCTTGCTAGTAGCATATTTCTGTCTTGGATAGGTGTTTCTGATCTGCAGGCTAGTACCTGAAATGTACAGCCCTGCAGCTGAAATAATATTGTCCCCAGCATACTGGGTGAAGCGCCACTGTGCAAAATTAACAACTGATTGAACGTGGGATATGGCATCACAAAGGATGGGATTGGTGAAGATAGAGTGGAGAACAAAGTTGGCCTTCAGCCTCTTAGTGGATAACTGCCCAGTTGACTTTGATAAGATAATTGACCTTCTCTTCCAGCTCTTTCCTCATTTTTTTTAAAGAAGGTCACAAAGATTTAGTAACATGAGAACAGTCCCTTATAAGCCCATGGTAGCATCGCAGGAAATCCCTTCACTTTTGTAATTAACTGAACAATTTATTTTCCTTTTGCTTCCATTTTGCATGCTGGCCAATATTTTAAAAGGTCAGACCAAAGAACTTCACTTGATATTAATCTTCTCAGGTGTCAGATTTCTTTTAGAGAGACTACATTTATAGGTTTTAATTTTACTCCACAGATACATAATCATTTTTCCATATGTTGTTCAAAATCCTTGCTGCAGACCATGATAACACATAGAACGGGGGCATATTTATAGAAACCTGCAAATCTGCAGATATTTGCTTTATATCTGTGGGTATTTGTATTCACAGATGTGAATGTGGCTATCTATGGCTCATTTTTGCAGATACAGATGCGGATACCAATTTTGTATCTACAACCCTGAAAATTTGTGGATAGCTGCTCAATATCCAAGGTTATCTACATCCACAGATGTGGATGCACATATCTGCAGATTATTTTTGCAGATCCACATTTTGTATCCGTGCAGGGCTCTATATATTTAATCCCAAAGGTCCCTCAAAACAGTCCTCGGGAAAACATGGAAAAGCTGCCAGTGTAATAGTCAATCTGAAGGGAATACAAAGTCACTAAGAATCCACATGATTTTACAAATATGATCAGATTCTGGGAACCCTCCACCCTCTCAAATCCCTGGTGATAAGATTTGCAACCAAGTCAGCAAGGCATTCACTTCTTCCATAAGTAAACTATTTTTCTAGGATTCTGGAAGTTCTTGAATTGTACCTGGTCCCATTAATGTAAGTATGTAATTAAGTAATGCACATTGGAAAAAATAATCCCAACTACACATACAATATGATGGAGACTAATTTAGCTACAACTACTCAAGAGAGATCTTGGAGTCATTGTGGATAGTTCTCTGAAAACATCCACTCAGGGTACAGCAGCAGCCAAAAAAGCAAATAGAATGTTAGGAATCATTAAAAAGGGGATACAGAATAAGACAGGGTATGTCTACACTACAGAGTTAGTTCGAACTAACTTAGTTCGAATTAGTTAATTCGAACTAAGCTAATTTGAACTAACGCGTCTAGAACTAAAAACTAGTTCAAATTAGCGTTTTGCTAACTCGAACTAGCATGTCCACATTAAGTGGACCCTGAACAGGGCTTAAGGATGGCCGGAAGCAGTGCCGGCAGGGCATCAGAGGAGGACCTAGAGCGTGGAGATGCTGTCTCAGGCTAGCCGAGGGCTGCGCTTAAAGGGACCCGACCCCCACCCCGGACAGACAGTTCTCAGGGGTTCCCCGCTTGAAAACCAGTCCTTGCTTGGAGTGCCCGGAGTGCCCACACTGGGCACATCACACCACTCGGCCATCAGCCCAGCTGCACTTGCCGCAGGCTGCCATCTGGGGAGAGGGGGCAATTGGGGGGCTGCAGGAGAGCTTCCACCCCCAGAAGCCTGCAGAGCCAGCCCAGTCCTCCCCATCAGGGGCTCGTACCCCATTCCTTCCTCACCTCCTTCCACTTACCCTTCCCTAGCCCCTTTTCTTGATGTACAAAATAAAGGACAATTGTGTTCAAAAATGGAATCTGTCTTTATTGAACAAAACTGGGGGAGACTGGGAAAAGGAGGTGGGAAAGGGGAAGAGAGAGGCTGGGAGAGAGGAGGGCAACTACAATGATATGGGGTTGGGAACAGGTCCCATATGAAGAGAGGCTAAAGAGACTGGGACTTCTCAGCTTAGAAAAGAGGAGACGGAGGGGGGGACAGGATAGAGGTCTCTAAAAGCAGGAGTTGGGTGTAGAGGGTGCATACAGAAAAGTTCTTCATTAGTTCCCATAAAGAAGGACTAGAGGACACCAAAGGAAAGAAATGGGTAGCAGGCTTCAAACTAGTAACAGAAAGTTCTTCTTCACAAAGCAAAAAGTCAACCTGTGGAACTCCTTGCTGCAGGAGGCTGTGAAGGATAGAACTAGAACAGAGTTTAAAGGGAAGTGAGATCAAGTCATGGAGGTTGGGTCCATAGAGTGGTATTAGCCAGGGGGTAGGAGTGGTGTCCCTGCCCAAGGTTTGTGGAAGGCTGGAGAGGGATGGCACGAGATAAATGGCTTGGTCACTGTCTTCGGTCCATCCCCTCCAGGGTCCCTAGGGTTGGCCGCTGTTGGCAGACAGACTACTGGGCTAGATGGACCTTTGGTCTGACCCAGGACGGCCATTGTAAGCTCAGGGCTCAGGGTCAGGGGTCTCACTGGACCCCCTTGATTTTCATGCACACCTGCTCCTGGGTGGCCAGGCTGGCAGCTCTCCTGCCCAAGCTGGCCACTTTCCTGTGCCTAGTGCGGAGGTCGTGGACGAGATCCACGATGTCCGCACTAGCCCAGGCGGGTGCCCGCCTCTTGCGGTCCCGGGCAAGCTCCCGGGAGCTGCCAGCCTGGTCCTGGGAAGAGGGGGAGGGCTGGGGGGCATTGGGTGGCTGGCTCGATCCGTGCCAGGTGCAGGGTCTGCTGGCTGGGTGCTGGCAGGCTTGCACCTGGAACGGGCACCGTAGCCAGCCCATGCCCCTTTAAGGGGTCCGGGGCAGGGAGGGGGGCATAGAGTTTCCCTGGTGTTGGCCAGAGTGGCCACCAGGGAAACCTGGGGAGGGCTAGCCTCCCACTAGTTCGAATTAAGGGTCTACACAGCCCTTAATTCGAACTAGCTAGTTCGAACTAGGCTTAATCCTCGTAAAATGAGGTTTACCTAGTTCGAACTAAGCGCTCCGCTAGTTCGAATTAAGTTCGAACTAGCGGAGTGCTAGTGTAGCGCCTATCAAAGTTAGTTCGAACTAACCTCCGTTAGTTCGAACTAACTCTGTAGTGTAGACATACCCACAGAAAATATCTTATTGCCTCTATATAAAACCATGGGACGCCCACATCTTGAATACTGCATACAGATGTGGTCACCTCATCTCAAAAGAGATATGTTGGCTTTGGAAAAGGATCAGAAAAGGGAAACAAAAATGATTAGGGGGGGTTGGAATGGGTCCCATATGAAGTGAGATTAAAAAGACTGGGACTTTTGGGCTTAGAAAAGAGGAGACTAAGGGGGGGATATGACAGAGGTCTATAAAATCATGAGTGATATGGAAAAAGTGAATAAGGAAAAGTTATTTACTTATTCCCCCAATATAAGAACTAGGGGTCACTAAATGAAATTAATAGGCAGCAGGTTTAAAACAAACAAAATGAAGTTTTTCTTCACTCAGCGCACAGTCAACCTGTGAAAATTCTTGCCAGGGGATGTTGTGAAGACTATGACTTTAACAGGGTTCAAGAAAGAGCTACATAGATTCATGGAGGTTAGGTCCATCAATGGCTATTAGCCAGAATGGGCAGGAATGGTGTCCGTAGCCTCTGTTTATCTGGAAATGGATGACAGGAGAGGGATCATGTGATGATTGCCTGTTGTGTTCCTCCCTCTGGGGCATCTGGTATTGGCCACTGTCGGTAGACAAGATACTGGGCTATATGGATCTTTGATCTGACCCAGCCATTCATATGTTCCATTCACTAAATATTCCTCAGTGATCAGAAACTCAGTAAGTGGGCACAATTGCAGAGACAGTAAATACTTTTTCACCCAAACTACATATAGGAGACTCTTTGAGGCATCTGTTTCTCACACTGCACTTGTTTTTGTATCCTCCAAGTAGCATTCAACTAGGATTTTGTCTCAATTAGCTGGACAAC
Organism: Pelodiscus sinensis; assembly: GCF_052426305.1. Lineage (NCBI taxonomy): Eukaryota > Metazoa > Chordata > Testudines > Trionychidae > Pelodiscus > Pelodiscus sinensis. The sequence continues at coordinate 90,093,619 of NC_143057.1, forward strand.
CCAGAGTTCCTGGTTCCAAAGTGGGTTTTCCTTTGTAGACTTTAAATGTGAGTGAGAATATATTTCTCATAAAAACAGAACATTAATGGAGATCGTCATTGATCCCACTGTTGAGGCAGTTTTGATGGTGAATCACTCTAAGTCCCATGCTAATGGTCACTCATTTCTCAGCTCATGATTTTCAGTACCTTGTTCCAGACCTTTTAAGATAACTCTGTGACACCAACATATACTATCAACAATTGCAGTGGTGTCCAGGATAATTTTGAGTGCAAAAACAACAACGCTACGTCTTTGCCAGGTTCTGCAAGGTTTTTCTGTCAGCCCCTTTGTGCCAGATCATGCTTGGTCATCTTTACCAGTGATGCCATCTAAGGCCAGGTCTACGCTGGCAGAGAAAATTGATGTAAGATACGCAGCTCCAGAGAGAGAGAGAGAGAGAGAGAGAGAGAGAGAGGAAATTCTCCCATTGACTTCCCTTACTCATCATAATTCCAAGGGGAATCAGTTCATAGGGGTGCCCCTTAGTGTTCAATTACTAAAGGTCCTTACTAGATTTGTTAAATTGAACCCTGGAACATTGATTTCTGGAGCGTCAATCCTCTAGTAAGTATAGAGAAGGCCTAAGTGCTCATCTTCTGAATTATACTATTTTAATCCTCTAGTTTCTGAAACTGTAGGTTTGGGGTATTTTACCTTTCTTTCTTGGCACAGAAGCTGGAATTTGCTTGAGGGATCTGTCTCATTTTGCTGAATAGCATTTATAGTTAGGAAAAAGCTTCACATGAGTGCCCTGTATTTTTCTGTTGTCATATTTAATCATAATGAGCAAAGTTTATCCCTCCAAAATAGTCTCATTACTGATGTAGGGATCTGTCAAATATTGCCTCATTTCAGCTCTAATATGAATTATTTCTGTCATTATTGCATGAAACATTGGAGCTGATTTGGCTGGGTTGGATACAGAGGATAATATAGTCCCACAGATCAAGGAGATTTAAAAACAAAATCTCAAAGGTCAAATGCAGATGTTAATTGTGGATTTTTTTTCCCCTATACAAAGAAACCTCAAAATCTGCCACAGGAGGAATGGCATGTGGTTTTCCTTAAATAATACAATCCTTGATTTAAAGTTATTTTTACAACTTCCACAATCTCGGTTACATTAGAGCCATTTAATAAAGTGGTCTAGATTTGGTGCTTGAGGCTAGAGAAGCTGAATTAATCTCTTTGACCTAGTTCTCTAATTTATCAAAAACCTTGAACTCCTTATGGGGAAAGGTGCACCTTGCTATATTTGAAGTTTGAAAGCTACAGTATTTATTTTTTTTAATGCTAGCTGCTTTGTTTTCAAGTAGAGTTTCATGAGACAAGATTTGTGAATTCTGCGTCACTCCAGAATTGAAACTTTGTCATCTATGACGAAGAGAATCCATCCAAGCAACTGTGACCGATAGTTTGTCAATGTGATAAATGTACAGGTAATAATTTAAGATCAGGACTATCTTCAGTTAGCTGATGCCCAAACACTGAGGGTGTGTCTAGACTACAGGAATTTTTTGAAAAAAGTGGACTTTTTTTTTAAAAATCTTTACCTGCATCAAGACTGCTGCTGTGTTCTTTCGAAGGTAAATCGAAAGAACGTGGCAGTTTTTTCGACCGTGGAAAACCTTGTTTTACGAGGAAGAACACCTTTTTTCAAAAGTGCTCTTTCAAAAAAAGGCTCTAGTAATGCAAACTGTGCTTTTACGAAAGAGAGCATCCAGACTGCCTGTGTGATCTCTACCGAAAAAGCAGCTTGCTTTTTCGAAAGTACTGATTGTAGTCTAGACACGCTTTTTCGAAAGTATCTTTGGAAAAAGGCACGTAGTCTAGACATAGCCTTAGTGATCAACTACCCAGATGATAAACCATAATAATTTTGTTTTCTTCCTGCTGCTACTCAAAGTTTTTGTCTCTTTCATGTAGATTTTGATATTTAAGCTGAAAAAAGCATCTCTCAACCTTTTAGGATAGGCTTACACTACTGCTTAAATTTACCTAACTTATGTCACTCAGAAGTGTGAAAAAGACACCCTCATGAGCTTACAGTGACCCAAGCGCTGTCCACACTGGCGCTATGTCAGTGGGAGATGCTCTCCTGCCAATATAGCTTCTGCTTCTCACAGAGGTGGCAGCTAATTATGCCCATGAGGGAGAGTGTTCGCCTGTCATCATAGAGCATCTTCACCAGATGTGCTACAGTGACACCCTTGCATCAGTGCAGTTGGGCTGATATAGCACTTTTACTAGAGAACTCCATAAGAATAAGTAACTCCTCCCACTTTTAATACTGCTTGTAAACGTCAGTGTAAAACAATGAAGTTTCTTATTAAATGAATCAACTCAGTAATTTGATGCTCAATTTGTAGCATTCCAAATATAAGGGAGAGCTGTGAATAATTGTAAGACCCCTAGAGTCAGCAGTAATTGAAAATGGCACCTTGAGCACCAAAAATATCTGCCTCTACAAGTTGGAATAACTCCATTAGCTGTTACCATTAAAAGGATCTTATTCCTTTATGTACTAGCTACTGGAAAGAAGCAAGACACTTAACTAATGTTACTCCCTTTATTAGGGGATGTTCATCCTGAGCATTGGAAGGGCACAAGCATTCTCAAGCATTCAAATCGTCAGATGGTCCACTGTTTCGTTACAACTCCACCATGCACAGGCCCTCAGTAGGAACTGAACCCAAGATCTTGAACACCAAAAAAAAAAAAAAAATCTAGCATTTACCATTTGATTGAAAGAAATTACTGGATCAGCTAGTTGAAATATTAGCCTTGTTACTTTACATGGACCAAACACGAATGAGAGATGAGAGATGCTTAGCCAGTATGTTTCAAGTACACAACCAAAATATTCAATTCACCACCATTTTCCAACTGAAAACATTCTAGACAGCTTTGTAATTGGCACCACATAATTGCATAAAGCAGGCACTATTATGTAAAACTATATCAACTGCCTAACAAATTTAAATGGGAATTTCACACCCACAATAAAACTATTAGATATAATTGATTGAACTTGTCTAGGCAGGCATGCTGACAACAGCTGCAAAGTGGACCAATGAGTTCCTGTATGTCACCGTTTGAAATTTCAAAGAACAGGCAGAAAATCTGCTTGAACCATAATGAAAATTAAAAATTTGGGGAGCATTAAAGGAAAACCTTTTGGCGGGGTGAGAGAGTTTAGGAGACAGCTTGCAAAACCATTAATGATTTGGCCTGCGTCCTACATGTTTACTGATTCACAGCTTGTTTAACTTCTTGTATATTCCCAACCATTCCCAAAAGCCTGATATACCTCATCTACTATACAGTCATTTAATTACACTACAAATGAGTTTACTCAATTGGTTACAAAGAGGAATACTGCTAAAATATCTACTCAAACTTTCAGAAACACAATGGTTCAAATTTAAACTAATGAAGTTTAACGTATCTGACAAATCTTTGCTACAATATGCTAAATCCAAGAATTACACTGTCAAACCATCAAAGTTAATGAAGGCACAAACTTTCATAGCAAAACCAAAAACAAACAAAAACACTGCATTGGATAACATTTTCTTCTCATTTGTTTCAGGAGGAATCCATTCATTATATCCCTGAAAGAAATAAAATATTACAACAACATAATCAAGTATTAACAAGCCCCATCACAAAATTTGACTAGTGACAGGTTACTGAGAATAAATCAGTGAAGCACAGACAGAATGCATATTTATTTAGATTACTTCACAAAGTTAATGAAGTGGAAAAATACTGGAAGAGAAAAAAATCCAAGTAGCATAAAAACAATAATGTTAATTTCAGATGCTTATACTTGTAATAAACAGTAATAAATGCCTAGGAAGAAGTTTATTGCTTTGTATTCACAGATGCAACAGACACTATTGCTCAATTATATTCCATTTCTTAGATAGAAAAAAGGAATTCAAGTACTAATGCTATGTTACCCTTTAAACATGCTGATCATAAATGTACAGTAAATCAACCAATCACATGCTGCCAAATCAATTAACCAAATGCCTGAAAAATGTCAAAGCAAATTAATCTACCTCCTACCTTGAAAAAGTGGAATGGAATCTAACCACATAGAGTATCATTTTCATAAGCACCTAAGTAAGTTAGGCATCCAAGGCTAATTTTCAAAAGTGACCTGTTGAAAGCTGAGAAGACTTCAAGCTCTTTTAAGTGTTGACCTTACTTTTGAAAATAAGCATTAGGCATTTTTGAAAATTTTACCCACAGCCCTATTTACCAAAACGGCATCCATTTCTCCTCCGTTAAACTTAGGTGTTTGGGCTTTTTATTCTTTAAAAATAGCACTTATTTGTAATAAAATATTTCTATAATATTATGTAGTTAAACACATACAGAAAAATAGGACTTTGAGAAGCTTTCAAAATGTAATAATTTCCTCTTAACATTTCACAATGTAAAGCCCACTTTATATTTAATACTGAGGCAGAAGTTGATTACATGGAGTTCAGATCCAGTTCAATAACTATCCCCCCGTCCTGCCAAGAAATCAAATTCCTCCTTGCCCACAAACTTGTTAGCGCTTCCTACATGATTCTTTATTTCCCCACTTTGTTTAACTTTAATTTGTATTTAGTATACAGCCATTTATGTCACATCAATTTTTTCCCTGCAAACACACTATATATAGTGGATACAAGAAGCAAATGATGACATTCATCCTTCCTCCACTTCCTGCCCAAGGCCTGAAGGGGCCATTTCTCCTCTTCTATATTCTTTCCATGAGCCCTGAAAGCCAACCTTTCTTGTGCATGATCTCCCACTTCTGAGTCCTAGGGACATTGTTTCTGCTCTAAGCTCTGTGATTTCCTTCCTCTCTGACCCTCCCTTTCCAGTCCTTACTCTTTTGGTAATGCCATTGTCTGTTATCGCTACCCATTCAAGTGTAACCAGAAATGCCTCTGGGTCATCTTCTGGTCCCACCTTTGTAAGTTTCACAGGCATTAGAGGAGCTGGGAGCTCTTGTGTGTGTATCATCTGTTACGGTCCCCAATGATTGCACTAGCATCAACATCTGTCCAGCCAGGTCCTCTTGTTGCTCCTGTGGATGCGCAGCCAGTTCTCTTACAAGCTGTTGAGCTTGTATTTGCTAACATGTTTTTCACCATAGCAAATGGAGGGGGGGAAGGGGAAGAGGGCCTGTTTCTGCTGCTGCATAGCCTGCTGCTGCTGACTGCCCATCACCTCATTTAACAGCTTCTCCACCTGTATTTTTTCAATAGCCTATCTATTGCTGACTGACCAGATGAAATTCAACTAGAAGGGTGGCTGACCTCCCTGGCCTTTTATCATCATCCTCTTTTAGCAGGGCTGGGATGAGATGCCTACCTTCTCTACCAGTGGTTAAGGAGATTGCTCACTGAAGGTGCTTTCTTGTGGTTGGGCTCAGGTCTAGCAGTCACTTCTCTAGAGCTTCCCCTGGTAACAACTACTCCAGTCTTGCAATGGTATGCCCCCTCTCATGTCTCGGCCCTCCAGCTAGGTGGTGCCCTTCTGTGTACCCCTTAGGGTTGCCAGAGGAACCCAGGCCTGCCCGCTCTACTGGGTTCTGTTGCAGGGTCCAATGGTAGGCAGCTAAGCCCTGTGCCTGAAAGTGAGGATGTCAAAATGCAATTTGTATCGACTATATGATTAGTCGATAAACGCCTTTGCAGAGCTGCAGTGGGAGTTCTTCCAGAGGAGCCGACTCAAGCCAGAACTGAGCAGTCGTGGCTCATGACGGCTCCAGAGCCACCTGTGCTCTAACTAAGAGCCACTGGGCTCTTACTACATTTAAAATGCAGAGGCGCAGCGATCAACGTAAGCTGGGACTGCTGGGTCCCAGTTTGCGCTGAGTCCAGCGGCCCCTATTTGCTGCAGACAGGGTCTGGTGCTGGAGCAGCCCTTGTTCATGGCGGCCGGGGCTGGCCGAGGCCAGGGGCTGCTCAGGCAGTACCCACTGTCCACAGCCAGTCTTGGCCGCTATGTACAGGGGCTGGTGCTGAGGCTTTACCAGTTCCCCCTAGCTCCGGTTCCTGCTCTCCTGCCCTTGCTGTCTCTGCCCAACAGAGGCAGCAAGAGAAGGGGAATCAACTAGTCTTGTATCCGATAAGCTTTTCCTACCCAAAAGTGTTATTTACTGCTGCCCCTCTGGCTTACTTCCTTACCAGTCCCCTCTTTCCCATCAGGTAAAGCAATAAACATGAAATAACTGAAACCCAAAGTAAAGTCTCAGACGTTCCGAGTATTATAAGTCCTCCCCCTCCTCAGTGAGCCGTCGTCGTCTCTATATCCAAAGCCTCAGGAAGCAGGGCTTTTTGCAGTGCTCTTTCCAGAAGTCCGGAGTCCATCTGCCCTCATTCTGAGCTTACTGAATTCCTCTTACAAGCCATGAATGCTTTACAGATATGGCAGAGTGAGTCCACCGGGGCCCAGTCTAGCTATTTGATGCCTCCCTTACCAGAGAGTCATTGGTGTATTTCATCACCAATACTCTATTTTATACTGGTTCTTACACCTGCACATACTACAGAACTCAATACTCATTTCTCCTCACTTGCTATGAAAGTTTGTGTGGGATCCCAATTATTTACAGGGTGAGAACATTTCAAAACATCTGTGGATCCCAAAGATTTCACATATTTCAGCCTGAGTTTGTTTGAAATCACAGGTTATTGGGCTTGCTTCAAACTACTGAGTGAAATTCAGTTCATGTTATGCAGAAGGCCAGACAGATTGATCATAAATATCCCTTCTGGCTTTACAAATTCATGATACTTTGTCTCCTCTGGTGTAGAGGTGGCTCTCTGCACTATGTTGTTCTATAACTGTCTAAGCCTCTAATGTAAGAAGCTGAGGCAGACAGACTTGTCTAACCTTTGTCTGGAGTTTCAGGGCTCCTGGCTCCATCTCTCCCTGCCCCTCCCCTCGCTCCTCTCCCCATCAGGAATCCCTCCAAAGTTGGGTGGGTTCAGTGGCTACAATTCTCTTTTGTCCTTCACTGGCTGCCAACTTGGTGCCCTCCCTATTCACTCTTTCCTCCAATGAGAAAGTTGGGGACAAGATGAAAGGAAGTAGCAGCTGTCGGGAGAAGAAGGAAGAGACACATGCCCCACTAAAGCAGCAGCAGCTGCTACCTACTGACAAGAGGACCTTTTTGAAGTACTGGGGCAACAGAGAGAATGAAATACGTGGTGATGAAGTGCCTAGGGGAAAATCTCTGCGGGGATGATTTGTGTGAAGTTGTATAATGAAAGCTGTGTTTGCATTTGCTACTTTTTCTTCAGGCTTTTTCTTTTTCTTCAGCCATGCAAGCAAGTCTGGGCACAGGCAATTGCCCCTGCATGCACTGTAGTAACTGACTGTCACAGGCATGCAGGGTAGAGTAGCTGCAGCCTTCTCCTTTGGTCATGGATCACAACAAAGAAATAACTAACTGTGACCAGAGAGCGCATTAACTATGTGGCCATTAAAAGCGAGCATGAGGTTCCACTGGATCAGGCAGGAAGGTGGACTGTCGCTATTTTCTCTTTTACATTCAGGGACTCTGCAGCAAGCACTCAGCCCTATAATGCAGCTGTCACATTCTGGCTGAGAGCAGAAAGGCTAGAATCAGCAGGACAAAGTCAGGACAAGGAAGCAGCTCTTCATCCCATAGCAGAGCCAACCTTTCTTGGGTAGCTGACTCCTCAACCACTGTAAGGCACACTCAAATTGTTTGAGTCCATTTTCCAAGCCTCTCAAAAAAGATGGGAGTTTGGATCTGTAAACATGCCTTAATCCTTCCCTGTATAGAGAGGGAACCCAAAAAGACCACAGAGCATAGCATGCAATGTCTGATCTTGATTTGAGCAGCACAGTATTGCCAAGATAGAGCACTGCATGCTGGGACATTTCCAAATGAAAAATGAGTGGTCTCATTTTAATCTCGGTATGCGTGGCCCTAAAGCTCACCACCTGTCAACGAAGCACTGAGTATGACATCATTCAGACATCTTTGGTTTAAACAGACTGGCATCAATGTATTTTCAATGTGAAAAAAATATTGTATATAACTGATTTAAAACAGCATCTATGTTTTCTTCAACTTATGCTTTTCTTCAACTTCTTAGGGCAGGACAACTAATTTTTAACAGTGTACTCTACAAATTCAATTATACTCCATTTCAAAATTTGAAAAAAATCTGCTAAAACTTTTTACATATTCTTCAAAACTCCATTTTATCATTTCAGCTTTAGCTTCCTTCAGTATCTTGTTCCACAGTGTTTCAATTGCCTGTTTTTCAATGCATCTATACATTATTTTAATTCACAAAACTGCAGCATGCTGGCAATCCTGGATTTTGTTACGGACTAGGACCAGTTTGCAGAAAGCTCAATTGTTTCTTGTATATCACCACTGTCAGTAATAATATGGGAAATGCATTTGGTATAGAAATCAGAATTTGAAAAACACACAGCCCACACGTATGTGCATGCACATATGCACGCACATTCACACACCTATCTCTGCTGTTTACAGTAAGAAATAATGGGAAATTATGCAGAAACAAAATGCAGAAGAGCTGTTACACTCATGGATTACTCACCCATAAGCTCCATTACTAATCAATTTAATTGTTTCAAAATCACTTTCACGAGGTTTTCTCCGGAGCTTCACTGATTTATTAGAGTTCTTTTAAGTACAAAAGGGAGAGAGAACAAAGTTAACACTCTACAGACATATAGAAAACAGAAAATATTCTTTACTGCCCTCAGGCTTGCAACATGTTCATCAAAACCATGGTAGAATATTTTTATGTCTCTGGTCAATCAGCCACAGCTCAACTGGTCAGGGGTCAGAGAAGTCTCTGAAACAAGCTGTCATTCCATCAGAAACGTATATACTATTCTGTCTCTGTTCATCTACTCACCTCTGTGGTGAGATGCTGGCAGGTGGGGCCAGATTTAAAAAAAATATTCAGCCATCTCAGGATGCAGATAGGCACCAAGCCTGCTTAAGCATTTTTGTAAGTACTGCTGAACACCCAGCTGCCTCTCTAGGTGACTGAACACTTTTGTAAAGTTCTAACAAGGATGGATGAACTTGTTGTCTAATATGGAGGAGAGAGGGCAGAGAGAGTCAGAGCTGGGAGGAACAATGTGAAGAGGTATTGAAGCAGCACACAGAGGTAGTGGGGTAAAAAGGAGAAGGCCAGAGCTATGCAGTGAAGCATAATATGAACCTTCCATTCTGTCCCCCAAAATTCCTAATATCAATGCTGCCCGGTGGTACATAGAGAGCTGAGAATTAAGTGCTTGAAATCTTAATACTGTAGAGAGTTAAGGTTGCCCAATGGTGCATCGTGTCCTTCTAGAATGTCAAATCTGAAAACCAGGAAATATAAAGTCTTGCCACTCCCACAACACAATCTTAACTTCCCCACTTTGGAACTAGCAACAGCCATTAAGCATGGTTCAGTACATGGGGGTGGGCAGGATTTACTACAGTAGACAGAAGAGGAAGGACTAAGATAACGTGTCATTTGTGCTGCACTCCACAGATTTGAATTCTAGCATTTACTAATGTACACTCCCAACAGTGTCAGTCTAGTTGTACTGCATAGTGGAGGGACTGAATGTTTGGAGCATATTAGCACATCTATTACAAGACATGCACAAGGATTTCAAAGAGATCAAATATGCCTCATTTCAGCACCAAGTTCTGCAGGATATGCCAGCAATGATGCACAGAATTGTAGTTGTCATGGGAATTATCATCAATGTGGTGGTATACATAAGAATGATTTCTGGGGGACAGTATGGGATCAGTGAAGGTACTTTCTTGGAAGAAAGTAGGCAAAGAGGAGTTGCATTTTACAAGACTGCAGTGGTTTGCATGGAGAAAACACAATGTTTGAGTGTAGATAGCTCCCTTTCTCTATGCTTGACCTAAACCCAGTTCTGCCTTAGCAAAGGGAAGTGGTTAAGCCTGTGTCATGCACTCTATCCCCAGAGTGTTTTGTAGAAAATAAATGGACTAGTATGCACAGATGAGAAGTTAAGATTACAGCGTAGGGGAGATTTACAGCTCAACTCTTTGTATCTTGGTTGCCAACGTTTGGAGTTTAGCTGACCGTAACATTCTGGAAAGGTACGATGCACCTGTGGGAAACCTTCACTCTTAATTAGGTGTGAGGATACTTAATGACATAACACTTTCCTGTACATATGGCAAAGAAATCCTCTTCCTACTTTGTCACGTATGTGCTCAGCACCCTTTTCATTTCCTGCAGAACCAGTTTAAATAAATATTGAACTCTGGTGAAGCCACTCATTTGGGCCCCAAGACTTACTCAAGAACTTTCTTTCCTACATCCAGCCTCAAAATAGATCTGGTCTGCCACATAGAAAGGAGATTTTAGTTCCAGAGAATGTGTCTGAATTGATGTATATATTCCATCACAGAGGGTTCAGGATATTTTCAGAGAGCTCTCAAGCAGCACATACCGTCCACAGCTAGTAGCACTGGGGGATGAGTGGTAAACTTCTAATTATTTTAATCTATTCCTAGCAGGAAGACCCAGTGTGGCAGCATTAATTAGCCTTACTTTCCTGTACTGTCAACTTGCAACTTTAAGGTGTTCAGAACTTCTGAGGATATCCCTACACAAAAAAGGAAGGGACCAACACTGGTGCCAGTCTGGGCATTTGGAAAAGGACAGGAGGCAGTTGGGGAAAAAATTATTCTGCAGCCAACCATTTTGCATAAATGGGGTATATTTATATAACAATACAGTACATGAAAGCAAGTGCTAGTAGAATGATATCATCTGGAGCTGGAAGTGAAGCTCATTAAGTCATTTAGTTCACTTGCTTGCCACTACAAGACTGTTCCTAATTACACATTTATGAGTGTTTTGGACAGTCTAGTTTTACACTTGCTAAGCAACATGGTTTCCAGAGACTAACACAATACATTATCATGAAGTGTTTCCTGATATGTAGCCTGATATCTAGACTTATGACCCCCTAGTCATTGCTTATCTAAGCCATACATATTTAACTGTCAGTTTCTCTGCATAATTCAGTAACTTCAGCTCCCTAATCTTTTTTGTTGTTCCCCTCTAATCTCTGACCAGTTTGTCAGTATATTTCTGACAATTAAGTGCCAATATTTTAGAGACAGACGGATCAAAGCTGCATAAAAGGTACAATTACCTCCCTCTCATAGCACCTGAACCCTTTGCAGACAGCATCCTGCCACCAAATCAGGAGCGATCATAAGATGATAAAACCGCAGACACATTCTGAGGCCTTTTCCCAGAATACTAGAAGTATTTTCATCAGATACCTATGTATTCTATTTTATATGGTAGCAATTCTTGTAAAGCTTGTCATAACAATTAACTATTGCTGAACTGAATTATATATGCAGCCCAAAGGCATTTTTGTTGTTGCAAAGCTGCACTGAAATCCTACCTCTATTTGTTTAGGAAAAAAATTGATAGGTTTGTTTTTTATTATAATGGGCCAAATTCTGGCCTTAAGCACACCAGTAATTCCAGTTACCTCCCTGGACCTTTATTCTATCTTAAGCAATTTAAACAAATGACTCCAAGGGATTACTGTATATTACTCATTACTACAGCCCTAATATAATATCTTCACAATATGTATCTTCAAGGTGCAGTAAAACAGCTTTTAAATGCAATGCACAATCCTCCTACTTACAAAGTTTAATTTCCAAGTCTAGAATTACTACTTAAATCTGTTGATTCTTATCTATTCAGTGCATTGCACTCTCTTAAATTTTGGATCATTATGTACATGGAGCACTTAAATGTCCGTGCAAACATTTTTAGTTTTAATTTTGGGGGGATTTTTAAACCCTTTTCAGAAAGAGAAAATAATACTGTGTTTAAGTTGTATTAAATGTAATAGAAAGAAAATAAGTGAGTCTCTGGTAATAGCTAACTCTATACACACAAGTAAATATTTATGAAAATGATGAAAATTACAAGTTCCTGAAACAGAAGGCATAGCTGGGCTATTGCTTATTGCTATCTTTAATCAGTGTTACACATTAGCATTAGTCTGAAAGTCAGCCTATATTCTGTTTGGCCTGCCATGTACAAAATCTTCTAGCGAACGTAATGAAACAATGTGTTTTAAAACTGATGTATGAAAAACATTAGCCACCACCACTGAAATAGGCAGATTTACACTTACCGCTTCATCAGTTTCTGGAGTTTCTGCTGTGCCACTGTCATAGCTAGCTAGCTGAGCTATTTCTAAAAACAAAGGATAGAAACTTCATTTTAGATATAGCAAACAGAAGTGCCAAACTAAAACATGAAAAAGTCACTTCTCAGGAACAAAGAGTTAACAATAGTACTGTATTATATGAGTGGTTGGATGACCTTTAAAATTCAATTAATTCCTCCAGTTTTGGAGGATCATCTCCTTTGAGAAATCCTGACCTGTTGTCCAATGCCTTCTGTAACAGAAATGGAGTTGTTATGAACACTGAGATGTAACAATTTCATGAACCTTGTATATGCTGAGAACTGTGAGGAAAAGTTACTGTACACTGGGGTTATAAGACTTCCCTGTATGAATGTATTGATCTAGCAGCAGAGGGCTGTGGGAACACAATACAAGGAAGCAACACAATGCCTACGTAAATACAATCATTTTTGTAGCTACTGGAAAGACAATGAGACAAACTGTTGGCTTAAAAGATCCTATATCCTGTCTCTAGTTCCAGTATGCTGTAAACTTTGTTTTGCCAGAGATGGGAGTTACCAGATCTAAGGGATAAAACAATTAAAAAGTGACTCCTGTGAAGGGAGGTGAGTCACCAGGGACTGTCAAGAAACAGTGAGCTCTGACAGAGAGACCCACTGGGAAAAGTCTATAGGAAGGAACACCCTGTGTTGATAATGTTAACAAAGGATTGAGGGACACAAATGACAAAGGATTAAGGGACACAAATCAGATATTTGAAAGGGCAATGCACAGAAATCTGTTAGGGAACATTAACTTGCCCAGGTACATATTAATAGATCTAAAAGTGACTGTCTTCTTCCAAAGCAACTTCAAAAAACAGCTAGAGAGAGAAACTGTAGAACTTGCCTTCATATGCAAATTTGACACATTTAAGGTTTGAATAAAGACTTGAACTGGATCGGCTGTTATATTCAACACCCATATGACCTACAGCCCACTCTATTAGCCTCAGTTAGCACAGACACTGTAATTGACAAAATTGCCCCCCCCCCTTTCCTTGTTCTTTATTTGTTCTTCTGAACCCCTTGCTCCAAGCATCTGAAGAAGTGGGTTGTACCCATGAAAGCTCATGATACCATCTACATTTTTTGCTAGTCTCTAAGGTGCTGCTGGACCATTTGTTGTTTTTTAAGTTTTTACAAACTAGACATTCACATAGTGTGTTTTATTGTTATTAAGATATGTTTGCTCTGTAATAGTTGTGCTCTACATAAATGATACTTTGCTTTAACAATGCTGACTGGTCATTGATCATCACTGTCACTTCCCCCAAAGTAATAGTTCTGCAGGGCTGAGCCTAAATCATACCAACTGAGGCAATCACAGTTAATCCAAAACTGAAGAAAAGTTCTGTGCAAGCTTGAAAACTTCTCTCACCAGTGGTTTGTTCAATAAAAAATATTACCTTCCCTGCTTTGTGTCTCTAGTATCCAACTGTTTCCACCATGATTGACAATGGAGAAAAATATACTGAATCAATTCACTTGTCTTAGCTTTCACTACTCTGCAGAAATTGAGGTTACTTATCTTTAACAGAAGGTTCTTCAAGATATGTGCCTCCTCTCCCACCTGTCCATACTCCACACACTGGTACGTATGTACACCACACTCCTGAGTCTGAATATTTCTAGCAAGCAGAGTCCACTAGTCTGTGCCATTGCTCTGAAAAGCACTTCCTTCTCTTACTGCAATCTGTTAAGATCTGAAGTAGGGAAGGAAGGAGTTGAATTCTGATAGGGAACTCAAAGAGCTTCCAGTTATTGATTAGTAGCATCCATTTCTTCCACATGAAACTGATTGGCGAGCAGTAGTCACGCAGGAATGGGGGCGGTGCAAGAATGTAGTTAATATAGATGTCAAATACTGATGTTCCAACACTGCATCTACAGAAGAGGCCTAGATTGAGGCATAACGTTTCATGAAGGTATCACTGGAGCTCCAGGTAGCTGCCCTACAAACATCTCAGAAAGATGCTGATGAGGTTGCATGTGCTCCAATAGAATGGAACCATCGGGAGGAAGACATGCCAACTGATAAAGAATCAGGGAGCCAGAGATCGATTTAGAGAGTTTAAGCAAATGACGCTGACCTTGAGATAGCTCTGCTCAGTGACACAAAAACTTGGCAGTTTTCTAATTGGTTTTGTTCTTTGCAAGTAGAAAGCCAAAGCCTAACTGATATAGAGAGTGTAAAGTCTCCTCTTTCCACTGGAAGTCTGAGCTTTCAAAAAAGAATTACAATAAGTGAATACGTTGATTCATGTGAAAGTCAGAAATTACCTTAAGGATGAATTTCAGGTGAAGTGGATATCTGGCTCTGTTGCATCCAAGTAAAGAAATACCTTCACATGGTTAGAAAGCATTTTCTAAAGTACTCTTTTCTACTTTGTCTGGGGACAGACTGAATGGCCTTTGAACATGAATGCCCTATGTCTGATATTCATGCAAACACCAGAACATAAAGGCTGTGTCTAGACTGGCAAGTTTTTCCGCAAAATCATATGATTTTGCGGAAAAACTTGCCAGCTGTCTACACTGGCCGTTTGAATTTCTGCAAGAACACTGACGTTCTCATGTAAGATCGTCAGTGTTCTTGCGGAAATACTGTGCTGCTCCCGTTCGGGCAAAAGCCCTCTTGCGCAACTCATTTGCGAAAATGGCAATCAGGGCTTTTTTTGCAGAAAACCGCGTCTAGATTGGCCACGGACGCTTTTCCGCAAAAAGTGCTTTTGCGGAAAAGCATCCTGCCAATCTAGACGTGCTTTTCCGAAAATGCTTTTAATGGAAAACTTTTCCGTTAAAAGCATTTTCGGAAAATCGTGCCAGTGTAGACTTAGCCAAAGTGAAGAGGGTGCAGGTTGGGATGTTTGAGCTTGACATTCTCGAGTTAACAGATCTGGGAACGGACGGATGTTTACAGGACAGGTTGACATTCATAAGACGACTAGAAACCAGAATTATCTGAGTTAGTTGGTTGTGACGAAAATTCAAGCTTTGTCATGATGAATCTTTAACAGAACCTGTGATAGCCGTAGGACAGGAGGAAAGGTGTACCTCAGCTCCTCTGTTCAGGACAATAGGAAGGCAAAGCCCTGAATTCCTGGCTTACTGCTGTTCTAGAGCAGTAACAGATGGAATTCTTTGTTCATCTGGATCCCAGGATGGCATTCACAACCAAGAGGGTACATAGTTTAGGACAGAATTGCATATCTCCTATTCATAGTCCATAGCAAATGCCTGTTGAGAGTGTCTGTTAAAGTTCTGTGTACCTGGAAGGTATGTGGTTCCTGATGCTCCACTTATAAAACTGAATACCTCTATACAGAGAGGAAGAGATTTTGCTCTGCCTTGTTTATGTAGAAGACTGTCATCATGTTGTCCAATGTTACCTGAATGCGATCATAGAGTACTAGAACTGGAAGAGACCTCAAGAGGTCATCAAGTCCAGTCCCCCACCTTCATGGCAGGACCAAGCACTTTCTAGACCATCCCTGATACATGTATGTCTAACCTGCTTTTAAATATCTCCAATGATGGAGATTCCACAACCTCTCAATTTACTCCAGTGCTTAACCACCCTGACAGGAAGTTTTCCCTAATTTCCAACCAAAGCCTCCCTTGCTGCAATTTAAGCCCGCTGCTTCTTGTCTTATCATCAAAGGCTCCTCCTTGTGACACTCTTTTAGGTACTTAAAAGTTGCTATCATGTCCCCTCTTACGTCTTCTCTTTTCCAAAGTAAACAAACCCAATTGTTTCATTCTTCCCTCATAGGTCACATTTTCTAGATCTTTAATCATTTTTGTAGCACTTCCTTGGGCCCTCTCTGGTTTATCCACATCTTTTCTGAAATGTGGTACCCACAACTGGACACAAAACTCCAACTGAGGCCTAATCAGAGCAGATTAGAGCTGCAGAATTACTTCTTGTGTCTATCTCACAATGCTCCTGTTAATGTGTCCCATAATGATGTTTGCTTTTTTTTTTTGCGCAACAGTTTCACACAGTTGACTCATATTTAGCTGGTGATCTACTATGACTCCTAGATCCCTTTTTGCAGTACTCCTTCCTAGATAGTCATTGCCCATTCTGTATATGTGAACTGATTGTTCCTTCCTGAGTACTTCGCATTTCTCTTGGTTAAACTTCATCCTATTTATCTCAGATCATTTCTCCAGTTTGTCCAGATAATTTTGAATGATGACCCTATCCTCCAAGAAACTTGCAACCCCTCCCAGTTTGGTATAGTCTACAAACTTTGTAAGTGTACTCTCTATGCCACTGTCTAAAATGTTGATGAAGATATTGAACAGAACTGATCCCAAAACTGATCCCTGTGGAAACCCCACTTGTTAGGCCCTTTCAGCATGATTCTGAACCATTAATAACTACTCTCTGAGAATGGTTATCTAGCCAGTTCTGAAGACAGTTTATAGTAATCCCATCTAGGTGTTATTTTCCTAATTTACTGATAAGAAGAATGATAGACCATGTTCGTGAAAAAAATGTACTGAAACCTAAACAGACTGCCCTTAGCTCCAGTAGATTGATATGAATCCTGCCCTTTCTCCACTGAGGAAACCATGCATCTTGTACAGTGTGGGCTCCCTATCCTAGAAAGAATGTGTCCATGATTATGGTCTATTGGGTGTGGGTGGAAAGACAGACATACTTGCATTCAGTTGTTCCAGGTTTGTCTAACATAGCAGATCAGTTGTGACCTTAGTATAGATTGTTATCTTGGTATTCATATTGTTTCTGTCTGGTAAGTCAAACAGAGACAGGCCTTCTGGCAACAGAAGTCTGGTGAACAGGGTTATGTAGATATGTAATAGGTCACATGGCCTAATAGAGAAAGACAGCCCTTGACTGCAGAAGGTCTTAGAGAAACTGGGCACATCAGCTGTTCGTGGTCTAGAATATGTCCATAGGAAGATAGGCCTCCACTGAGATTAAGTCGAGGGTTGCACCTAAACAGATGAAGTTTTTGTGGGAACTGAAGCAGACTTTTCCTTGTTTATGCAGAATCCCAAGGATGGCAGAAGATGGAGTAAGAATATGGTCAGTAACTGGACTCAACTGATTTTGCCTGTCAGTAGCTAATTGTTTTGGCAGAGGAAGATGATGTAGCTGTTTACTCTCATCAGGGCCATCACTTCTGAGAAGAACTTTGCGACGATTGTATGGGACAGGAGTATTCTGACCTGAAAGTACTTAGAAATCTGAGGAATCTTCTGTGTGATGGAGAAATGTTCATATGAAAATAAGCATTTTTCATGTCAAGAGCCAAGAACAATATGCCCTCCTCCAGAAAGGGAATTATTAATGTCAGTGTGACCACAATTTTTTTTTTTACTTTCAAATAAAAATATTTAGCTGGCATAAAACCAGAATTGATCCTCATTCCATTTTTCTTGGGAACTATTAAATATGGGGAGTAAAATCCTTTCCCTTAATTTGAGTGGGCATTTGCTATAAAGTCCCTCGCTGCTGAAGAGTACGTTTCCTTATGGCATGACAATGGTTCCTGAAGAGGAACCTGGAAAGGGGACTGTGCGGGTGGGAGATGGGAGAAAAACTAAATTATATAGTTGGAATTTATGATCTGTAGTACCCACTTGTTCTTTATTTCCCTCCAGTTGTTGGACAAAAGGGTGAGGAGACTGCCAAAGTTTGGGGGAAGGAGCAGCAGGAAACAACATCAATAAGGGGATGTATTTCTCAAGCATCTTGTCAAAAGAAAACCCTGGTTGGTGGGCTGGCTTGAGCAGCAGTGGCTGAAGTGGAGAAAGCTGCATACCTCATCTTTATAATGGTGCCATTAGTAAAACAGCTCAGGGAGCAGTTTGAGCTCCTTTACCTGCCTCTGAAGTTTTCTCTTTGGGGCCAGAGTGTAAATGCCCAGGGAGCAGAGGGCTATCCTGGAATGCATTGGCAAGTACAATGTCTCACCAGGTCTTTCACTCAAGAGACTGGACTCAAAGGGCAAGTCCTTGATTATATTCTCAAAAGAATATTTTGAGCACCAAAGAATGAAGCCATGACTATGGCTGTAGCTAGAGCTCTATGGATCTTGGCTATGTTCACTGATGTCCGGAACCAGGTTTTAGTCACCAGCTTACACTCCTCTATGAGAGCTTGTGACTGAGCTCTGGGAAACTCTGTCCCTGAACTTCAGGTATTTAGACTAATTAGCAAAATTATATTATGCTAACAAGGCCTGGTTGTTAGCAATTCTGAAACCAAGGGTAGATGATGAAAACACCTTCCCTCCCAAGAATCTGAGGGTCTTGCTGTAGGGTGCTGCAGCCCGGATCTCTGTGGCTGCCTGTATCACTAGGGAGTTGGGTACTGGGTGAGTAAACAGAAACCGTGCCCCTTTAGCTGCTACAAAATATCCCAATTCAGGCATTTTTAGGGTGGGGGCACCAGATGCAAGGATATGCTATACCGTCCTGGATGATTCCATAAATGGCTGCCTTGATTGGGCGGGACAAGCAACAAGAACCAGAGTGTTGTTAGATGTCCAGAAGCCATTGCTGTGTGTCTTGGATCTCCTGTTACAGAAGCTGCATCTTGGGCACCACCTTCTTTATCAGCTCCTGGCATTGTCTGTGATTATTAGTAAGGCTAAGATTTTGACAAGTATTTTTATCAAAAATCCAAGGTAGGACACAGGCAACAAACAATAAAACCATCAAAATGCACTCAGAGGATAAGGGCTAGCAAGCCCAAACCCTGCTGCCCAGGGCCGAATTAGTGGGATTTTGTGGAAGTTGCGGAGGTCTCATAAAAATCACAGTATCTGTGATCTCCATGACTGACTTGTAGCCTTAACTATCAGTTGGGTATGGCAATGATGGAGAAATTGCCTTATCAAACAAGGAGGATGTCTGTTAGAACCACACGTATTTCTGGATCCAGTTTAAGTTTTTACATTGCACACTGAAACGGAGCTGGGTGGTGCTGGCTAGGATGAGAGGAGCAGTGTGAATCATGCACAGACCCAAAGAGGCTAGCATAAGGA
This sequence comes from Pelodiscus sinensis, assembly GCF_052426305.1. Lineage (NCBI taxonomy): Eukaryota > Metazoa > Chordata > Testudines > Trionychidae > Pelodiscus > Pelodiscus sinensis. The sequence goes on from NC_143057.1 coordinate 90,112,985, forward strand.
TCCCATGTCGAGGGCCTCAGTGTGACTTGTATTGTTTGTACAGTTGGGGAGAGCCCAATGGTACTGAGTGCCAATAGTCATAGCTGGGAGCATGGGGGCTGGAAGATCTTATGGAGTTTCCATCAGAGGCAATGTGTTGTCTAGAGGTGCGGTTCAGGTTCTATTGGCACTGCCATGGATATCTGTGAATACTAATTCTGACTTGTAGAAAGGATAAAGGACAATCCCTTTCTCCGGGAGGTAGTTTCTTCATCCAGAGTTGAGATATTCCTGAGGAGGAGCAGAGATTGAGAGTAGGGAAAGGCAAAAGTATTCCTTAGAAAGGTAGGTGTCAGAACTTTGTGATCCAGACTATGAGAAGTTCCAGACATGGCAAACAATGGATCAAGTGCATCCAAGGGCGTGGTGATTTGTAGCTCCTTCTTGGAGCATGGCAGTATCATTGTAGGGGAGTCCAAAGTGAAGCTTCCAGTTGCTGCTGGCAGATGGCAATCCTTTGGCTTATAAACTGGAGCAGGTGTTGGCCCTTTCCTCTTCACACCTTACCCTCTTGGTCAGGATTATACATAGCTAAGTATTTAGGACCCATGCATGAGGACTCTGATGACCTAGAGAGAGAGTCAGGGAGCAATCCTTTCTCTTCAGTGCAAATCTGAAAGGGGATCATTCCTTATGCCTATGCCCCTTACTCTTATGAGAGACCCGAGGGAGTGATTTCCTTTTCCTACGGTTAATAATTCTGGCCAGTGCTCTCGTGGTGCACTACTTGCAGCCATTATATAAGGGGGAGGAGGGATCTCTGTATTCTGGATCCAACTAGGGTCTCATGGCCCTCTCCATGAGATGTTTCCTTAAATAGAGCTGACCTTGAGACAGTAAAGACATGCTGGTATTTGTCACTGACACAGAAGACAAAGCAGCAGGGGAGACATTTCTTAAACCCTGGAACTTGAGGGGAGAGTACAGTAGAGTAGGGTCCTTGGGCCAGGGAAGAAATGACTATTTAGTGACTAACTACTAGAAAATCCCTGCCTTCCTAGACTGAGGTACTCTCCACGAGAGTGAAAAATTGAGGGAAGCAACCAAATCCTGTGCTAAAAATCCTGTGGAGCTTTGGACTTCCTTGGGACACCACTGGTAAGAGCAGTCACTTTTCTCATTGGACTCCTTAACGTCTCATAGTAGTAGACTAACTGACTAACAGGCTTCTAGTTTATCCAGATAAGGGTTTCAATGCTTTAAATGTCCTGCCAACAAAAGAAGTGCCTACAAGATCAGTTAAGAGCCATTTTCTTTCCAGAATTTTAAGGAATGTAATAGCGTCTTTGCCTACCCCGTATCTACTACCCTGGGGAAGATTCCCAGGGTGTCCAGGTTACTTGGTTGTTCCTCATAGCTTCAAACAGGAGCCCCAGAGTATGCTCTGTGGATCCAGACACAGGCATTCCTCAAGGTATGTAGTAGCAAATGGGAACAGTGGTAACTGAAAGACCTTGGGAAACTTAGTCCTACTTCATTCATATACATAGTTAATTAGATAATGAATACAACTGAAGATATACATTTTACTTCACAAATATATGTTGAAAGAGTTGAGCATATGTGCTATGGATCAGAAATGTGTACGGTTAAATTTTAAAAGTTAAAACTGTCAACTGAATATAAATTCTCAAGATAATGGAATATTCATATAAATTAACTTAACTGGACATTTTCATGATTTTAATATTTAGGGGATTTCATAACTGTAATATTATTATTCTGATGTTTGTACAGGGCTTGTTTTATTCATCAGAACAAATGTAAGTACACAGGTTTTAGTGAGGGACTTACTACAGGTTTTTAAAAGTTACTCCCGCGTGTGACTGATGTGTTTTAAATGTTGATAAGTCTGTTGTTTAAGAATTAAAAACAAAACCCAAAAGGCACAAGTTAATAAAATAAATGAACTAGAGGCCTGTAAAATGTCATGTTAAAAAAACCAAAGGTTTTTTAGCCTTACCGAAGTACAAGAAAATCATTCAAGGGAAAAAAGTCAATAACTATACATTTTTCATTAAGGATTCCAATTATTTTAAAAAATTAAGCAGAAAAAAATTATCCTGGGTTAAGACTTCTTATATCAACAACATTCAAGCTGCAGAGAATTCTACCACCAAGTTATAAAGCTGTGAATCGGGTGGAGTGGCAGGGGGTTATAATGGAAGTGTTGATGCAGCCTTTATTGGATGGGTGAGAACCAAGCCAGTATAATGTACTTTGACAGCCTTCTCAGCCCAAATTGCTTTCATAAATGGCAAATTAAAAATGGTTCTGTTTTAAACAGAATGTTTGCAAAATAACCATTATCTGAGAAATACATATTATTTGCAAACAGTAGGTAGTAATGGAATGGAACCAAGAGTCAGCTTCTGAAGCAGGGAACTAAGGAACCATTTTGCAATGCCTGAAGAGATTTTTAAAACTCATCTAAATACCATTAAACATCTGCCCTTTTTATTTCATTGATTTAAACCATTTCTGAAGATTCATGATTCAAAAAGGTAAAGATGGTAATTTAAAAGCCACAGGGAAAAATCTCTCCCCAGGGAACTTTTCAGAAATGCAGCAACCAGTCTCTGATAAGTGATGAATCTGTTGTGGTATTGCTTTCAGTATAGTAGACGTTTATCTGGCATTATCTCCAAGTAATGCTCAAACCATTTCACTTACAGAAAAGAAAGTATGGTCATAGCAGCAAACAAAGGTGGAAAAAGTAGAGAATGGTTTACATTGGCAGTTTCCCTTGCAAGGAAAAGGGAATCCTTTCTTGTGACCATTTACCAACGTTGTATACACATTTCAATGAACTGTTTGGAAATCCAATCAGGGTGATATTTCTGATGGATAACAACTATTATTGCTTTTTAGATCTTTTCTCCATGCAAATTTTAAAGAGTTTTCATAGGATTATCTCAGTATAATGCTCTGACAGAGAGACAGATTGGTGTTTCCAAGTATCCCTATACTGAAATGCATAAGTCTACAAATGTCTATTTTCTAGCCTCTTCTTCTGAACTAAAATGCTGGGTGAAAATTATTTATTTTTAAAAATAATTATTTATTCAGATACAAAAATAGATTTTTGCCAACACAATAAGCAGCTCATGGTATTTATAGCTGTTACTTTTCTGTGGGGAGCAGAAAGAGTATTAGTATGAATGAGATGATCTGGATTATTTGATAATAAATTTACAGAGCGCACTAACCTTTAAAAGATACACAGTTATGTTCTTATTTTCATGGAGGTTAGGTCCATAAAAGGCTATTAGCCAGGGGATAGAAATGGTGTCCCTAGCCTCTGTTTGTCAGAGGCTGGAGAAGGAGACAAATCGCTTGATCATTGTCTTCGGTCCACCCTCTCTGGGGTACCTGGTGCTGGCCACTGTCGGCAGACAGGCTACTGGGCTAGATGGACCTTTGGTCTGACCCAGTACGTCCATTCTTATGTATGTTCTATGTAACCCATTTCTCTGAATCTCCCATTTGACCAAAGGTCAGTATTCTCCCTTCTCCAACAACTCACGCTATATATATTACAGCCAATTTACTCAATACTGTATTTTGACAGATTTTGATAACTCTGAGACCCCAACTGAAGTTGTCTTTTATATTATTTAATATATAAAAATGATCTATTGCAATTAATCCTTCTGTTTGACAAAAAATAATTTTAATTTATTTTGTTTATTTATCAATGATGTTCTCCTTTTCTCAGAATTACCAGATGTTTACAGAGAGACAAATCCCTCACTCATATTGAGTACCACACTTCAAGTGATTTCTTGAGTGAAAATTAGCAAGGCTGGCAGAATTGGGCTCATAACATTCACAAGATACAGACTCTCAGCATCTCACAGAAAATCATACCCTACTAATTCAACCCACCCATTTGTAGAGAAGGAACATAAGCATAGCCATACTGGGTCAAACCAAAGGCTCATCTGTCCCAAACATCTCTGAGCTACAGTAAGCTAAGCAAACTCTATTATTCTTTCACAGTGAGTTCTGGGCACAAGGGGGAGAATGACAGGACTGTCAACACTTGAGTTACTTAACCTCTACCCCCACTGCAAAGTAGGCAGGTTATCACCCAAGTGAAAGCAGCACCCAACTTCTAACCCATGCCACCAGCTGGGCCAACAAGCCCATCTTTAAAACAGCACTAAACTTAGATGAAAAGATTGCGTATATGGACAGAAAGGAAGCTGGGGCAAAATCTGCATAAGAGGTTGAGTTAATCTGCATAAGAAGCTGCCCACACATAGCTTCTTCCTAACTTCCATTCCTTAGAAACTGGAATACTATACTGCCTTTCAAAACTTGAGGGGTTTTTTAATCCCATCAGTAGTCTTATATAAAGTTTTATCAATATATATGTCCAGCCCTTTTATGAATCCTGCTAAGCGTTTGATCCCAGTAATATTTTGTAAACTACGTATGTTCTATGTGAAAAAAATATTTTCTTGTGTTCGTTTTAAATTCACTCCCAATTCATGTTCTCTTGTTCTTTGATTATAAGAAACGGTGAAGAAAAGCAGTCATCCATTTTTGCTATATTATTCATTTTTATATATGCCCTCTTATATTGCTCCTTTTCTTTGGTATTCTCATAATGAGTCTCTAACCATTGCCATGACCAGTCTCTGAACCCCTTTGGTCCTGGATCATTACTGTAAAAGGTTGACAGAAAAGCAGGTGGGTAAAACTGTATATTATACTCTGCTTTTATTATGAACATCTTCTTCCCTACTCCCAGCCAGAAGTGCTTATGCATGGACCCTCAGCCAACTTCTTCAGAGCACTGTGATACCTAAACACTTCCATTAATCCCCAACGATGAATAAAGCAAGTCAACCAATGGTAGACTGGCTTCAAAATGGAGGAGGAAACTGCCTCATTAAGAAACAGGTGCAATTCTAATTTGCTCTGGCATGGTCTGTAAAGCAAGATGCGAGAGGATGAGATTTTTATACTGAACTAGCAACTAATGGGATCTTGAGTCCACCTAGTTAAGTCATCTTCATGGACACAGAAACCACCCAGGACATTGTAATTTGAATGCCAGCAGAAGAAAGTCAATGAATACCGTTGGAGAATCGGAGATGTACCAGGGCTTCTCTCACATCACAGAGTTCTAATCCTATCATGTGACTCTCTAACAAACCAGATACACATAAATACAGGTTGAGAACAGGAAACCTCCTGTATGTAAGGACAGACAACCTCCTCGATTTTCTTTTCACTCATAGTGAACAGAGCATTCCCTTGGGGGACAGCAGATCTAATAGAAAAACTCTGCTTTCTCCAGCCAAGTCTCAGTTACACATGCAGACCCTGAAGACTTATCTATGATCAAATTGTGGACAGTTAGCATCTTATTAGCCAGAGGGCACATGCAGATTTGAATTGCTAGCTTAGAGAGATGGAGAGTTATAGATTGTTTGGCTGCATTTCTACTAACAACTCTGGGCAATCTTCAGGAATAAAACCAGGAAACTGTGATGGAAGCCCATTCCAGAAAGTTAAAGGATGCTAATAATGTTCAGAGCTAGTTTCCAAGCAGATTAATATTTGTATTTACCCCACTGAGCACTCCAGCCTTGGATTTATTATTGGATACACATAAAGACCAGAGAACATACTGAAATAATTGAATTGCTTATCATCTTGATTTGGTAATTGCTGGTTAGACCATGATATGTGCTTACCTTCCAGGGGATCCTTATTCAGGCCCAGCTGGCTTATAATATACCTAGGGATGTCAGTTTTAATCCCTTGGCCCTCTTTAGCATGTCCTTCTGCAGCTTCCAAGAGGTAGTAAAATTCTTCAGGATCAAATTCCTGGAAGAGAAGAAAAAATAACTATCAAAATGGAGGAAGAAACTGCCTCATTAAGAAATAGGCACTACTCTAATTTTCTCTGGTGTTGTATGTAAAACAAGATGCCAAGGCATGAGATTTCTGTATTGAACCAGCAACTGATGGGATCTTGAGTCAACCTAGTTAAGTCATCTTTACCTGGCAAAATAAGGTTTTATAATTTGAATGCCACTGTAAGAAAATCAATAAACCCCTTGCAAGAAACCGTGCTCCTGAACTCTCACACCAGAGCTTCCTTTACTTCTCCAAGCCTCTTATTATTTACCTAATTAAAAGCAATACTACATCATTCTATTACTAGCGATCCAAGACACTGTAGCAACATTCTGTAAACAGCAATGTCTTAGACTATTACTACCATAGGCTATGGAGGCCAAGGGACAGCCCGGAGCATAGCCTGACCATTTTTAAGCGTGTAGGGTTGCCATGTGTCTGGTTTCTGACCAACCTGGCTGGTTTTTCTACTGCCTCTCCTGTTAACAGTTGCAATGTGCCGGGCAATTTTTTAATTTTACAAATGAAAAGCAAAATCAAAATACCCTGGCATATTGCAACCAGCTACTGTAAACTGTGCAGAGTCACAGCAGTGGCTGTGCTGCCATCTTCTAACTACAGTATGCAGGTTATGTGATTGGGATTGCTACTAGCACAAGCACCCAGGTCCTCTTCTGCGTGCCAGGCTCTCATTGTGCCAAAACTCTAGCAGCTGAGACTCCCGTTCCTCTTCGTGTCAGGGACTGGGAAGTGAGATAGTTGGATCAGAGGCTCACTAGCAGAGAGAACTGGGATGGGGAAGGCAAAAGGTCCTGGGTTGGGGATGATAGAGGGGCTCCCTTGATGGGATGAGTCATGGGTTTAGGGGCTCGTGGAGTGAAAGGCAGGGAGCTCTTGTGTCTGTAACCGTGGGTCTTGTATCCTCCTCCCCTGAGGGCTAATGGAGGCTCTTAGAATGAGATGAGTATAAGTCCTCAAGGGAAGGTAGTAGGCAAAAAGGACTTAATCTGCCTCCAGTCTCCACTTGCACTGCTGCTTGTCTGAAGGAGAAAAGGATAGAATCACCTCCTAAAGCCTTGTCTACACTAAAAGGAAGATTGCTGCTGCTGCAATTGATCTTCCGGAGTTAGATTTATCAGAGGGCACCTCCGCTGGCGCCTGGTGGTACTCCTTTTGTGAAGAGTAAGGGAAGATAATGGGAGCATATGTTCCCATTGGCCTGTTGCTGAGGGGACGCTGTCAAGCGTCGCTTAAGATAAGCTAACTCCGGCTATGTATTTTATATAGCTGGAGCTGTGTACCTTAAGCCGAGCTGCTGGGTCTAGTGTACACCTAGCCTAAGAGAGAAAGGAGAAGGTTGAGAAGGCATACTGTTTAAATCTTTGGCTTCTCTATCCTTTAAATGGCACTACACAGCTAAAGTTGATACACAACTCTTTAGTAAGTCATAAAAGGCAGGGAGTAATTTTGTCAGCATTTCACACTTCTACCGGTTGAATACCCTATGATCATTAACACGTCATATATAGTGTTTAGAATTCACATGTGGAAGATGTTCTATACTCTCATTCTTACATAGGCATGTAGTAAAAGAACTTGCTATTCATATAAACAGGTACATATCTCCCAGAGACCTGATTTTCTGTGATTTTAAGGTACTTCTAATAAATCAATATGTATTGCATTTTAAGAAAATTATATTAAAAAACTATCATCTACTCTAGATCTAAACCACAAGGGCAAGAATATTACTGGAATATTACTTTGCAAGAGACTTCACATTTGAAAATTAAAACCATCTCACAAAACCGACAATATTACTATTATTATTATTATTAATAATAATGTCTGAAAGAGCTGCAGAGAATCCAAAAGAAACCCCTCCCCCTCCCCACCCCTAGATCCTTAAATGTAAGCTCTGTATCTTACAATTTAAATAGACCTTTCATACGAGGAAGCACAGGAATGAATAAGCTAAGTTATCAGTCGCAGCTTTCTTATTTTCTTTTGTGTTAAAAAATACAGTTGTATTAATCTCATGCTCTCCCAAACAGCAATTTTCCCAATGTTAGGTCATGTCTGGCATGAGCTATTTTACATATCTCTTACATTCTTCATCTGTCTCCCTACCCACCATTAACTTAGATGAGAGCAACTGCATGAGAACTAGGGATGGTTGAAAAGATTATGACAAAACACTTTCCACCTTACATCCCAGTTATAAACTGTTAATTCAGCAGAACTGAATCATTCTGCACAAATTCATCAAAGCTTTTGATGGAAACCTGACAAGTCCAGCTCCCCAGTACTCCTACAGTCCATTTGGTGAAGCGGCTGTGAGCTGTCTTCCCCCACTGACTGGGAGCTGGGCAACCTGAGACTGCAGGAGGCACACTTCATTTCAAAACATCAAAATGCTGGGCAGCAGGAACATTTTAGTATTTCCTAAATGAATTTGGAATTTTCATTCCTGTGAAAAAATTCTGAGGTTTTTACTTTTCATCCCAACTGAAGATGATTTTTTGGGAGGGAGAAGGAGTTAAGTACAGTAAAACTCCAATAGTCCGGCACTCCTGATAGTCCGGCATCAAAACGGCAAGAGCCTACTGTGTGAGCTTCGGAAAAAAATGAGTCACAAGGTAACAGTGGCAGCAGCTAAACTGAGTGAAAAGGGTAAAAAAGGGTTAAAAAACTAAAACATTACAGTATACTGTATACAGTATGTACAATAAAAAGGGTTAAGAACACTTTATATACAATATATACTGTATACAGTATATACATAACCAGCTTATAGTACCTCCTGATACTCCGGCATATCTGATAATCCGGCACCACCTAGGTCCCATAGGTTCCGGATTATCGGAAGTCTACTGTACGTAGTTTCCTTTTTCCTGCATTTTCTTGTCAGAACACTAGCTAGGCAGAAAAAAAAATCCCCAACAATTCAAAAAACTCCAAACTAGTCTAAAATTTCAGAAGTAGACGACTCTCTTGACAAAAAGTCCACATACACCTGAAGGAAGCCAGGAGCAAGCTCAGAATGTCCATTTTCTGAGACAGAGAACATAACAACCATGAGGTGAGATAAGCAACCTATATGTTTGGGTGAAGCTGAAGACAATACTATCATATGAATATATATTTTAAGTTAGAAAAAACATTCATTGAAGTTTCTACACATTTAATATTTTAAAAATAAACATAATTTACTGATCAACAATGTGGAGTCCTGTGGCACCTTACAGACTAACAGATTTATTAGGGCATAAGCTTTCATGGGTAAAACCCACTTCATCAGATGAATTGGAGTGGAAGTTACAAAAAGCAGGAGTGTATATAAGGAACAAGTTGCTTGTGTTAATGATGCTAATCAAGTTGGGGGGGAAGGGGAGTGGACTATTCTTCCCACAGTGGTCTAGAGATGTGAATATTCAGAGAGGTGAAATTGCCTTTGCAATGCATTAACCAATTGAGATTCTTAGTCAATCCTAAATTGATAGTACTAAATTTGCAAATGAATTCCAGTTCTGATATCTCTCTAGGTAACCGGTTTCTGAATTTTTTTGGTAGAAGGATGGCTACTTTCAAATCCATTACTGAACATCTAGGGAGGTTAAAGTGTTCCCCTACAGGTTTGTGTGTGTTACCATTCTTGATGTCTGAATGGTGTTCATTTATCCTTTGGCATAGAGACTGTCCGCATTAACCAATATAGATAGCAGAGGGGCACAGCTGGTACACATGACATTAGTGGATGTGCAGGTGGATGAGCTAATCATGCCAAGTACTCTTAAAAAAGCAAGTCCTAACTGTCTCAAATTGGGCATCTAAAATTAAGGAATAATTTTACCCTAAACTCCCCGTGCCTCAGTTTTTCCATCTGTATCAAAATGGTAAGATTAATGTTGCCTAGTATTTCCTATCTGGATTGTTGGACTTAATCTTTGATAAAGTTATTGCAATATGATATATAGAGCATTCAAATAAAAAGGAATTCAGAATGGTAAGCACTAATAAAAGTTAACCGCATTCTAATGGATAGTTCTCATACTAAAAACAATTTTGGAATTGCCAAAGAATACATAACATTTTCACAAACTATGAAGTCTACTTTTATACTGTTATGCCTTTATTAACAGCCCAAGTAGTCAAGCTTTCCACCAGTAACAATTTAGAATCCTATTTACAATAATCATCAGCTTACCAGGCATTCCAATAAGCGAGCAGGACGAGCAATGACTATAAGAATCTTTCGGACAAGTTGTTTAATAAATGCTAGTTCTCCACTTTCTGACCGCTCTTGAGCCTAAGAAAGTGAAAGGAAAAGGATGATTAAAAACCAGCCTAAAAGACTGATGATTGATGATTAAAAACCAGCCTAAAAGATTGTTAATAGGATGACCAGAAATACAGTCAGCGGTATTAAATATAGTTTGTAACTACAGTGTTTAACCTCCATTTGAAATCCTTGCAACATAGCTCAGACAGTCAAAATTTCTACAACATGGAATAGGATGTCTTCAATTTCTACAACATGGACTATAGAGGCCACCCCAAATGATTTGAACAAGTTAAGACATTTTATCATTGCACAGTGGCTAAAGCCTAACCTGAATATATTTTACAATGATCTAATGAAGTCTAGCCCCTAACTCCAGTATCATTAAGAATGACATTTTATATCTTAACTTTATAATGTGGGTTATGCATTTGAAATAGCCAACTGGTCTTATCTTTAAAAATACTTATAAAAATGAACAGTGATTCACTTTCAGAAAACCTGCTGTAAGAGCAAAGATTCTATGTTCATTTTAGTAACACTTAGCATCTTTACTCTAACCTCAAAGCAAAATTAGTGCAAATCTTCCCTTATAATATGACATTATCAAAATAAAAGGTGATTGCATTTTTGGATGGATAGGATATGAGTTTTTTCCAATGTATTCTTGTGCACTCTTATAGTTCCTGTATTACTAGAGGCTCCTGCATTTTGCCATGAGATATGTCTATTTCTACAGTTTTTTCTATATCAGGTTTTTTTGTGGGGGGAGGGGTGGATATTTTAGGATCCTTTACAATAAAAGATACAACATGTATTAATAAGCATAACTAGCATTCATGTGGTATGGAAAATGATTTCCTATGATTAAATGAAGGCCATACAATTGTAAAATGACAACACCGAGCTGTACAAATATAATGAAACTATGGTAATTCACATGGTAGAAATTGAGCACAGGTATGTACAGTAAAGGAAGCAAATGGGAAATTGAGTTCTCCAAAGAATAAGAAGATGAAAGGAAAATAATGATGTTTAAAGAATCTGCACAAAAGAAAGTATTCTTCCGGAGAGCTTAAAAGAGAATTTTCACAAGGTTCTGAATTGCATTTCAAATTTCTCTCAAACTTTATCTTGCAACAAAGAATAGACTTTATGATACCTAATGAAGCCATCTGTTCTTTCTTCTGGATGAAAGATATTGATGGTCTTTCAGGCATATCAAAAAGGCATTTCTTTGCTTCAAATAATAGAAGCTGCAGGATAAATCTGAAATCTCATCTATGGCATATTCTGCGCTATGTGCCATATATTCAAGCATACAACAAAAACTCAAACTAAAACCTTACACAAAGTACTTTTCAATTAAAATCATATTTGCCATTAAAAAAAAAATCAATGAAAAAATAACAGTCTTATGCTTAATACCATAATTAAAAAGTAACGGAAGAAAACGTAATGTAATTGTGAAGTTTCAAAGGAAATCGAACTTCACTATAGCACTCCTATCATTAGTTTTGAGAAAATGCTAATGAGAGGCAAACATTTGTATTCTATATGCTGTCTGCTCATCCATGAGGAAAATATTAATGGGCTGAGCATACTTCTCTTTTAATCATTGGCCAAAATAAATGTAATACTACACAATTCTGCATCCAGCTAGGTAGGAATAGGTACAGAAGATCCCATGCAAGTGAAAGAAAGGAGAGGGGAAAATATTCAACTCAAGTTGACCTTACCACTAAAAGAAAGTTAGTTAAATCAAGCTGCTCAAACCTTAAGGGACTCTTTCTCTGGTTATGCAAAGCAACCGCAAGGTGACAAATAGCAGTAGAAGCCACAGCTTCCCAATGAATATCACAGCTGGGAGCTGACAACAAATGCATCCTTAGAAACTGTAAGTATGTTCCCACAGTTCAGTTCAACATGAGGTAAATTTTCCTACAATTATTTTATGCTTTTGGCTTTTGATGAATATTGTTAAATTTGCTCAGACAATAGCTATAGTTCTTTGAAAAGAAATAGGTTGAAAAGTTTATAAATGAAGTAACACACTGTTAGGAAATAATACACAAGCTTATGTTCTTTGAACAATTGCCATTATACAGGCAGTCCCCGAGTTACGCGGATCCGACTTACATCGGATCCGCAGTTACGAACAGGGCCCTTCCTCTCCCTGGTCTCCAGCAGACCAGGGAGAGGAAGCAAAGCGGCGGAACACGCGGGCAGCGGACAGGGTTGTCCGCTGCCCACGTGCTCCGCGGCTTGGCTCTGCTTTGCTCTGTTTTGCCCCCCCCCCCCCCGTTCCCCTGGTCTGCAGACCAGGGGGACGGGAGGGGGGGGCAAAGCAGAGCCAAGCAGCGGAGCACGCGGGCAGCGGACAGCTCAGACACGTCTGGGCTGTCCGCTGCCCATGTGTTCCGCCGCTTTGCTCCCCGTTCCCCTGGTCTGCAGACCAGGGGGACAGGGAGCAAAGCAGAGCAAAGCCACGGAGCCCAAGGGCAGCAGGACAGCCACGGCGTGTCTGGTCTGTCCCGCTGCCCCCGTGCTCCGTGGCTTTGCTCCGGACACCTGTGGTACAGCAGCTGGGGCGCTGCCAGTTGGTCCCGTAGCGCCGCTCTGGGTGCTACTGGACCAGCCGGGCAGCACCCCAGCTGCTCTGCCACAGGCGTCCTGGTTCAGCCACTGCTGGTCAGTTTCAGCAGCGGCTGAATCAGGACGCCTGGGGCAGAGCAGCTTGGGTGCTGCTGGGTTGGTCCAGTAGCGCTGAGGAGCGGCAGCGCTACTGGACCAACCCAGCAGCACCCCAGCTGCTCTGCCCCAGGCGTCCCCAAGTCAGCCGCTGCTGAAACTGACCAGTGGCTGACTACAGGAAGCCCCTGCCCCGGGCTTCCTGGAATCAGCCGCTGATCAGTTTCAGCAGCAGCTGACTTCGGGATGCCTGGGGTTCTTAAGTAGAATCTGTATGTAAGTCAGAACTGGCGTCCAGATTCAGCCGCTGTTGAAACTGATCAGTTTCAGCAGCGGCTGAATCTGGACGCCAGTTCCGACTTACATACAGATTCAACTTAAGAACAAACCTACAGTCCCTATCTTGTACGTAACCCGGGGACTGCCTGAATAGTAAACCACATGGCTTAGAAAAGAGCAGACAGCTATGAACAGGGACAATTTATATCACAGCCAAAGAAGGCAATATTAAAACTGTCAATGAATACAATCAAGTAAGCCTTAACTCAAAAGACATTTCTTCATACTGTACTAATATCCTCGTGCTGTAGTACAAAGTCAAGCAGGTATCTGTAACCAATTATTAAACAATTTACCTGCACATTGGCATCATAAAACCATACAATAATGTTTAAATGTACATTAGGTTTTCATGAATCTTCCCTGTTTGTTTTCAATGATAAGGACAGAACAACAATACAGTAATATAGAAATGATACACTGTTGTCCAGTTTTTGCATTGTTTTAAGAGGGAAGGGGAAAGCCCCACAAGGAAATTTAGTGACAGCAGAAAGTAGTGTAAGAGAAATGTTTTTTGACATAACTTAACCAGGTTTTGCCCCATAACCAGTATCATCTGAAAATAGGCAAACTATTAAGATACAAACTTGCATTTTTGTGTATCTAAAACAAAAGCAAAACAAAACAATAAAATCTTAACAAAATCTATGTTGCTGTATTTCCCTGTATTGAATCCATGTATCTACCAGATTAACTCTGAGGCACATTGACCCATCAGGCCAAATGCATGATTTCCAGACAAGGACATAGTATGTTCCTTTGTTTTTAAAAAGATACATTTATATATTTGATGAGTTTCAAGTCAGAGCATAGGTCCTACCTATTTGTTAATTAGGGCTTCAGATTTCTCTTATCAACTGATTATTTTTAAGAAGTTTCTTATTAATGTTTATGTGTTGAAATTAATTGTTTTGAATTACTAATGGTTGGTCTTAAAGTTATAAGGAGATATTACACATCTCTAAATAAATAACATGCTGATTATGAAAGACTGAGGCTGTGTCTACACTGGTGTGATCTTGCGCAAAAGCAGTCACTCTTGTGCAAAAACTTGCTGACTGTCTACACTGGCCGCGTGTTCTTGCGCAAGTAAACTGACGTTCTAATGGATGAAATCAGGACTTCTTGTGCCAGAACTCTGATGCTCCCGCTCAGGAATAAGCCCTTTTGCGCAACTGTTCTGGCGCAAGGGGCCAGTATAGACAGGCAACGTGAATTTCTTGTGCAAGAAAGCCCTATGGTTAAAATGGCCATCAGAGCTTTCTTGCGCAAGAAAGCGTCTACACTGGCATGGATGCTCTTGCGCAAAGGCACATGCCAGTGTAGACACTCTCTTCTGGAAGAGTTTTTGCGTGAGAACGCGCCAGTGTAGACATAGCCTAAGGGTTGTTGTTTGCTGCCCCAACTCCTGCTAAGAATTAGTAGGTTACATCACCTGAAAGGAGTATTTATCCACAACAGATGAAAGTAGCGGGTTGCCTCATTTTGGAGTGCATATACACATCGACATAGGCAATTTATAACTTGCAGCGTATTACAAAATGTTCCCAAGTCTCAATATCTTTATAATCCATTTATCCCTGGGTCATATTCCATAAGGCCCAATGGGTCCCATACAGGTCATTTAATTGAATAAGCCCACTACGAATTTACAGTATTTCAGCCAGCCAGAAAAATTTATACTACTTCAAATCAGCAGAGGTGCCATAATTATTTCACAGCAACTAATGTTAAGCAAACATATTTGAACAATTTTTAACAAAAGATAATTATCTTTGCATAGTGTATGGTTCATACCTCCTGTAGTAATTTGTCTAATTTGTGCTGTAATTCAAAGAAGTATCGTGATGTGATGAGGCCCTCGTGGGATTTATCCAAGCAATCTCGAGCCAGCTCAATGATCTGATGGTGGGTAAAACTGAGCACTCCATCTGCCAGGGGAAGAACGTTATCAGGAGACTGGCTGGTGATAATCTCCTGAAGCCGTTCTTCCATTTGAGCTGTGGCCTAAAAAAACAGACAAATTAAAATCAGTATTTCCTGAAACTTTTTAAATACATTTCTGAATAGTTTAAAATGTCTTTTAACACTGAATGAAAATGAGTGATCATGAAAGGGAACAACCAAAAAACACTGATCAAAGCTAAATAAAGAATGGGCAAACACAAAACATTTTCCCCACATTATTTTAGTAACTTCCCTCCTGTTATTTTACTCGATGCCTCTAACTGGGACTGCCAAGTCATGCTGATTTTCATAATGAAAAAAATATATAATGAATATTAGGAAACAAGAGAAATATCTGAAAGGGATTGAAACGTGTTTCTGGTTGCTATACAACATTCTGAGTGCAGGACACTCTGTTTGGTAAGTTGCAACTGACTGCATACTAGTTACAGCAACTGTACAACTACAAACTACTGTAACCTTTCCAGACAATCATCTATGTATATTATCAGCAAGATTCATTTCAAAATCAGTTCAGCAGCTTTGTTTAGCGTATGTCCAGTTCTCAGCAGGGATTTTTTTTATTGTGATTTTATCTTTCTAATAAGCGTTTGGCGATGCTTTATGAAAGCCATTACTGGCTTAGATCGTTAGCTCCCATAACAAAAACATAATTTATTTAAAACCTATGCTGCTTATTAGTTTAGAAACTGAGTATCTTAAATATAATCCATTACCTTTGGGAACCTTTCTTTGTAGACATGGTTCATCATAATTATTTCATGGTCACAGCAGGCGGGAGAACGTCCAGGGCTGTAAGTAAAGCAAATCATCCCTTTAAACTTGTCTCAGCATGAACTGAAAGCAGTTTTTATATTTCTATACAATTTTCTTGCATCAAAAGACACTGCAGCCTTCATTAAATAGGTATATTTACTAACTAACTATAAAATCATACTACATACCAGCAGGGTCTAAAAGTTGCCTTCAAAAAGTGTTGGGCCTTTTACCGCCAACACCACAACTTCTTTAGCTTGTAACTATATTTTAGAGTGCAGACGGTTTGCTATGTTTATGATGCTACCACTTTCTTAGACATGGCATGTGAGTATATTTTAAATCTTACATAATCAAAGCTACTTATTCGTAGAGTCAAAGTCAAAAATAACCCTTCTGATAATCTAGGCACAAGCCATAGAACTTCCTTTGCATAATTCCCAGAACATAGTTTCAGAAAAAACATTTGATCACAATTTAAACATTTCTCCAGTGATGGAGAATCCTTCACAGCCATTGGGAAATTGTTCCAACAATTAATCACCCTTATTATTAAAAGTGTATGCCTTATTTCTGGTATGAATTAATTTTGCTTCAACTTCCCACCACTGGATTATGTTACACCTTGCTCCACTAGAGTGAAGACTCCATTATTACATGTGTTTTCTTTATGTAGGTACTTATACACTAATCAAGTCACCTTTAACCACTTTGTTGAACTAAACAGACTGAGCTCCTTGAGTCTATCACTCAAGGAAGGCATATCTTCTAATCCTTTAATGATTCTCCTGGTTCTTCTTGGAACCCTGTCCAATTTACCAACATCCAGCAGCAGTTGCACCACTGACACTCAAAAGTAAAATAACCTTTACACTCCTACTTGAGATTTCCCTATTTATGCATTCTAAGATTCTAGGTGTTGCACTAGGACCTCATGCTCAGGTGATTATCCCTCAAGACTGCTGGTTAACCTTTCACCTCTCTTGCTTGCATTCAGTTTACCAATCAATCCAGATTGCCTTAAAGCAGTTAAAAACTGATCTACTAATCAAGTTTATCTTCTTTAATATTTCAATACTTCTCTGTTTAGTTTATACATAAGACACCTAAAATATTAAAAGTATTTACAATTAATCTTGCAAAAATAGGCTGAATCCTATGAATACTTGTGCACAGAAGTAGAATAAAAGCCAGAGCTAATTTTGCAATAATTAGCTCATCATCAGCTAAGGGGGCCAGAATTTACTAGTTTAGTTCCCTTAAAACTTAAATTCCACATTTAAGTCAATGAAAGAATTAACCAATGACGATCTAAGAAACAATTTATTATTATCAGGGAGTTAGGTTCAACCTAAGACACAATCAACATTAACTTTTATTACATTTCAAGAATTATTGAAGTATTGCAAATTGGTTAATGTCCCACATTTTTAAAACTCTGGCAGTGTACAGATTCAGATTTAGCTACTATTTTCAGACAGCTGAACTCACCTGAGACTTCTGGATCGAGGACGCATTGGTGTGGTCCTGCATCTGTTATCACTGGCAATGCTTTCAGTGGTACAGAAATGTTTAGACAAAAAATGTAGTTCATCAGGTGTTGGCTGGTATGGTAACTGGTGTAACTTCTCTTGGGAGGAACAGGATGACTGCAATGAGCAAGCAGCAGATTAGTTATTATCATAGGAAAAAAAGGCATTTCCAAGATTATATTCATTGCCTATACTTGATTGAACCACTTCAATTAAGAATTACAGGCAGTCCCCGACTTACGCGGATCCGACTTATGTCGGATCCACACTTACGAACGGGGCTTTTCCTCGCCCAGGAGCGCAGCGGTCCCTCCACTGCATCCTCCGGGGCGAGAAAAGCTGCTCTGGGTCTCTCTGGTGTGCTGGGGGGGAGACTCCCCAGCACAACAGGGAGACCCAAGCAAAGCCGCACAGGCGGCAGACCCCGCTGCCCGTGCGGCTTTGCTCCTGTCTCCCTGCTGTGCTGGGGGGGACTCCTCTGTAAGAAAACGCCTACATTCTTGAAGTAGAAGCTATGAAGTAGACGCTCCCAGCACAGCAGGGAGACAGGAGCAAAGCCACAGAGGCGCGGGACTCTGCCTCCTCTGCGGCTTTGCTCCGGGTCTCCCTGGTCGGCGGGGGGGGGGGGGGGGGGGGGGCGCGCAGCTAGTGCGCTCCCCCCGCCCAGCAGACCAGGCTTTTGTTGTGGACGCCTGGGGTAGAGCAGCTGGGGTGCTGCCGGGTTGGTCCTGGGGGGACCTACTCGGCAGCGCCCCAGCTGTTCTGTCCCAGTCTCCAGATTCAGCCGCTGTTGAAACTGATCAGTGGCTGATTCCTTTATTCACCTACCAATTTTTGGAGCACTTTGGAGCAAATATTTGACTTTATGAGCTAGATACACAATAAATATAATAAAATTGGTAATATTAAAATTGAAAATGCATCCACAGACACAGTGACTGCACTTAAATTTTCTTCTAGTTTGAAAGATTCCTGTTCCTTGAGAGCACTTCCCTACACTTAATATGGGAGTGCTAGAAAGAACAACATCCATCAAAAGAGAAGAAACATTTAAAATGGAGTCTGCTAAATATTCATTATTTCAAGCAGTATTAGACACATACCACTGGTAGGGATAATCTATGATTTACTGCCACAAAAGAAAACCCATAATTTTACATGCTGCAGTCACCAAAGTGCCTGAGTACCCTACATTTTTGGTGCCCATTACTTGTTTAAAAACACACTATTTTGGTACCAGAAAGTCATTATCAACATTTCTAATACTGTTTATCAATTATGACCTGAATTCTCATTCAACACCTTGTACATACCATTTTTTACAAAATTTGTACATCTAAACTGGAATGTAAGATCTTCATACAATAATGAGTTCCAAAGACTATAAACACTCAAGAGACATCATCAAACCATCCTCTTAATGATTCAAAACTGTTAGGATCTAGATATTTAGACCTGCATTTTATAGCTTTTACTTCAAGAATGTAGGCGCTTTCTTACAGAGGTAAGAAAACAAAGAATCAAAATCCCAGTCTATCTGTATAGGATGGTCTGAGGTTTGTTCTTGAACTAAGGCTTTTGGTGATGCAGCAAGGGCAGCCATAAGCTGGGAAACCAGTCTGGGCACATTCCAAAACCAATCATATTGAAAAGATGAAGGAAAGAGCCTAGAAACTTAGGTTGATAACTTTTTGCCTGGCAAGGACCCTCTTATCAATAGCTGGTGTTGTAAAACCTGCATTCCTTTATTGCTTTGTCATTATCAATGGCAAGTGGGGGGAGGGGCAGATGCCCCCGGGGCACCATGCTGGGGGGGGTGGCAATTTAGTCCCCCTCCATTCCCCGTCATTCCTCAGCTTGCCTGCTCCTCCTCCACCAGCAGATGCCAGCTGGAGCTTCCCCTCTCCCAGCCCAACCCTCCCCATCTCTGCCAGTAGGTTAGTGCATGCAGGGGCCCAGCCCCAAACTGGAAGGAGCAGGAAAAGACACGGTACAAGCTTCCCCCCAGGGTCGGACTCAGCTGTGCACCAGGTTTGGGGCACTGACACGCGGCTCTGGTGGCGGGGCGCAAATTTTTCCTTTTCCCCGCGGCACATAACACTCTTGCTACGCCTTTGGTCATTATGCTCCCCCATCTCTCTATTGTTTATCTGTACGGCTCTGTCTGGTTCTTTGATTGTTTCTGTCTCCTGTATAATTAATTTTGCTGGCTGTAAACAAATTAAGGTGGTGGAATTATAATTGGCCAGATAATCATGTTAAAATGTTAAAATTGGTTAGTTGAATTTCAGTAAAATGACTGGTTAAAGAATATCTGAAAATAATACTATGTATATTAGGAATAAACAGGAAGTAAATGGGGGAAAAACAAGGGGAAAGGGAAAGAAAACTAGATTCATGCTTGCTGGAAGCTAACCCTAATGAACATCAAATTGTGTTTGCATCTCCGGACTTCAGCTACTGCTGTTCACGTGATAAAGACCAAGAAAGTAGGAGGGTGAACGGATAAGTCTAACAAAAGCTCTTCCAAGATATGAAGTTCTTCACTTATCATTATTTATACTGTACACATTTTGCTTGCACTTAAACAAGCACAAATACAAATGATAGCAATGCCACACACACACATATTCTACATTGTGCTGCATCTAGGCTTGTGCAAAATGTTTGCATTGAATCTTGATTCTGCTCCACTGAGACTGAATCTGAGATTCCTTATGCCTTGCCAGTATGGGAGGAAGAAGTCTATAGCATGGCAAACTCCATGAACACTACTGGGATATACTGCTTCTATACTGCTGAAATCCTTCCTTACAGTCTCCCCATAGCCTCAAAATATGAGATCATTCCTTACTGTTTTTCCACTACCTTGCACGAGTCTTCAAGGGCTATCTGCCCCCCCCCCCTTCCCCTCTCCCCACCACCACCACCCCTGCATCTTCTATTTTTTGGAGGACAAGAGACAGAGCTTCTGTACCCTCACAATCCCAAGTATTTTCTGAAGTGAGAGAGTCTCCGTCACTGCAGAGGCTCTGCACTAAGTACCATGTACAGGTAGCACTCCATGATGCTAAGCATAGTAAGCAGCTAGCCAACTTTCAGGATTTCCTGGCAGCTAAAAGCTAGAAGTGAAGATCCCCAGTTCCTAGTATATAGTTCTAGGGAACTCAAAAAGGGTGATTACACTTATTTGGCCTAGATCTTCCCAGGCATCTTCAAGCAGAACTTCTTGGGAAGGATTAACTTTCTCAGAGCATGCCTACATTGGAAAATTACATTACATTATACCATATTAAGTAGCATGGCATAATCCTAGTGTAGACCCTTCTACATTGAAAAAGTGCCTGACACTGTGTTGGTCAAAAGGTGTTCTAGTATGACAAATTTCAAATGCCAACTCATGTATGCTTGCATATTTACCACTACTTTCTACCTTCCTGACATCAGAAGAGACCTTGAAACTGGTGAGGGCAGTTATCCTATATGGTGCTTCTCTTAAAAACAACATTTTGGAAAGAACAACTTGCAAATTCAGAAGATTCAGCGATGGAGCCATGTAATCCAGACAAAACAAGAGAAGGGACAAGTCTACTGCCCCCTCCCCTAAGTAGCACATGAGGGTTTGCATGTTCTGGTGAAAGGGTGTAGGCCATTAAATGAGATATTGTAAAGGACCTTTCCAGGAAAGTTAGAATTCAATCATATGTATCCATTCTCTCAGAAAAAAAAAAAATCTCTTAATGAATTGAAACTTATAGGCGCTCTTTAAATTAAGTAGCTTCAAAATTACTTCAGAATTTACAGGTCATATTTACATGTATTATATAAGGTATACTGCACCCACCTAAATGCTATTTACCAGTGATTGGGAGGCAGATCTTCAGCTAGTGCCACATGGTATACTACCAAGAAGATCAAGTCCCCACTCCATAAAACTTTCAATCTAAGAAGACAAGCAACCAGCAAAGGGTGGGAGCCCTGCATTCCTTTGCTTTACTTTCCATGTTCTCAGTTATTTTTAACAAATAGTGATGATAGTTTTTCATTTATGTTAATTGGCCCAGCAACATCTGTCTTCCCAATGATATGGCACACCAAGGACTTTGTGCCCTGAAAGCTACTTTTGCAGAAGCCCTCATCTCAAACTTTTCAAGCCAAGCAGTTGCCTAGTTTCACCTTTTCCACAGGACCAAAATATATGTCACTATAATACTCTCTTAAACTGCCACTAAACTAGTCACTTTATTCTCTTCAGTTTCAGCTTAAGAAGGTTAAGAAAATGTAGTGAGATAACAATAACAAGGTGAAATTCATTCATTTGGATATCAATGGGATGTACTACAGATTTTACCTACCTTTTCCTCTAGTTGATCTTAAAAGATCACAAGTACAGTAATTCCTCATTTAACACGCGCCCGCTTAACACGTTTTCACAATAGCACGATTTTTTTTAGGGAACGTTTTTTGAACTACATGACCGTTCCCGGAATAACACGATTTCCCCAGCTGGCCCGTTACTGTGGCTGCGTGGGGCTTCCCCCACCTTCCTGCAAAGCGGCGGAGGATTCGTCACTCGCTGCACAATTCCCCGCTGACTCCCCCTCGCTGGATGCAGTGCAGGTCTGGCACACCAGTTACATGGGCATACTCCCAACCCAATCCTCCTCCCCTCTCCTCGCCTTCCCTTCCCCAGAGCCAAACACCTTCCCTCCCTGCTGTAACCCAGTCCCCTTTCTCCCTCAACATTATGTCCCACTCCTAATAGACACCACCGCTTGAAACGCAACCCCCACCTTTTCCATTATTTTCAATGAGAAAATTGACCCCACATAGCATGTTTTCATTTAACACGATCATTTTCTGAAACATATCTATAGTGTTAAATGAGGAATTAATTTATCTTCAAAGTTTTATACTAGCTATTATGATACCATATCCCCAAACTGTAGAAGCATTCAAGGCAGAGGAGGAGATTCACAGTAACTCAGAGATGTATTTATACTTGGGTGGAAGTAAGGAGTATCACAGAAAGAATAAGCTACTGCATGTGAACCAGTCTCTCCAAGGTTCCATGAATTTCTAAAAATTTCCCAAGGAATGAGTGTGTCTAATACATGCTGTTTCAGAGCTTGACAAAACGGCTGTGTCTGCATAGGCACCCCTTTCCAGAAAAGGGATGCTAAGGTAGACTTTGGAATAGGCAAATCCGCGGGGGATTTAAATATCCCCCGCGGCATTTGCATTAACATGGCTGCCGCTTTTTTCCGGCTTGGGGAAAAGCCGGAGAAAAGCGCCAGTCTAGACATTATTCTCCGGAAAATAAAGCCTTTTCCGGAGGATTTCTCCCCGGAAAGTAGGAATAAGAAATCCTCCGGAAAAGGCTTTATTTTCCGGAGAATAACGTCTAGACTGGCGCTTTTCTCCGGCTTTTCCCCAAGCCGGAAAAAAGAGGCAGCCATGTTAATGCAAATGCCGCAGGGAATATTTAAATCCCCCGTGGATTTGCCTATTCCAACGTGCTACATTAGCATCCCTTTTCCGGAAGGGATGCCAGTGTAGACGTAGCCAACATGTAAAACAAGTCAGAACAGCAGCAGTTAAAGTTTTCACTCCTTGATTCAAATATTATGTTCACTGTCTTCAGCTTGAGTGACTAATGCAAATGGAACATGTCACGTCTCAAAAGCTACGAAAGAACACCTCTATTTCTTAAAAATCAGCAGTTTTTGGTTCTTCTGCAAGCTGCATCAACAGTAGGGAATCAATAGAAAAAATCAGCCAGACAGAAGAATGTATAAAAATTCAGGGAACAATTTTTATACTGGTAGTTTACTCAAGAAAATTTGCACTTAATTATTTAAATGGCAGACTTCTTTCCACCAACTGGAAACTATTAATTCAATGTCATGTATGTGTTTAGAAGGACATCTGTTTTAATAATTATAAATAAGATATGACCTATTCATGAATTACCAAGGGACTGCTCACCATACAATCCATTATACAGTTTTAGATAGCTTAGACAATGACGACAGTGCTAGATAAGTTTCCAGAAGCTGGGAACATGCAAGATTTCACCCATTCTTGTCAGCATACAACATTGTACAACGGCAAGTGAGAAGAAGAATATAAGAAACTAAACTAGAATTACAGTAAACTTCCGATAATCCGGCACCTTTAGGACCCAGGGGGTGCTGGACTATCAGAAGGGGGGGCTATGAGGGGTCTGGAGTGGGGTGGGAGGGGATGCCACCCCAGACCCCTCATAGCCCCCCCTTACGATAGTCCGGCTCTGCCCCAGGCATCCCTGATTCAGCTGCTGCTGGTCAGTTTCAGCAGCAGCTGAATTGGGGATGCCTGCAATAGAGCAGCTGGGGTGCTGCCGGGTTGGTCCCGCAGCGCCGAGGGGTGGCGCTACAGCACCAAGCCAGCAGCACTCCAGCTGCTCTTGGGGACGCCTGGGACAGAGCAGCTGGGGTACTGCCCGGTTGGTCTCGTAGCGCTGCCCCTCGGGGCTGCGGGACCAACCCGGCAGCACCGCAGCTGCTCTGCCCCAGGGGTCCCTGATTCAGCCGCTGCTGAAACAGATCAGCGGCTGATTCCAGGAAGCCCGGGGCAGAGCTGCTCTGCCCGGGGCTTCCTGGAATCAGCCGCTGATCTGTTTCAGCAGCGGCTGACTTGGGGACCCCTGGGGGAGAGCAGCTGGGGTGCTGCCGGGTTGGTCCCGCAGCGCCGAGGGGCGGCACTATGGGACTAACCCGGCAGCACCCCAGCTGCTTTGCCCCAGGCATCGGGATTCAGCCGCTCTGCCCCGGGCTTCCAGGAATCAGCCGCTGATCTGTTTCAGCAGCGGCTGAATCGGGGACCTCTGGGGCACAGCAGCTGGGGTCCTGCCAGGTTGGTCCCGCAGCGCGGTCCCTTGGCGCTGCGGGACCAACCCGGAAGCACTCCAGCTGCTCTGCCCCAGGCATCCCCAAGAGCAGCTGGGGTGCTGCCGGGTTGGTCCCGCAGCCCCGAGGGGCAGTGCTACGAGACCAACCCGGCAGCACCCCAGCTGCTCTGCTCCCGGCTTCCCGATTCAGCTGCTGGTCAATTTCAGCAGCAGCTGACTGGGGGAAGCCTGTCCGGCTGCCCCAGCACTTCCGGGTTCCTGATGGTGCCGGACCATCAGGAGTCCCGGAGCATTGGATAGAATCATAGAATAATAGGACTGGAAGGGACCTCAAGAGGTCATCGAGTCCAGCCCCCCGCCCTCAAGGCAGGACCAAGCTCCGTCTACACTATCCCTGACAGATGTCTATCTAACCTGTTCTTAAATATCTCCAGAGAGGGAGATTCCACCACCTCCCTTGGCAATTTATTCCAATATTTGACCACCCTGACAGTTAGGAATTTTTTCCTTATGTCCAATCTAAACCTCCCCTGCTACACTTTAAGCCCATTACTCCTTGTCCTGTCCTCAGAAACCAAGAGGAACAAATTTTCTCCTTCCTCCTTGTGACACCCTTTTAGATATTTGAAAACCGCTAGCATGTCCCCCCCTTAATCTTCTTTTTTCCAAACTAAACAAGCCCAGTTCATGAAGCCTGGCTTCATAGGTCATGTTCTCTAAACCTTTAATCATTCTTGTCGCTCTTCTCTGTACCCTTTCCAATTTCTCCACATCTTTCTTGAAATGTGGCGCCCAGAACTGGACACAGTACTCCAGCTGAGGCCTAACTAGTGCAGAGTAGAGCGGCAGAATGACTTCACGAGTTTTGCTTACAACACACCTGTTGACACAACCTAGAATCATATTTGCTTTTTTTGCAACAGCATCACACTGTTGACTCATATTCAACTTGTGGTCCACTATGACCCCTAGATCCCTTTCCGCCATGCTCCTTCCTAGACAGTCGCTTCCCATCTTGTATGTATGGAACTGATTGTTTCTTCCTAAGTGGAGCACTTTGCATTTCTCTTTATTAAACCTCATCCTGTTTACCTCTGACTATTTCTCTAACTTGCTAAGGTCATTTTGAATTATGTCCCTATCCTCCAAAGAAGTTGCAACCCCACCCAGTTTGGTATCATCTGCAAACTTAATAAGCGTACTCTCTATCCCAATATCTACATCATTGATGAAGATATTGAACAGTACGGGTCCCAAAACAGACCCTTGAGGAACTCCACTTGTTATCCCTTTCCAGCAGGATTTAGAACCGTTAACAACAACTCTCTGACTATGGTTATCCAGCCAATTATGCACCCACCTTATCGTGGCCCTATCTAAGTTATATTTGCCTAGTTTATCAATAAGAATATCATGCAAGACCGTATCAAATGCCTTACTAAAGTCTAGGTATATGACATCCACCGCTTCTCCCTTATCCACAAGGCTTGTTATCCCAGCAAAGAAAGCTATCAGATTAGTTTGGCATGACTTGTTCTTCACAAACCCATGCTGGCTATTCCCTATCACTTGATTACCTTCCAAGTGTTTGCATAGGATTTCCTTAATTACCTGCTCCATTATCTTCCCTGGGACAGACGTTAAACTGACCCGTCTGTAGTTTCCTGGGTTGTCCTTATTCCCCTTTTTATAGATGGGCACAATATTTGCCCTTTTCCAGTCTTCTGGACTCTCCCGTCTGCCATGATTTTTCAAAAATCATAGCTAAAGGCTCAGATACCTCCTCTATCAGCTCCTTGAGTATCCTGGGATGCATTTCATCAGGACCTGGTGACTTGCTGACATCTAACTTTCCTAAGTGATTTTTAACTTGTTCTTTGTGTATCCTATCTTCTAAACTTACCCTCTCTCTGCTTGTATTCACTACGTTAGGCACACCTCCAGACTTCTCGGTGAAGACCGAAAGAAAGAAGTCATTGAGCATCTCTGCCATTTCCAAGTTTCCTGTTACTGCTTCTCCCTCCTCACTGAGCAGTGGGCCTACCCTGTCCTTGGTCTTCCTCTTGCTTTTAATGTATTTATAAAAGGTCTTCTTGTTTCCCTTTATGCCTGTAGCTAGTTTGAGCTCATTTTGTGCCTTTGCCTTTCTAATCTTGCCCCTGCATTCCCGTGTTGCTTGATATATTCATCCTTTATTATTTGTCATAGTTTCCATTTTTTATGAGACCCCTTTTTTATTTTGAGATCATGCAAGATCTCCTTGTTAAGCCAAGCTGGTCTTTTGCCATATTTTCTATCTTTCCTACACAGCGGAATTGTTTGCTTTTGGGCCCTTAACAACGTCCCTTTGAAATACTTCCAACTCTCCTCAGTTGTTTTTCCCTTCAATCTTGCTTCCCATGGGACCTTACCTACAAGTTCTCTGAGCTTATCAAAATCTGCCTTCCTGAAATCCATTACCTCAATTGTGCTGGTCTCCCTTCTACCTTTCCTTAAGATCATGAACTCTATTATTTCATGATCACTGTCCCCTATACTGTCTTCCACTTTCAAGTTCTCAACTACTTCCTCCCTATTTGTTAAAACCAAATCCAGAACAGCTTCTCCTCTGGTAGCTTTTTTAACCTTCTGAAACAGAAAGTTGTCTCCAATGCAGTCCAGAAACTTATTGGATAGCCTGTGCCCCGCTGTGTAAGTTTCCCAACATATGTCTGGATAGTTGAAGTCCCCCATCACCACCAAATCTTGGGCTTTGGATAGTTTTGTTAATTGTTTAAAAAAGGCCTCATCCACCTCTTCCATCTGGCTAGGTGGCCTGTAGTAGACTCCTAGCATGATATCACCCTCGTTTTTTACCCCTTTTAGCTTAACCCAGAGACTCTCTACACAGCTATCTCCTACGTTCATCTCCACTTCAGTCCAAGTGTGTACATTTTTAATATACAAGGCAACCCCTCCTCCCTTTTTTCCCGGTCTGTCCTTCCTGAGCAAGCCGTACCCGTCCATACCAACATTCCAATCATGCGTCCCATCCCACCAGGTTTCTGTAATACCAATGATATCATAGTTGTATTTATTGGTTAGCAATTCCAGTTCTTCCTGCTTATTACCCATACTTCTTGCATTTGTATATAGGCATCTAAGATACTGATTTGATCTTGCCTCCCTGTTGTGCCCTGACCCTCCTTTCTCCTTGCCATTATAGGCCGCAGTCCCCCGCAACTAATGGATGCCGGACTAATGGAGTTTTACTGTAGTTTTAAAATTGTGTATATTCAAGGAAGAAAACCTTCCTATAACTAGGAATTAAAATTCTGTTTTGATAACACATTCCTGCTGTTTTTCTACATTCCAATTTTTAGGTATGTGTGTTTCTTATAATGGTGAGTGACAGAGTTGCTATAGCAATTACTTACTGGCTGACAAACTCTTTTCTGTCAAGTGCATTTTCATGGAGCACAGCAAATCACTGTTCATCTGAATTCCGAGGGAAGCGCCCATGTGCACGATGGAAAGTGGTTAAGGGAATTAATCCTAAACATGACAAGTTATTTGGTAAAAGCAAGATGTATGAGTGCAGGCGTGTGTCTAGAGGGGTGCAGTGTAGAGCAAAATCAGTGTTGTTGAGGAGTTATTTTTCAGCTATTACATTTCCTCAAACTGTTTTGAAGTCAACAAGAATAAGCTTAACCTTCATAAACCCTTTGTTCGGGGGGGGGGGGGGAGGAGGACAGACTAAGAGATGCTTATTAATGGGCACCTGTCAAAATTAGGCAGAATGTATATTGAGAAGGAAGGGCAAGGACAAGATTAGCCTAAAAAATAAACAGTCTATAGTTAAAAACAAGTGTGGGGCATAACAAGTACACAGATAACAATGCCAACTGTTGTATGTAGTATACATAATAAAGTTAGCACTATGTAAAGGGGCATATGCCATAATACGTACGGGAGTCTCAATAAATCAAACACAGTGCACATTCTACCACTACTGGGTGATTGTATAGTTTTGCATCACAAATGAAATCCCAGTTCCGAAAATGTGCATATCTTGCTTGTCCACACATCATTTAATGCATAGCTTATCTATGCTGTCAAAAGACATATGTTATATTTTATTTCTCACATGGTGGCCTGTTTGAGAAAACACTGTATGTAGCTGAAATCTATCTAGAAAATAAAGCTGACACTTACTGAAACTGTTGAGCTGGGTGTATTTGTACCATAGCCAGAAGATGGGAGAGAAGCCAAGGACCAGCGGCGTCCATCAGTCCTGTTGTGAAATTGAGGTTAATCCAACAGAACGCTGCAGAATTGTTACTCAGATATACCTGGGAAACTATTATTCTATAGCACTGCATTCTAGAAGGATGATACAATCAGGTTACTCAACAGAGAGTAAACTTTCTCAAGGGGCCATGATGAACAAATATTATGTAAGGTTGAATTTTCTAACAGAATCAATTAGATGAAATAACACGAAAGTGAATGGCCTCATCCCTAATACTGATCTTTCACTAATACAGGTTGAACCTCTCTTGTCCAAGACTCCCTGGTCCGACAACATCCCTGGTCTGGCAGGACCACAGATATTGATAGATCAGAGAGCCCATCTGCAGAGGTTGAGAGTGGCTGGGAACAGAGCCAGTTTGTTCAGTGGCAGCCTGCAGGGGCAGTGACCTGAGGGGTAGAGAACCCTGGGAGCAGCCGCTGCATGTGGGGCCAGGAAACCTCAGGAGCAACTGCCCTGCCATGCACAGGGTTGGGACTGGGGAACCTTGGGAGTAGCTGCTGCCAGGAACGGGGCTGGGGAACCTTGGAGGCAGGTGCCGCCACCACCACGTGCAGAGCCGGAGTTGGGGAACCTCAGGAGCAGCTGCTGCCCCACGCAGGGCTGGGGACAGGAAGCAGAGTGGGCTGGGGGCAGTAGACCCAGACAGAGGTGCCAGTGAGAGAGGTCAGGTCTCTGGGATCTCCCAGGGCAGCTGACAGGAGGGGAGCCCTGGGAGAGCCGAGATGCCTGACTTCCCGTGGTCCAGCAAATTCCCTTGCTTGAGACCACTCCAGTGCGGAGAGTGCCGGGACAAGCAAGGTTCAATTTGTACTCGCTGACAAAATGAATACAGGAAATAATAATAGCTGACAGATTCAGAAAATGCGAATTAATGAGGAACAAAATAAAAACATGCAACCAATACACAAACCATGATACTACGAAATGTAGTGTAACCAACAAAAACAACTTAAAAGCAAAATATAATGGGAATGGTTATTTCCATAATAGAAATGCAATCAATACAAATTACCAGTAGGTTATTATCATTAAGAGGAAAGAACAATTAGACTAGAAATTAAATTCCTAAGAGTTATGAATACATGTGGAAAAACTCACATTTTAGCTAAAATTATATCTTTGGCAGAAATCACATTTATAAGATAATAATATTCCTAACCTTTGCGCTTCATGTGACCTACATACAGACAATATGGAGCTTACACATTCAAACAGACAAGTCACAGAACAACTGTTATGGATTTTGGTTACATTTACCTGTCATTTCGGTGCCCATGACTGGAGTACAATTGTATCAAGTATGTTAAAACACAAACAAAATAACAAAATGTATAAACAGAACAAAAGAGGGTTTGTTTTTTAATACAAATCAGGTATTTTGGAAAAAATATTTTTTAAGAAAACAGTGAATTTGATATCAGGTACAAACACCCAATAGAAGTGTTATTTATAGAGCTTCAGATCTGGAAATCTCAACATTTTGATGCCACCTTCCAATCCTCTAAAAGTCTGTCTATGAACTCCACCACTACTCAAATTCCAAACTTGTCTTCCTCCTCCAATCATCAGGATGGATGTTCACTCAGTATATTGTGAATAAGGAGCTCATGACATAGCCCCACAAAACTGTAATACATATGATTATGTGTATGCTCAGGGTCACAAGTCTGTGGCAGTGTCACTGACAGTTACAATAAAATCAGGACCAGAATCCCAGGCTGTCAGTCGCCCATGCTAACTCATCTCTACACCAAGTTCTCTCATGTAAAAAAGGAATGTTGTAAGCCTGGGTTAGTGTTACAGGAGTGATTGACACTGGCCTATGCTATCCATTTACCACTGACATTTTTCCCCTTTTACATAATCCTAATCTCATATATTGTATGAGTTCTATCAGGATTAAATAACAAATGAATTAAAATAACACTGTAGAACTAGTGTTGCTCAGCACTACAGAACACCTGTCAGAACAAAGCGTATGATTTGTGGAGATTTTTTCGGTTCATTTATTAACAATGAACAAACACAGAACACACTGAAAAAATTTTGAACATCTGTCCGCCTTTGTACTTTTCTCTCAAGTATTAATGAGCATCCTTCCAATAAATGAACAATTCCAAAAGGAAGCTTGTTTCTTTTAGCTCATATATATATGAATTATATTTGTTTAGTATAGAAAAAACTGAAAGATTTAAACAAGGATTTACATCCTGTATAGTACGCATCTATGTTATGCAACTGTGAGGCAAAAATAAGTTGTTTTAGCAGGTTATTTGGGTTGAACACATTTCCTCCACTAATACACACAGACCAATCCATTTTTTTGCTGTATGGTACATGAATATAACCTTGAGATACACAGCGCCTTTCCTTAATAAAATAGCATACAAGTACCATATGGATCAGAAATTCTTAGGCTGATGTTTCATATATATAATGCTATCAATCAAATTTGCCACAGAAATTAAATAAGCTGCTCTTGAAGTTCTGAAGTTATATCCTTTATTTTGATCTGCAGAATGTGCTGGAAATTATGTTTCCTAATTAACTTCTTCTCCCGATCCCTATGAATTTGTGTTAAATCAAAAAAACAGTTTGAAAGAAGCGAGTGCAAGATGTAAAGTACGGCATCCAGAATTTACTATATGGTATTTGTAAAATGTGCTGCACCATTGCTGCTGAAGCACAGTAAAACTCCTAAGGTCCAGCACCATCAGGAACCCGGAAGTGGTCCGGGCAGCCGGACCATTGGAGCTGCTCTGCCGCTAGCTTCCCCGATTCAGCCGCTGCTAAAACTGACCAGCGGCTGAATCGGAGAAGCCGGGGGCAGAGCAGCTGGAGTGCTGCCAGGTAGGTCCTGTAGCGCTGCTCCTCGGGGCTGCGGGACCAACCCAGCAGCACCCCAGGTGTCCCCGACTCATCCGCTACTGAAACTGACAAGCGGCTGACTCCAGGAAGCCCAAGGCAGAGAACTCTGCCCCGCCTTCCTGGAATCAGCCCCTGATCAGTTTCAGCAGCGGCTGATTTGGAGATACCTGGGACAGAGCAGCTGGGGTGCTGCCGGGTTGGTCCAGTAGCGCCACTCCTTGGCGCTGTGGGACCAACCCGGCAGCCCCCCAGCTGCTCTGCCCCAGGCGTCCTGATTCAGATGCTGCTGAAACTGACCAGCGGCTGACTCCAGGAAGCCTGGGGCAGAGCAGCTGGGGGGCTGCCGGGTTGGTCCCGTAGCACCGAGGAGCGGCGCTGCGGGACCAACCCAGTAGCACCCCAGATGCTCTTTCCCCAGGCGTCCCCAAGAACAGCTGGGATGCTGCCGGGTTGGTCTCGCCGTGCCAAGGGTCAGAACTACCTGACCATCAGGCAGCACTCCAGCTGCTCTGCCGCAGGCGTCCCCGATTCAGCCGCTGCTGAAACTGACCAGCAGCTGCTGAATCAGGGACGCCTGGGGCAGAGCCGGACTATCGGAAGGGGGGCTATGAGGGGTCTGGGGTGGCATCCCCCCCACCCCACCTCAGACCCCTCAAAGCCCCCCCTTCCGATAGTCTGGCATATTTGATAATCCGGCACCCCCTGGGTCCTAAAGGTGCCGGATTATCGGAAGATTACTGTAATACAAGATTTTACATCCTAATAAAAAAGACGTACAAAGTTCCAGGTAAACTCCTCAAGGTATCCGGTATTGTGAACACTTCCATTATAGAAATAAAATGTACTTTCCCTTGTATTTCAATGATAAACCATTTAATGACAGGAATTATTTCAGATACTTTTTAAATGGTGCCAAATGCTATCACAACACCCTCATCCTAACTAACGATCAATTTCTCTAAGGAGCTATTTTAGGGGATTTATAAATGTATTATAAATGTTTTATCCTTCACAGAAAGATGCTTATTTATGTGCTATTTTACAATGAAAAATGGTTCAGCTAGTTTTAAACATAGTAGATTAAACATGAATGATATTAGACTAGAAATGTAAGCCAATTAATCTACTAGTCCTTCGACTAGTCGCTTTCGCCCCCCAGGTTGCTGCCTCTAGCCGAGGCAGTAAGGACGGGGGAGCAGGAGCGGGTGCTAGGGGGAGCCAACTTAAAAGCCGATTCCCTCCAGCAATGTCTCCATGGGAGGCAGCAGAGGCAGAGAGGTAGCAGGGACCGGACTTAAGCCAAGAATCAGCTGATTCCCGGCTTGCGCCCAGTCACAGACGCTGAGCTTCTGCTTTGTAAATGTATTAAGAACTAACCTCACTGCGGCTTAGGTATGTTAAATATCGAATAATTGAAGAGTCGTGTAATCTCATGAATTCTTATTGGATAGTAGACTATTCTAAAGTCCCCGGGGATGTGGCTGGCAGCCAGTGAGCTATGGCCTCATTCCCAAGGAGCCCTCTGCCACTCTGCGCTGCCGCCTCTGTATCAGACGCAGCAGCGCGGGGTGCCAGGCAGGAGCTGATCTGCAAGGGGAGCCAATTTAAAAATCAGGTCCCCTTGTGGACTGGCTGCCTGTCGCCCTGTGCTGCTGCCTCTCATAAAGAGGAAGGAGTGCAGGGTGGCAGTAGTCGCAGTCTAGGGAGAGTCTGAGTTCCAAGACCCAACGTGAACTGGAACTGAGCCGGGCTGCCTGCCTGCCCAACAACCTCCTAATACACTTTAAATGCAGAGCTGCAGCGGGAGTAGGTCCCGGATGCAGCATGAACCAGGACTGAGCCACGTTGCTGGCCAGCCTGCTAAAAAATTTACTTGAGGGAGATGGGGAAGGAAATGCGTCTATAGCATTAACCTGTAAGCTAGAGTATCGGTTAATTGACTAGACTATTACATCCCTACTGTGCCTCTGCAGTTTCTCTCGCTTTTCAACTGGTCAATAGAAATTCCATCGACTAGTCGCTTAGTTGATTAATCTAAATTTTACATCCCTATATCAGACACTAGTTATATTCCTCTATGAATTTCAAAACAGATTCCTATGAAACACCAGAAGTGAGAGTTGACCCACAAAACATATGTACAAATTAAGCTCTCTCCCCTGGCTTGAGCAAAGAGCCAAAGCCATTTTCATACATTAAGTGTGAGACTTATCCTTCCCTGACAATCTGTTTATCTGAAAATTCTGAAATAAAACAAAGTTGCACCAAAGAATGTTCTCTCTCTGATGAATGAAGCAGTTAATACTTAATGCATCATTTAAACAGCCATCCAATGTCATTTATTTTGCAGACACTCTTGGGTCAAGATATAAACCCTTCCAACCCTTCTAGCCTTAATGTTAATGAACATATTATCTGAAGTAAGCACAGGAGATTTTTGGAACTATGCTGGCATGAATAGGCAGTGTCCTGTGACGAGTTATTTACTCAGTTTATGGTTAATTAATTAATAATTTACTTCAAAACTATATCAACATGAATTAGTTAATTCTCAACACACCTGTAAGTCAGGTAATTATCTTAATTATAAGCAGTTTCCTTGTCTGCATGTTTGTGACTGAAGCTTTACTACTAAATGTCTCCGTTTTTACAGGATATGAATCTGACCAA
This sequence comes from Pelodiscus sinensis, assembly GCF_052426305.1. Classification (NCBI taxonomy): domain Eukaryota; kingdom Metazoa; phylum Chordata; order Testudines; family Trionychidae; genus Pelodiscus; species Pelodiscus sinensis. The sequence goes on from NC_143057.1 coordinate 90,147,193, forward strand.
CTGTATGAGTCCTATTGGAATTAAATACACAATGATAATAATTCAACTGAAGATACATATTAGCAAAACTTAAATTTTAAAACTTATTTTTAAAAGGCACATTTGCATTTTATCAATCACTCAGTGTAGTTTTGTACTGTTAAAGAAGTAAAATAGTTAAATCAAGTACTTCTGAATTATCAAGATTTCCACGTGTTTTGTCCCTCTGTGCATAGCAACATTTCATCCATACAAAATGTGATTTATGCATAGCAAACTCCTACCTTCGTGCAAAAGAAAAATGAGCTGAGGCACTGGGAGAGAAATTTCGAGGGCTATCTTGAGGACTGCTTCCTGTTGTGGGGACAAAAATAAAGGAGAAAAAGAAGTCAAAAACAAAGTCAATAACTTACATTTCTAGACAGCCTAAAATGAATCCTTAGTCTGTATGGTTTCTGAAAGAATTGGACTCCTAAAATAAACTTTTATTAAAAATACATTTCAATCAAAGACTCATTAGTAATGAATAGGGATGTTAACTAATGTGTATTTGTGTAAATGTATAACCACTGGAATTTTTAGTGGTTACACCTTTACATGCAGGGAGCACATTTACACACAGAGGCAGAAGTGGGGGGAGGGGGGAGAGGAGAGGAGGGGAGAGGCAGATCCACAGGAGCTAGTTTCCCTCCTCCTCCTTCCCTGTCCTGCCTCTGATACAGAGGCAGCAAGGGAGGGGTCCATGTAGGATAAACCAATAAGCTCAGGTTTATTTGGTTAATTGTGTAAATGACTACACACTAACATCCCTAGTAATGAAGATTGAATTTAATGTCTGATAAATCCAATTCACTCCATTTTCAGAGGCAGAAATCAATACATACAACTTACAGGAATAATATTTAGTTTGCAAGAAATACAGCTTGAAAATTGGAAACAGGCTATTTGGAAGGTAATAAATTGATAGAGAATAGCCAGCATGGGTTTGTGAAGAACAAGTCATGCCAAACTAATCTGATAGCTTTCTTTGATAAGATAACGAGCCTTGTGGATAAGGGAGAAGCGGTGGATGTCATATACCTAGACTTTAGTAAGGCATTTGATACGGTCTTGCATGATATTCTTATTGATAAACTAGGCAAATATAACTTAGATAGGGCCACGATAAGGTGGGTGCATAATTGGCTGGATAACCGTAGTCAGAGAGTTGTTGTTAACGGTTCTAAATCCTGCTGGAAAGGGATAACAAGTGGAGTTCCTCAAGGGTCTGTTTTGGGACCCGTACTGTTCAATATCTTCATCAATGATGTAGATATTGGGATAGAGAGTACGCTTATTAAGTTTGCAGATGATACCAAACTGGGTGGGGTTGCAACTTCTTTGGAGGATAGGGACATAATTCAAAATGACCTTAGCAAGTTAGAGAAATAGTCAGAGGTAAACAGGATGAGGTTTAATAAAGAGAAATGCAAAGTGCTCCACTTAGGAAGGAACAATCAGTTCCATACATACAAGATGGGAAGCGACTGTCTAGGAAGGAGCATGGCGGAAAGGGATCTAGGGGTCATAGTGGACCACAAGTTGAATATGAGTCAACAGTGTGATGCTGTTGCAAAAAAAGCAAATATGATTCTAGGTTGTGTCAACAGGTGTGTTGTAAGCAAAACTCGTGAAGTCATTCTGCCGCTCTACTCTGCACTAGTTAGGCCTCAGCTGGAGTACTGTGTCCAGTTCTGGGCGCCACATTTCAAGAAAGATGTGGAGAAATTGGAAAGGGTACAGAGAAGAGCGACAAGAATGATTAAAGGTTTAGAGAACATGACCTATGAAGCCAGGCTTCATGAACTGGGCTTGTTTAGTTTGGAAAAAAGAAGATTAAGGGGGGGACATGCTAGCGGTTTTCAAATATCTAAAAGGGTGTCACAAGGAGGAAGGAGAAAATTTGTTCCTCTTGGTTTCTGAGGACAGGACAAGGAGTAATGGGCTTAAAGTGCAGCAGGGGAGGTTTAGATTGGACATTAGGAAAAAATTCCTAACTGTCAGGGTGGTCAAATATTGGAATAAATTGCCAAGGGAGGTGGTGGAATCTCCCTCTCTGGAGATATTTAAGAACAGGTTAGATAGACATCTGTCAGGGATGATGTAGACGGAGCTTGATCCTGCCTTGAGGGCGGGGGGCTGGACTCGATGACCTCTCGAGGTCCCTTCCAGTCCTATTATTCTATGATTCTATGATTCTATTTTTAAAGTCACTATTAACACTTGAAAACCCAGAAAATGACTGGCATAAGAGTTGGTCCTTACACATATTTTCTCTATAGTTTTTTTTTCTTGCCAACTGTACTGTGAATTCCTATATCTCTCTAAAAACCAGTAACTACACAAAACAAATGGGATGGAAAAATTTCCCCTGGTCTGGATAGACCAAAGGCCTGCTTACAGAGAAAAACTCCTTAAGTGATATGCAGAAGTGATTGCACATTGTGAATAGGACATCTCCTTTGGGGACTTGCTACTTTCTCATATTAGACCATGCAACCTGCTGCTGATCAGAGAGAAAACTGAATGGCAGCTGTTAAGGGGAAGTTCACCAGGGCTCTAGTTTGCCTTGGCCACTCAGCATGTGTAATTAGACCATGTGGCTTGTCAAAAGGAGAAATGTAAAGGTGACACGTGCAAAAAATGTTTTTAAAGCAGTATTGTTCTATGAGATAAATGTATATCCCATATATAAACCGATCCCGCACATTTAAAGAACAAGTGGAAAAGCAACTACTGTGTTTACTGTATTGTTGGACACCGAATGAAATCTTCAACTTTACTTAGGAGGAAGGAGAGAAAGACTTCTATGTATATATTCAAAGCAAATGTTTAAAGAGGAAGAATTACTATCCATGTTCAAAAGAAAAACTTAATCCAACAGAGAAGCTCTCAATGGCTTCCAGTGTGCTAGATTTCTACTGAAATTTTTCAATCAACCTAACATTGCACCTTTTATAGTGATGTCTTCAACAAATGCCTTTAGTTTTTATGGAAGAGTATAATAAGACATTCAGATAGTAAACGCTGTGAAACCCATTCTATTTCGGAAGTAGAATCAGGACGCATTTTCAGCTGCACTGAAATCACATCTTTGCATCTGTTCTCCCCTGGGCCCCAGAAGACAGGAATTACGCTTTAGCTGGCCAGAACCCCTGATTCTTTTTGTCCATTTATCTATCACAACTGAATTAAGTTTTCAGCTTTCTCCCCTCCCCCAGTACAATAGCTTCTTCATTACTCTTCATATACCTCTGGGGGTCTTGATAATTTCAAGGTGGCAGGGATTTTTGTTCCCTGAGGGAAAAAAAACATCTAAAACCAGACATTGTGGCACAGATTTTGATCTTTGTTTGGGGACTAGCACAATTTATTCTTGTCCTGCATGAACTGCAAACACCAAATTACTGGGAGCAACAGTTCATTTAATTTAACAGCTCCTAACTGGATTCCTCTTGCTACTAGGATAGCTTATTAAATAAAGATAAGCTTTAAAAAAAAAACATGTGCAGATAAAATGTGGCCACACATTCCAGATATCACACAAAAAAGGGAGGGGAGCTGTGTCTGAGAAAACAGTGGGCTAGATGAATGAGAAGACAAAGAATCTGTCTCAGCATTTTACAGAGAACAGAAATAGGTCATTTAAAAAATAAAGATTATAGATGATAAACACGTTCTGATAGCAAAGGGTTTGAAATATCAGCACATAAGATTGTTATATAAATCTAGACTGCTGTTTCCATAACTATTTAAGTACCTCATACTTATATTTGTTTACATTACACCTCAGCAGCACGTTTAACTGTCCATCAGTCATTTATTCAAAGCATATTCTTATTTTTTCATGAAAATAGTGTATTTTTCCACCATAGCTTGTTTTTCAAAATATTACTATTGCAGAACCTCTACCTACCTCTTTAGCATCACCTGGAGTAGCAGAGAACTACCAACTTATTACAGGTAAGATTCAATGATTCCTCTTCATACAAGAGAAGGATCAAACTTAACTAAATCATGGGGGTTATCTAGAGATGTCTGAGTAACAAAAAATTCAAACAGACAAGATTGCAAATAGGGAAGAACACCCTCTCCTGTTAGTGACTGGGGTGACTGGTACTGCTGCTGTGTTTTGAAGGTGTGGTATTTCCAGAAAAGCAAGACAGATTAGAACCAGAGTCCTATACGTGACCTTCATCCCTCACAACATTCATCCACCCATCTGCAAGTAAATACCTGAGAGGCTTTCAAATGAAAGCCAGTGCCAGTGAATTCTCTGCCCATATGTGCAGTGCTAGCTTATTATTCAAATCCTGCTGTTCCCAGGGATTTGTTGGCTGTTGTACATTTTAGTCTTAGGTTATTTTATATACTTCTGAGATTACTGCTGCTGTTTCGGACCTGACAAAATAAGCCTGACTGGTGGCCAGGCATTAGGTAGGTAATTAACACTATCATCTCCAGGGACAAGTAACAGAGTGACAGAGTGAATAGGTAATCAACATACCAAAACAATACTTTACTTAATGGCAATACACTTAGGGTGCCTCATTCTCTCAACATTTATGGTTAAGAAAGCTATATCCAGATTAATAAAACTGTTTGATTTATTTGTAATTAACTTCAAGAAATCCTGTGTCTTCACCACAGAGGGAAGAATTGCAAATCTTTCGGAAAGACATATGTTGCACTCACTATAGATTATTAATGCATTTTTAATAGCTGCCTACTTACGAAATAAAGAGTTTCTGATGCAATGACTTTCTATTAGCACTGAGGGAATTGGAGATTAATGATAATTGCGATTATAAACTTCTGGTGGATCAGAACATTAGCCCCACTAAGAAGCCTTGTCGTCATGTGATGATCTTAAATGACTCTCAGCATTTTAACACCACAGCACCATAACATAACAACAGGTCTAATATGTATTTATATTGAGTTTACAGTCTAGCTATACAGTCATGAAATCCTGGCATAAAGCAGACAAGATCCAAGAAGCCACGGAAGGTTGCAGGTCTGTATTTTGTAATGTACCCAACAAGGCTAGTCCGTGAAACACACAGCTGGGCAAGCAGAATCATTTTCAGACAGTTATCCAGGTGCTTTCCATTGAGATTTGTGCAGGGGAAGAAGAGCTCGAGTTTTTTAAATAACTGAATTAGCCATGGTACCCGCAGATGACTGTTCCCAGTTAAAATCCAGATAGGGGAAATACTATATATTTTGCTAAATGTGTTTATGGTTGGCAGTAATTTTGCTTCTTGGATATTCCTTGTTTGTAGTCTAGATGCCAATGCAATCTCTTCACAGGTTTAGCAGTTTGCTTGATGCCATTAGAGATTAACAATGGACAGATATGCCTCTACAGAAGTAAGTGAAGAGTTAGGAGCACACGGAAAAAATTCTGTATCTATAAAGCACATTTGTTATTATTTTCTCCAAATTGGAATTAGATGTAATGATTACTGACACAGAGAGACAGGTGAGTCCTCCACTAACAGGAAATTCAGTGATGATACCATTCAACGTACAACTAGCATTGGAGACAGCAGTGGTTTCATAAAAAGAAAGTAAATATAGTTAAGCATCGGATGCTATCTCTTGCAAAACACAAAGCACGGGCATACTAGAGGCATACTCTGCAAAAGGTGACCAACTTAACTAACTCCTTTTAAAAAAAAGAAGTGGTTACAATTTTTAACTTATTTAGATCATAATGTTGGGTCACTTGAATCAGCAATTTATCATTTAAAACATTTCCCCCCTACTCCCCATATACATTATCCCTAAGGCATTACAAGGTCCACTCCTTCATAAAGCAAAATGAGTAAAAAAAATCTTTCTGGCTACAGTTAGGAACTGCCATTACTGTGGCAATAGTTAAAATTATCAAACAAAATAAATGTGTATTGTTTTCTTTCTGTAGATATCATTCTTTTAAAATACATTGGGTTTAGCTCCCTGACTTTTCTGCCACATCTTCGTATGTTACTGAAAATTAACTCATTGCTCTTTTCATTAATTCACAAATCTGATCATTTTACAACTCAATTTTAAACACAGATATAAGCCTTTTTTTTTGCAAAAATTACATGCTTAGTGTGCTTCACCATAATTAAGAAAACTAAGCTACATTTGTTAAAAAATAAAACACCACAGCCCACAATTTATAAAATTGGATGCCTGAAGTTAGGCATCTAATTCCGGTATTTAGGCAACAAAATTGAAGTGACTTGATTTTTAGGGGGACTGGAATACTCACAGCAAGGAATATGGGGACTTCTGAAAATCAAGCCATTTTAAATTGGAATGCCTACCTTCACACCTACCTACATTGGGAAATTAAGTCAGAAGTACATTTTGAGACAATATCTTGATTTTAAATGCCTTAGTTTGATCACAAAATCGCAGAATTCAGCTAGGCCCCCAGTTTGAATTAACAAAGTTTTACTGTTTCATCTCATTTTCTGTTTAGAAATGTGAAACATTAGCTTCTTGAAAGAGTTTTGAAATGACAAGACCCTGTGTGAGGATCTAGGGATGCATCTGCACAATTTCTGAATTGTGCCTAGCGATGTGAGGTATTACTCTGAGAACTGCTGTATCATGAATGCTTCTCATCACCACCGTATCTAGCTGCCTGAAATCATGTCCTCCTGAGACTGAGGACAATGGGAAAGTACTTAACTTTAAACAACAGGGCTTTGACCACAGTTCTTATGCAAAAGCAGGAGGAGAGCAATGGAAAATTATTAAAGCACAGAACAAAGAAAGCCAGGTATTGGATGGGAGGCACAAAGTAGGGAGAGGAACAGGAAAATTGGGGCATAAGAGAGGATTCAGGAGAGAAAAGGAAAGACTCCACGAAGGAGCAGCCCAGTGCAAAGTGCCTACCGGTGGCCCTGAACCATGATAGTCCTTCCAAGGTCCATCAAAAGAGGGGAAAGATCATTAGATGCAGTTAGGATATTTATCATTTTCTGTATCATCTTTACTCTCTTGTGCTTTATAAGATCAAGAGCTATAATGTGTTCAAAACTCTGTGCAAAGTGTCTCTGTATTATATGCTTCAGAATTACCAAGTGCCTCCTGAGACTCTTAAACAGTAAACCAGAAGAGTCTCTCACCGAGTTCTGGGAGGGGAAAAGATGTGTTTCAGTAGGAGTAAAAGGGCGGGGTGGGTCGGAGCACAGAACCAGGAGCAAGATAGCATAACAGTTGGTTCCAGCTCTCAGGGAGTCAGGCATGGAATCTTCACCCTGAGAGTGTGCCTAGGGACCACAAAACTGAGGCAACCTCTGCTCAGGCCCCAGAGACTTGCAATATCCAGGGACCCAATGGCTGGATCCTTCACAGAAGTCCCACTAGGGGGCCTTCACTAGGATCTGACACACCCTGATACTAGCACTGAGTGCTGGTGCCAAGAAAGGGTAATACTTCAAGATCATCAATCAGCACTAGTGACATGCTACTTGCATAGTGTTAGAGAAAATTAAAATGAAAAGCTATTGGAATCTCTCTGTGTTGCTGGCTAGATAAAATACCATAAGCAAAGGGAGAAGTACAAAGTAGAAATCAACTTCCTTCATTATTCCTGACATTCACCAATCTTTACTCAACATCATGCTGATATGAGACATTTAGCGAAAGTAATAAGAAAGGGTCAATGAAAAGCTAAAACATTCTCAAGAATCCATTTACGAGACATCTCAGAAGAGTGTGTGTCAATGCTGTAGCATTCTGCAAAATTGTACCCAAACGCCAATCTGACTACATCCTTAACTGCCTCACAAATACTAAAAAAGTGACCTGGTTATAGTTTGTCCCCCCTCAAATTCCATGTGTGTGTGTGTGATCTAACCTACTGCCTGGTTGACCATTTCCTTGAAAGCCTTAGGCGTCAAGTTGACTTCTGTGTAAGAGCACTGCATTTTTCAAAAATATGTATCTAAAAATTTGTCAATGGTTAGAATGGATGGAAAACAGTTACAATGTCCTACAAAAAATTCAATTTAAAAAGCTAATTACCATTTTGTTTCAGGACAAACCTGAGATGTTTTGAGATACTTTGGGGGGGAGAGAGGGAGCAAAGGGGAAAGAGACGAGCCATTAACTCCGTGGTTAGAACACTCAGGTCTCCCACATCACGAGTACCCTAACCCGAGGTCTGACTTATTACCCAGATCAGTGATCTCTGCACAGCTGCCCATGTATCTTCACAGAAGGCAACAAATTGGTGGACATGCAACAGAAGTTCTGTATCTGCTGTGCACTTAGGCTACGGCTACACTGTAGCCTTCTTCCAGAAAAGCTTATGCAAATGAAGCGTGGTGTGGAATATCACCATGCTTCATTTGCATAATTACTTAGCAGCCATTTTTGCCCAAGAGGCTTTTACACAAAAAGGAGTTGTGTAGATGGGCTCTATTTTGAGCAAAAAACCATTCTTGCGCAAAAACTAATGAATTATGCAAATGAAGCATGCCGATATTCCATGCCGTGCTTCATTTGCATAAGGTTTCCAGAAGAAGGCTACAGTGTAGGTGTAGCATTAGACTTTGCTCTTTGTTTCCTTCAGTCCCACACACACCCACTCCAGCCTCCTCTCCGACTCAAATTTAAGGCTATTGAGAGACCCGATGGGCAGAATCCCCTGGGATCCTAACATGAAGGGGAAAGGAGTCCAGGACAGCTGGCAGTATTTTAAAGAAGCCTTACTGGAGGCACAGAAAGAAACCATCCCGATGCATAGCAAGAAAGGCAAATGTGGTAGGAGACCGGACTGGCTTACAGTGGAAATCCTTGGTGAACTTAAGCACAAAAAGGAAGCTTACAAAAAGTGGAAACTTGGACAAATGTATAGCTTGAGAATGCTGGGGGGTTATCAGGAAGGCGAAAGTGCAATTGGAATTGTGACTGGCAAAGGATGTGAAGGATAACAAGAAAGGTTTCTACAGGCATGTTAACAAAAAGAAGGTGATCAGAGAGGGTGTGGGACCCCTACTGGATGAAGGAGGTAACCTAGTGACAGATGTTGTGGAGAAAGCTGAAGTACTCAATGCTTTCTTTGCCTCTGTATTCACGGACAAGGTCAGCTCCCGGACTAATGCGCTAAGTGACGCAAGATGGGATGAAGATGGACAGCCCTTGGTGGGTAAAGAACAGGTTAGGAACTATTTAGAAAAACTAAACGTACACAAATCCATGGGTCTGGACTTAATGCATCCGAGGGTACTGAGGGAGTTGGTAAATGTCACTAAGGAGCCTTTGGCCATTAATCTTTGAAAAGTCGTGGAGATCGGGAGAGAACCCGGATGACTGGAAAAAGTCAAATGTAGCGCCCATCTTCAAAAAAGGGAAGAAGGACGATCCAGGGAACTATAGGCCGGTCAGTCTTACCTCGGTTCCTGGAAAAATCATGGAAGGGATCCTCAAGGAATCCATTTTGAGGCACTTGGAAGAGAGGAAAGTGATCAGGAATAGTCAGCATGGATTCACCAAGGGCAAGTCATGCCTGACCAATCTGATTAGCTTCTATGATGAGGTAACTGGCTCTGTGGACATGGGAAACTCAGTGGATGTGATGTACCTCAACTTTAGCAGGTTTTTGATACAGTCTCCCACAATATTCTTGCCAGCAAGTTTAGGGAATGTGGATTGGATAAATGGACGGTAAGATGGATAGAAAGATGTCTACAAGTCCGGGCCCAGCGGGCTGTGATCAACGACTCGATGTCAGGATGGTGGTCAGTTTCTAGTGGAGTGCCCCAAGGTTCGTTTCTAGGACCGGTTTTGTTCAGTATCTTTATTCATGACCTGGATATGGGGATGGATTGCATCGTCAGCAAGTTTGCAGATGACACTAAGCTAGGGGGAAAGGTAGATAAGCTTGAGGGAAGAGATAGGGTCCAGAGTGACTTAGACAAATTGGAGGATTCGGCCACAAGAAACCTGATGAGGTTCAACAAGGACAAGGGCAGAGTCCTGCACTTGGGACGGAAGAATCCCAAGCATTGTTACAGGCTGAGGACCAACCAGCTAAGTAGTAGTTCTGCAGAAAAAGACCTGGGGCTTACAATGGATGAGAAGCTGGAAATGAGTCAACAGTGTGGCCTTGTAGCAAAGAAGGCTAATGGCCTATTTGGGTGCATTAGGAGGAGCATTGCCAGCAGATCCAGAGATGTGATGATTCCCCTTTATTCAGCTCTGGTGAAGCCACATCTGGAGTAGTGTGTCCAGTTCTGGGCCCCCCACTACAAAAAGGATGTGGACGCATTGGAGAGGGTCCAGTGGAGGGCAACCAAAATGATTAGGGGGCTGGAGCATATGACCTATGAGGAGAGGCTGAGAAAGTTGGGTCTGTTTAGTCTGCAGAAGCGAAGAGTGAGGGGGGATTTGATAGCAACCTTCAACTTCCTGAAGGGAGGTTCCAAAGAGGATAGAGAAAGGCTGTTCTCAGTAGTGACAGATGGCAGAACAAGGAGCAATGGTCTCAAGTTGCGGTGGGAGAGGTCTAGGTTGGATATTAGGAAAAACTATTTCACTAGGAGAGTGGTGAAGCACCGGAATGGGTTACCTAGAGAAGTAGTGGAGTCTCCATCCCTAGAGGTGTTTAAGTCTCGGCTTGACAAAGCCCTGGCTGGGTTGATTTAGTTGGGATTGGTCCTGCCTAGAGCAGGGAGCTTGTCTTGTTAACCTTCTGAGGTCTCTTCCAGCTTTATGGTTCTATGATTCTAATGCTATGATAAGATATTACTGCAGTACCCAAGGTTGCTCCTGTCTCCCATTAGTTATCAATACATCTGGCTAATCTTTGGCTATTGTCACTCATCCAGTAATATCCATGTGCCCTGCAATGCTACTGCTTCATTAAGCTGTTTGTTCCTTCTTCACTCACTTCTCTTTCTCTCTACTTTTTATTCCTGGAGGAAATCTGCACCAAAATATGAAAAATTCTGCATATTTTATATGCCAAAATGAAACAATATAATTATGCCAAATTTGATTATTTTGGGAATTTATTTCAAAATATGCAGCAGCAAGTAATGTCTCTACAGATATAAACACCAAAAAAGATTCCCTAGGAATCGAGAGTTAAACTGTGATAACCCAGTTCTATTTCTGCTTGAAAGAAAAACCCAAATACAACAAAAAGGCTCTGCAATAATACTCAGAAGCAGCTTAAACCTTCCTCCTTTTGTTTCATCTGCATCACAGAAAGATGTACTTCCAAGCAATCATGAATTAGGGACGAAAACAATAAATATAGAGCATCTCATCTTCAAGTAATTTTAGAAGGTGTTTATTCAGTACAGCAGATTTTAAAGCCACCATTCACATCAGGGACAATTCAGATAAGCCATAAATCCCAGTATACCAAGGACTTTTCTATACTGAAATTTCCCCCTGAATCCAGCCATCAGAGATCAGCTACTTGTGTAGCTTCACTGCACCAGTGTCAACTTCCGGTATAGACAAGCAAAACCAGGATTCGCACTGGTGCAGCCTATTTCTATCTAAAACTAGGGCAAATCACAGCTTTCATGATCTACAATAGAAGCCTGAACAGGGGCAACTATATCAATATCTGGAATTATGGCAAATCTGTAATACAAACAAGGCCCCAAACTGCAAAAACAGGCAGCAAATATGTTAACTCTGGGGGTGAAATATATGAGAACATAAATAGATTCCAACAGATCATGGGGAACTAGAATAGATATTGTGACAAGTAGCCATAAGCTCCTGAAGGTGTTGCATATATTATTTAATGCGGGGGATGCCAAGTGGTTTAAAGCTCACGTTTGATCTACTTAATAATCAATACTAATATTTTTAATTTTAAAAGCAACTTCTCAACAGCCATATGACATCAATATTATTGTACCTATTTTAGAGATTGAGTAGCTGCAAAAGAGAGAGTAAATTATTTGGCAAAAGCCACAGATGGTTATCAGTCACAAATGTCTGATGTTTACTCATGACTTTCAGATTTTGCTCAAGCCAGTTGACTGTGCCCACTTTTTAAATGACTGCAGAGCAGTATGAAATGAGTCAGAGTCTAAGCACTGATTTATTTGTTTTTTAAAAAATGAACCAATGCTGAGTTTGAAGTTTCACCAGTCCCTGCCCTCATGAACCATTACAAAAACTCAAGCTCTTTTTACTGGTTCTGAAATGGCATTACATAAACATTTTTGTTCCTATAGCTACATTGGGCTGCCCACAATTGTGAGGACAGGCATATTTCTCACAGCATTGCTGGTCAGAGGCATGAGACAGCCTACTAATGTCTTACTGACTGAACCTACCAATGTCCTTTTAAAAATGAAGATGAAACCCATCTTTCAGCTCTCTCCTTCAACTTATAAGTTCTCAAATAGCTCTCCATAGCCACACTTTAACTATCTTTGACAGCCTGCCTGCCTATGACTAATGCCAGTTGCCACACTCTCACCTTTTTATTGTAGCACTCCCAGGGATTTAATTGTGACTCAGCTGTACACACAATGTAATACAAAATACTTTTTTGTACTGCATTCTACTGTACAGGCAAGATTCTGACACAAAACAAATAATAAACAACAATAATGTTGCTCTTATTTACAGATTTTCATCCATAGGTCTCAAAGTGCTTTCCAAACAATGGACACCAATTTACAGATAGGGAAATGGTGGTTAAGAAACTTGAAGTGACCCCGCACATTCTCAAGCAACACGTATGAAAAGAACTGAGAACAGAACTCAAGATATCATGATGCGCTATCAAACATCCGATCCACTGGCAACATTGCCACCTTGCGCTGAACTGAAGTTGGAGAATGGGGAAAATCTACATCTGTCAATATGTAATTGGGCAAAAATAAGGTTAACCTCACATGATGATATGTTATGTGCCTACTGCCATAGTTTAGTGGTTCGGAACAGAGTAACTAGGGTTCTCATCATGATTATTTTCAAATTGTAGTTATTACAAACAATGGGGAGAAAGTTACCCTGCAGGAATATAGTGGGCTAGATAATGTTTTTCCTAAAGAATTAAAGGCATTCATACAAATGACATAAGTAACATTAAGTGGTTTACCTGCATGAGCTGAAAGCGGTGAATGAGGCCGAGGAAGAGCTGGAGATTGGCCATTGCCTATCAAGCTCTTTCGGTTACTTGTCCGACAACTGTAGGGACAAAAAAAAAAAACCCTTAAAATTAGAAAATAGCATAACCTCTAAACAAGCATTAGTTACTACTCCTGCACTCACTCAGCAGCACAATCTCCCATTAAAATCATATGATTCAACAAGAGTTTGGAGTGTGCAAGAAATCTAGATCAGTTACATCATAGTAAGAAGTGTCACTTCCCATATAATTACACAAGATAATACATTACGGATAATTATCCAGCTTGCAAGACATTTACCATTCAGTTAGCTCAAAGACCTATGCACCAATTCACAGTACTTTAGTAAGTCAATGTTCTGTGTCACTAGTGTGGCTTAGGATCAAATTACAGCTTGTTTCCTAGATACAATATCTTGTAACATACTGCCTTTTATTATACACACAACATGAAAAAACACATCAAAACAAATCTGGATTTGGAATGGTCAGGCAATGATTAAATATATTTGCATTTACATGAACTTTCTTACTCCAAATCAAATTCAATGAAGAGCAATGATTTGTCAATCTTATGATGATACACTAATTAAAAAGCTAATTATTTGGATAAATTTAACATCTGTGCCTTTTGTCAATAGAACAGATGAGACCAACAAAGAAAAACATTCCTTCACTCACACATTTCAACTCAAGTACTGCAAATCCACTGTTTCTCCCATCATAGATCATACGATATAAATAATAAATTCATACTTCTATTAAAGTAAGGAAAAAGTTGGGATCTTTTCCTTAACTGCATCTTATTATTCATTACATTTCATTGTTTACTACCTTGCAACAGTATTCAAACACAGACACTATTTAACTTAATACATGTAAGCAGCTCCATGAAGCCAATAGGGCTACTTGTGCATAACATTAAGGAGGTAGGTGTCTGCAGGAGTGAGAAAGGGGTCATAAATTTTCCCTGCAAATCTTTTAGAGAGACAATAAGATCAATTCAGGCCAAAAATGTACCCTAACTTGATTAGAAAGATTTCTAATATTATATAGAAAATTCCAATAAAAGTAGGGTTTTAATTAAACATTTTCCTGCATTATTTTGAGTCTAAACCTTACATTTTGTTTTGTATGACTGCCAGAAAAGGAAATTGACTAGTTCCCTCTTTACACAAGCTAAATATAGAAAATATAAAAAGGTGAGCAAATAGCATAAATGGTTAGCACTAAATAAGATTTTTTTTTAAATCCAAGGTATTATTAACAAGGTTGTCAATGTTTTAAAAACATTGCTTTTTAACAGCACAATATGTGCTGACTTACTCAATTCTGATTAACTGTTTGCAATGGAGCAGCAGAAAAGCCCACCAAAATGACCATTTGGTTCCAGCTGACTATAAGAACAAAGTGAGACCAACACTCAGTTGACTGGTAATGGAGAAATATCAGACTAATATTAATATAAATTTAACTGTAAATGCATAGGAAAATTTTTATTTATGATCTTTTTTAAGTTTGTGGAACATGGGCAAAAATACATCATACTAAATATGTCATCATCCCCTAAATTAAAAATGAAATAAAATCTCCTTAAATCCTACCTATTATCTGGATGTCGGGGAAAATTTTAATACATTTTTGTGGTATATTTTTGAGTTGTAAAGACTGACAGTTTGGGTTTTGTCAAGTGCTATTTCTTCTCCAATGAAACCAGTCACTTGCTTCATAGGATCAGGGCCCATTGAACTTATTCAATAAGACAATGTGTGAGCGATTAGAAAAACAACATCTAGCTCCTAACATCTAGCTCTACCCATTCCTCAAAGATGACATCAGCAGGGGGAGAGGGAAGGGCATATTGCTAGAGGACATTTTGTGAAGAGAGAAACTTTGTGGGGATACAGGTCTGTAGAGCCTGCATAAACTTGGGTAACTGAAATAAGCAATCACGTTTCCCTCACAATTACTTTTATGTATTTCTACTGCTGAAGCTGTTTTATTAAATACTTCTCTGTGTTGTTTCTGCGAAGTTCTGGCTATGTAACTAAGCTATTCAATAAACTTTGCTCTTGTGAAGGTGCTTTCTACTACCAATTACTTTAGTAAATAGTTGTTATATGGTAATAGCAAGGTACAAGTAAGTTTTTTTTTAAATTATTACCCTTGTAGTCTTAAATGTAGGGAAATTATTATATAAAGGGGGAAGAAGATTAACTGAAATAAACAGACAAAACTCTGAAAATGCATAATATTTATATATGAACTATTTTAAATAATTTCTCAAGGATACTTAATCCTTAGTATATGTGTTTTTTGTAGTCAATATCTTATTCGAAATGGTCCACATAAAATGCTTCATATTTCTACAGACCTCAAATCCAAAGTCATCTTGCCACATTCCAACTCTAAGTTTCATACAGCTGTTGTATACTGTGGCAAACCACAGCTTATCGTCTGCTGCTGCTTTTTAATGTTTTAACCACTGTTCATTTATTAATCTTCCATCCTGCAACTGTGTAGAGTGCAAGTTCTCCACATGCTTCAGCTGCACATGAAGAATAGTGAAAAGTGGTCCAGAATGCGAAGCAGATTTTCAGGACCATCCATTGCTGACACAGCTATCTTTGTGCTACAGTGGTGTACAGCTTTTGGCATTTACCCTGAAGCCCTTCTCTTTGATGAGGCACTATCGTGTCATCAAATATTACTTTCGTGTCAATATTACTGTTTTCCATACACCACTAACATGCTTCCCATATTCTTTACAGTGAAGATAGAACCATTATGCAAAGTAAAGTATCCCAAACCTCACTTTGCTCCTCCATTGTCATGTACATCTAAAACAGACTCTCCCTCTCACAGAATGTGTTTCTAAATACCTAAATGTTGATCTCAAAATTTGCCAAGCATGAAATGTGGCATGAAAGTGGCTTCTTTTCACTTTAATAACTTTTTTTTTTATTGAACACACACAATGCTTCAATATTTTATTGGTATAAAATTACTTAAAAATGCCCTCTCTCCAACTTTGGCTTTAATTATGTCCAAGTACAGAATTCTATGATTCAATTTACAGTAAACTTCCGATAATCCGGCACCTTTAGGACCCAGGGGGTGCCGGATTATCAAATATGCCAGACCATCAGAAGAGAGAGCTATGAGGGGTCTGGGGTGGAGTGGGGGGGGATGCACCCCTCAGTGCTGCGGGACCAACCCAGAAGCACCCCAGCTGCTCTGCTCCAGACTTCCCAGAGTCAGCCCTGCTGAAACTGACCAGCGGCTGACTCCGGGAAGCCCGGGGCAGAGCAGCTGGGGTGCTGCCGGGTTGGTCCCAAGTCAGCCGCTGGTCAGTTTCAGCAGCGGCTGTATCGGGGAAGCGGGGGGCAGAGCAGCTCCAATTGTCCGGCTGCCCGGAGCACTTCCGGGTTCCAGATGGTGCCGGACCATCAGGAGTGCCGGACCACTGGAGTTTTACTGTATTTAGAACTATGTAAGTAGCATCACTGAAATTTTCAGTTTAATAAGCAGTGTTGCTAAAAATTCAAATATAAACAAATGAGCACAATATTCAGTACTCAAGTATAGTCTCCAGATAAAAAGTTACCAGGGTAACATCTTTTCAACACATACAGACAGAGATCATTGACAAAAACATTTCATTCAAATGCCGTCCTCCTCCTCCCCTCCCCCCATCCCAGCTCCTTTAGGAGTTCTCATTTTTACATTTGTACAGCTAATGATGGACACTAGGGTGGCATTATTGTCATTTGGTAAAATGTATGCAATAATTTTATAAGATTTAAGCACAATTTATTTATTACCATGCTTATTTAAATGTTCTATTAACGAATAATAAGATGAAGAGAGATTGACATCTCCTTGCATTAGCTATCTTGGTAATAAGGTAAGAATCACTGCATGAAAGAGAAACTCCTACTTAGACTGTCACCATCCCTATTTTTCATTCTGTTTCATAAAGACTTTAAACCAGTGCAACCCTGAGAAGTGACACACTACTACCTTGCTAAGGCCTGCATTAAGGAGGTCCTCCGTGGGTAGAAAACATGCAGGGAATCATTAAAAGTGATTAGGGCTGTTAGAGCAAACAAATTTGAGAATTCATGGATGGAGGCAGCAAAGGATTGCCAACTATCGCAGGAATTTTCCTGTATTTGGTCGTGTAATGCCGTGTCTGTTGTGTGTGCACACACGTGTATCCAAGGGATAGTTCAGATGGACAAAATAATGTATCCATTTTCTTCAATCTTCCTGTGCACGCTTTTATTATATTTCCTTTCATACCAGTTATTTCCCACAACCAAATCTGAAAGGATCAACATTAGCTGGCTAGAGGCAGCAGTGACAGCAGAAAGATTTGTCTTTCAGCAGAAAGAAGTCGGACCAGTCTACAGAGATGGCAAGTTGGGGTAGCAGAAACCTTGGTGAGAGACAGGGAACAAACAGTGCCCACAACTGATTTTATATCCTTAGAAGGATACCTATCACAAAGAAGAGACCTGCCTATGGTGAATAAGCAGCGTGACAGCAAATGTTACTTATGATTTAGAAACTACCCATGGGGAAAAAAGCATAGAAGAAAATGAAATATACAAGCTTAACATTTCCTGTCGGTCTCTTCTTTTTCCTAGGCGCCTTCTCTTTGGGCTGTTCCTTGCCTACTGGTATGAAGCCAACTGTGCAAACCGTGTACATAAGGACCTATTTGGTTTTCAAATTGATCATCAACTGGTTCCACTTTTCCTTCCTGTTCTCATATCTACCTACTCCCTTGCCCACTCACTCTCCTCCTCTTTATCTTGTTCTCTTTTCTCAACTTCACACGGTTGGGGAACTGCTTGTTCATTTGTGCTATACACTAATAGGAACAATGACCTAACCTCCCCTCCCTCTGAGTCATTTCCTATTCTTAAAACCGAGTTTCAACCTTAGCATAGGATTCACTCTCTCAGTGAAGGGTTTTGTGATATAATGGATGATACATAAAAATAATTTGTATTGGATCACATAATTAATCTCATGGCACAATTGGACTATAACTACTGACTTATGGGATTCAGTTAAATTAATCCTAACCCTCTTGCTGCTCAAACAAAATCAGACAAAACCCATTTAGGCAGTTTAGGCAGTTTGTTAAAACAGGGTCAATGAAGCAGATGACAAAACTGCTAATGTGGTTATTAAAAGAGAATAGTAGAGAGAAGTCACCATCCATAACTGCTTGGAACACAAGGGTGGGAAAAAAAGTTGGGGCATAAGCAGAGAGCTCAAGGGAAGGTAGACACCACAGAACAGACAAATATCTAATTATTGGGGTATAATGTTTCAGGGATCTTTTTGAAGATAACTGAAGAACATTCATGCAAACACCTAAAATTATAATCCCATAATTAACAACTGGCAGTTTACTATTTTCTATCATACCTGTGTTAACAAAATATTGTTTTACTTCCAAAGGGCTCTGACACAGATACTGCTTAAGTGAGGGCTCTGAATGACTTTTAAAGTAGAAAATATAATCAAGGCTACAAGAGTGGTTAAATGCTGATGGACTCCAAACCTAATCAGTGCAAGAATCTGAAAGGCAAACATGGTACAGACCTAAATAGCATAGGTGAAAATACAAATTTCTTCATTTTTTGTAATAAGGCTTATAATTAAATCATCACATCTCTATTACAATATTCAGAATAGCTTATCACAATTATACAAAAATACAGTTTCTAACAAATACTATATGTACCCTTAAATGCAGCATGTCCCATTACATCCAAAAGAAGAACCTCTGCTTTTTAACTACAAAAAGTATTTTCATTCCTATACATTTGATTATTTTTATGTCCTAGATCTCCTATCAATGTTTTCCAAGCAATATTAATCATTTGCGAGAGCTTCCAAGTTTGCTGCTCTGGAAATTGCAATTCTCTGCTTATCCATAAGACAGGGACAACATGGGACTGCAGTGAAAGCTATCTTGACCCTTGGCCTCTTGGTAAAAGACGTGCAATAAGGATACCAGCTGTGATGTTGAGAGAAGTGGACAAACGATTAACTCCCTGTATGTACCTATGAAACCACCATCATACGGAAAGGAAATTTATTCTTAACAAATCAAGGCTGTTTAAACAACCACTAAAGAAAGACAGCATTTCAGAGCTGAAATATTAAATGCTTGTTTCCTGATGAGGCAATCAAGAGAATAGCTAATGAATGACACAGCCATGTGCGATCATGGAAGTCTCTTCTGTTGTACAAGCATGCCAGCACCAATACAAGAGTAATTACTGTGAATAAAGGTTAATTGCTAAAAATAAAATGTAGGAAGCAAAGGAGGTATTGATACACTACAATCTGCCGTGCTTTCCACAGGAAATTTGGCATCTGTTTTAATCATTTATAATTATATCATTTCAACATTCTAAATTATTAATAATTCACACTTATAATGAAGATGGATAGGGGCTATAAACTCCTCTGGCACCACCTTTAGCAGTGTATTGATAACAGCACTGTGCTGCAACATAGCCCTTCATTTGTGTGTCAGTGTAACATACTGATTTAGATGCAGGTAAAGATTAAAAGGGGATCCTGTATATATGAAGAACTATTGCAAGCATAATCTTGTATTTGCTAATACAAACCTAGAGAGACTAAGCTATCATGGCAGCCAGAATACAAAGGCTGGCTATGTAGACACAAGACAGACCACTAATGTAAGAGCTGCTCTGGGGAAAGAAAAGGCAGATGCAATTTCTGTAACATTAAAAATGTATAGCCGACAAGCACCTCAGGAGAAACAAACTGTCTCTAGTAAGATGTGGGAGGTGCCCACTTAGTTTACACTGGAAAAGTTCAATTTAAGTTATATTTAACTTGTTACAAAGAGTGCTAGCCTATGACTCCACAGTTATTTATTGTCTTTATGAACAAAGACTCCAGAGTGCACAATGCAGTGGTTTAGAGAGCAAAGTTTTTCTAGTATTTTAATTGCTATTCACAAAAGATAAGAATAAGAACTGAGCAAATTCTCTGCATTAAAGAAATAGCAATGTTTTATAAATAAAATTACTGTAAGGCATGCATTGATTTTTCTTATCCCTTTATGAAAAAGTAGTTCTTCTGTATTACTTTGGGACCCCTAAAGACTTTTGCAATACTATAAGAAGCTATCTACCCCGACACTGAGAAGCTGAAAGCCAGCCACAGCGAGAGAATGATGAGTACTCCCTATTGATGAAGCAAAGCAGTAGTCCTATACGGCACTTCTCCCCACCAAGAGCAGACAAAAGAGGGCATCCTCTGTAGACGCAAGGGGTGATGTCAGACTCTATCATTAAATGGAGTTCTCTGTTGCTTTTAAGGGGATGCAGTTTTACTGGCGGGATGTTCCACTGGGAACTCCTACAGGCTCTGGGTTGAACTAGAACCTACAGATTTCATTCAGTCCTAATTATTTTCACATCACTTTAGATTAAGGCTTTAGGCTCACAGGCTTAAAAAAGTTGAGTAAGGCTGCCATCCTTTAGAATTTGGGGAAACACTTTCTCTATTTCCACTTAAAAGCTTAAGTAGGTTCAATTAGCTATAGCGATCATGATAGTCAAGCTAAAATCCAGCCACATGCCCCACTCATTCTAAGTAAACAACCCACTGCAAACTCTCATGAGCTAAAGGATTTTTTTTAAAATTTGACTGTTATAATGCAAGCATCTAAGGCTTATTTTTTAGGTCAGCTCATTTGAAAAGAGGCTGGCTGCCAATAGTCCTAGTTTGTCAGAGTGCATCCTAGATTTTTGGAAAATGATCGAGGGGGGCGGGGGTGTCAGATGCTTAGCCAGTGCTGGGGGGAATGACATGAGCAGTAAGGGATAGCTACAATCCTGTTGCAGAGAGGTGCTTCTTTAGCTTCTAATGTAGTATGATCAGCTTTCCTCTGCTGCCCTAATAGCACCTTGGTAACAACCAAACTATGGCTCCATCTCTGGCACATTAGCTAGCTAGGGCTCACATTTCAACTTAGAATAAGCAGACAACTCCTCACACCAAAATAAAAAATATGTACTGGTCTGGCAAGGTACATTCCTTGCACGTTAAGAGAAGACCAAACATGGGGGGAGTTAATAGAAAATAGGTGGGGACCTGGGGGAGGGAAGGGAAGATAATGTCTCCAGTATCCCCCCACTTGTCTAAGAGTTGCACCCCATTAATCCCTTCTCTTGCAGTCACATATAAATTTTGGTGGAGTTCAGATTCTCTATTTTTCCTCTTTCCAAAGATAAAATGAGACACAAAGTAAGGTAATATATTTTATTGGGGATCAATTTCCGTTGGTGAGAATGTGAAGCTTTCAAACTTATGCAGAGCTCTTATTCAGGGCTGGGAAAGTAGCTTATAAGAAAAACTGTAGCTTAAAATGCAAGAGAATGCACATAAGATGACCCTCTGCATAGGTCATCTGTGAATCTTTAACCTAGGAAGTTTGGTATCAAAGCACAAATTTCTCTTAATTGAGCTAGAACAGTAATTCCATTAGCAGGTAGCAGTACAGGCAGTCCCCGGGTTACGTACAAGATAGGGACTGTAGGTTTATTCTTAAGTTGAATCTGCATGTAAGTCGGAACTGGCATCCAGATTCAGCCGCTGAATCTGGACACCAGTTCTGACTTACATACCGATTCAACTTAAGAACCCCAGGCGTCCCCAAGTCAGCTGCTGCTGAAACTGATCAGCAGCTGATTCCAGGAAGCCCGAGGCAGAGCAAATCTGCCTCGGGCTTCCTGTAGTCAGCGCTGGTCAGTTTCAGCAGCGGCTAACTTGGGGATGCCTGGGGCAGAGCAGCTCGGGTGCTGCTGGGTTGGTCCAGTAGCGCGGCCGCTCCTCGGCGCTACTGGACCAACCCAGCAGCACCCCAGCTGCTCTGCCCCAGGCGTCCTGATTCAGCCACTGCTGAAACTGATCAGCAGCGGCTGAATCAGGACTCCTGGGGCAGAGTAGCTGGGGTGCTGCCGGGTTGTTCCAGTAGCGCCAAGGAGCGGTGCTGTGGGACCAACCAGCAGCGCCCCACCTGCACTACCACAGGCCCCGGGCTTTGCTCCACATCTCCCTGGTCTACTGAGGGGGGCACTAGCTGCGTCCCCCCCAGCAGACCAGAGAGACGCGGAGCAAAGCAGCGGAGGACCCGGGCCGGACCCGCTGCGCTTCCAGATCAGCTGGAAGTGCCGGGGGTCCGGCCTCAGGTCCTGCGCGGCTTTGTTCAGCGTCTCCCTGGTCTGCAGACCAGAGAGACGCTGAGCAAAGCGGCGCAGGACCCGGGGCCGGACCCGCGGCGCTTCCAGCTGATCTGGAAGCGGCCGCGGGTCCGGCCCCGGGTCCTGCGCCGCTTTGGTCTCCGTCTCCCTGGTCTGCTGTCTCCCGCAGCAGACCAGGGAGACGGGGAGCAGCTTTTCTCACCCCTGGTCCCGCCGCTCCAGTCCTCCGGAGCGAGAAAATCCCCGTTCGTATCTGCGGATCCGACATAAGTCGGATCCGCGTAACTCGGGGACTGCCTGTACACCATTATCCTTCAATGGACTCAACAGTTGGTGAGGCAAATGGATGTAAACAAAGGCCTCCAGTGGACAAAGGCCTTTCACATCTCCATGACACTGGCTTATTTGATAAAAGATCTCTTGAATAATAATAAAAACTCTGAAAAGAACTTAAAGCTGCGTCTAAAATATAGAACTTTTGTGATATTTTATTGTTCACTGTAACTAACCACAAATTATTTTTCTTTCGCATACAGCAGAGAACCCAACAAAAGAAAGGAAGCCAGGTTAGGGGAATATTTTAATAGAACTGTATCTTTCCTAAATGACTATGAGGGCAGTCTGGTCTGCTCTGCTCCATGTTATCGCTACACACATTGATTCTGAATTTAATTCTTTACAAATATTTAATTAAGTAACATAACATTTAGCTAAATAGTCTATTTTAACTCCGTAGTTGGACAATATTCATAAAATAGCTGCTTTAAAAGATAAAAATCTGTAATACATGTAAAGTGTGCAGGCAGTGGAGAGCAGACAAAATTTATATTATCTGGGCCATGCAATCGTCAATTTCATAATTCTAGTTCATTATCCAGAGAATGCAATATTCACAACTTCACATTGTACAACTGACTGAATAGATACTAGGGTGTACATTTAACCCTATTGTAGGGCTCTTTTATACCTTATTTCTCCTCTAATGTGACGAAAATGAATAGCATGCTCACTACCATAACTGAACTATTACTTTCAGCTAACTTAATTTCACAATACACAAATATTTTGCTTTCAATATTAAGATAAAAAAACTATGTCACCAGCAGAGAAATATTTGAGAAATGTAAAATGTAATAAGACTACTATTAAATCTTTATAAATCCTATAGTCAAAGCATTCCTTAGGTTCATCCTATCCCTAGCCTCTAATTATGTCTATGTTATTCTATGTTCAATTGTTTCAGGACTTAAATAAAAGGAAAACCAGCCCATTAACAAAAGAAAGCAATCCAGTCATATGCTGATAACATTTTAATAAATGTCCTCCTCAACTATTTGCTGCTATGTAAAGTCTGAAGGTTCAGATGTTTGGAAATATTAATCAAATGACATAGTATTCTAAAGCGCATATTTTGTGAGCATGCATAAATGACTGTAAACACCCAGAATTTAGATCTATCAAGATTAGAGCCAGGAATGAGCTTTAGAACTCATGAATCACTCTGCTCCTTGCTACAAACGACATCTCCTCAGGTGGATGTTCAGTAGGAATGTAAAATTCCGTTAAATCAGTTAACTGGTTAAAGATAATATTTAACATGTTCTTAAATGGGGATGTGCGGGGGCTGTACCAGCCTGGCCATGATGGCTGCACGGCAGGTGGGGAGCTGCTCCAGGCTGGCTGGTCTGGAGCACCCCCCAACCCACAGCAGGCCTGGCTTGGTCACCGGTTAACTAAAACAGGTGAGTATCACCCTTACCAGTTAACTATTTGTATCCTTAGTGTCTAGGTGATTCTGGAAAATTCTTGAGTCTCTACCTTTAGGTCACTAGCCCTTAATCCTGGCTGCTGCTCACCCTGGATAGGAGGCAAATGTGGCCCTTCCACTTCATTATATCAGCTGTGTCTGCTATTCTCTGGCTGGTACAAAGCTCCAAACATTCCTGCTCCTTGATCCCTGATGGGAGTTTGGAAGAATGGAGTATGTTTAAAACAGTTTTTTCCTGCTGCTTCCTGGTTACTGCTTGCAGGTCCATGAGGCTCAAAAAAGCTGACTAGAGCCTGCCCAGAGCTGAACTAGCCATAGACTTATGTTTTCACATCTACCTTCAAAGAAAGGGGTAAAGACTGACTAAAGAGGGCCAGCAGCCTTCAAAAGTGAACTCTGTTAACAAAAAGCACCCATTGGCTGCTTCCAGCTCAACAGCGAATCCACCTTAGCTAAAAATCAGTAACACAAGGTCAGAGACCACCCCATGCCCAATTAACTTAAACTTATTCTAAATGGTATCCACAGCTGTTTCTTTCATTAGTCTATTTCTCACCTTCTGGGAATGAGATTGGCCAAAGCAGGTCAAATTAAAAAATTAATGGCCAGGAAAAGTGGGAGCTGAAATGGAAAGATTCATGGTTGCAGATTCAACCTGTGCAATTTTTTGAATAGTTTTAATGACTAAACTAATTAATACTTACCCTACCTTTCTTAGGCAAACAAACATTGCAACACTTTGCTGATCTGGGCTGCTTTTTTCTTTCCTTATATCCTTCCCAGAGTATCCACTGATTTTGGCATCTCTCTCCCTTTCCATAATCCTCACTTGTCAGTTTCTGCTCTTTTTAATGATTGCACTGTTAAGTGTTCTTGCAAATTCACACCCTTGCCAGTTGTTCCTCCATTTACACTTCATTCTGGCAGCTCTCTTGTCCCTCAACAGTCTTTACAGACTTAATCCTCCTGCATCACGCAGTTGATATGTTGCATGAGACACAACATTGAACTAATCTACACAAATTCACCATAGCATTATATTCAGGCAACATTTGTACCTCCCCAGGTGTTCATGATAATACGAGTGTACCATAAATTTAAATATTTCCATCCTCAAAACTTCAGCAAGCATTATCACGGTGAGAACTACTTCAGGCCCATATGTAGGGGAGGGCATGTGCAAAGGGTGCGAAAGCACTCCCCCTCCACCTCTCATGGCTCCCCAAGTAAGCATGCTCTGGCCAGCCAGGGGAAGGCAGGAACAACATGCTTCTTGAGCACTCATGTTGCATGAGGCTCAGATGGTCAGATCTACTGACGGCTAATCGCCATACTCTAAATAGGGCTGAAAAATGTTGAAATAAACAAATAATGTACTATTCTTACATTGCTGATCACCAATAAAATGAATGTATTCAGTCCCAGCTTCTGCTAGAGGATACAAGTAAATGATTAACCAGGTGCGCGCACACACTTTCTGGGATTGCCCACTTAGCCACGCAGTCTTGTCCTACAAGCATGGAAGCTCACATGGAACTTTTGCTAATTTGAACTATTAATAGACACTAAGAAGTGTATTCCCTGATTACTTCTCATGAAAGAGAATCCCAAAATTGTGATTTGTTGCTTCAGACAATAAAAGAAACAAATTTCTAATCAAATCCCAGAGTCCTAAGACTAGACTGAAGAGAGGCTAAAGCAACTGGGACTTTTCAGTCTAGAAAAGAGGAGATTGAGGGGGGATATGACAGAGATATATAAAATCATGAGTGGTGTGGAGAGGGTGAATAAAGAAAAGTTATTCGTTAGTTCCCATAATATAAGTACTAGAGGACACCAAATGAAATTAATGGGTAGCAGGTTTGAAACTAATAAGCGAAAGTTCTTCTTCACACAGCGCATAGTCAACCTGTGGAACTCCTTGCCAGAGGATGCTGTAAAGGCTAGAATTATAAACAGAGTTTAAAGAGATGCTAGATACATTCATGGAGGTTAGGTCCATAAAAGGCTATTAGCCAGGGGGTAGGAATGGTGTCCCTGGCCTCTGTTTGTCAGAGGCTGGAGATGGATGGCACGAGACAAATCACTTGATCATTGTCTTCGGTCCACCCCCTCTGAGGCACTTGGCACTGGCCATTGTCAGCAGACAGGATACTGGGCTAAATGGACCTTTGGTTTGACCCAGTATGGCCATTCTTATGTTCTTATTCTTAGCACTGAAATATTCAGATTTTTGTCCCTCGTATTAAGAATAAATAAAGGTAGTAAGCTAGCTGGAATGATTTAAAAGTTTCAGAGGGGTAGCCAAGTTAGTCTGTACAGGATAAACTTAAACAACAAATAATCTGGTAGTACTTTAAAGACTAACAAAACATGTAGATGGTATCATGAGCTTTCATGGGCACAGCCTACTTCTTCAGATGACGGGATGTCCAGACATCCAACACTCCGGTCATCTGAAGAAGTGGGCTGTGCCCACAAAAGCTAATGATACCATCTACATGGTTTTTTTTAGTCTTTAAAGTGCTACCAGACTAGTTATTGTTTTTTAAGTTTGGAATGATTTAGTCAGGCTTGCTTTGAACAGAGGGTTAGACTAGATGACCACCTAAAATCTCTTCCAATTCTAATCTTCTATTATTGTATGCACAACTACCACCTCACAATAACATATCCATCTGGAAGAAAAATCACACACCAAAGCCAATCTGACTGGAGACACAAGTACAAGGTTTTCACTGCTTGCACTTGCACGAAAAGAACACTAAACAGACTAGATTAAAGAAGGGTATAAGGCATCCCACAGGAATATTTTTCAGGTTACAAAACATTGGTCTATTCTCTGTATTGGTGCAAAGTAAATCCCTGACCAAAGTACTTTTTAAAACAATCACTGTAAAATTTAATTTCCTTTTAAGAAAAATCAAAAACAGATCTATAGGATGCTAAAAAGAAAACTTATAGAAGAGCATTTAGAAAATAATCACAAAAGTGACTATCACTAGTTTATATGTAGCATTACAGTTTAATCCTTATGCATAATTACTAGAGCACTAGTGATGAATCTTTCTATTGTAGAACTATGAGACTAGTACCTCCCCAAAGTCATGCATCTTCCGACACACATAAAATTAACCTTAATTATTTCACACCATAAAGGCCAGGATCCCAGCACATATGTAAATGAGCACTGCCAATGAGACACCCTTCAATTCACATGTTATTTTTCAACCAGAGTAGGCTCACCTGAGGGACACAAGAAAAATGAGTATAGGGAGATTTAAATGATAGAATTAATTACAAAAAGATTTTATAAACACCTGATTCCATAATTCAGCATTAGTGATGCATACAGTTGATAATATACAGCACAAATCACTTTTAGATAGAAAAGAGGTAAATTTCAGTTTCAAAAGAAGGAAAGGTTGAAAAAAATTTCGTAGCATGTCCACATCCCCGACCCTGAGGGCGCAGTTGGGGGAAAAAAGCGCTGGCATGCAGCTTCTGGAAGAGGCTAGAGTTTCGGAAGACAGCCAACCACCCAACGTAGATGTCAGTGAACGGGACACGGTGGTCCATGAGGACCTGCAGGACCACTGAAAAGTGCCCCTGTGCTTGGGGGACTGGATGGGGATGTGAGTGTCGTCAATAGCCCTCCCTCTCCTGCCGTCAGGGAAGCCCATGGCGGCAAAACTGGCAACAACGGGGTCCATGTCGCCCAGGTTGATGCGCAGCAAGATGGTGTTGATGGCCCGCACCACCTGCAGAAGGAGGCACACAGAGAATCACAGGGTTGCTAGAGCTCTTGGGAGGTACCCAAGCCTAACTCCCCTCCTCCATGCCACACACAGAAGCAACCCTAATTTGCCTTTTCCCCTTCCCCTTCCCCTTCCCCACAAGGCTTTGTGAAGATGGGACTAAAAAACTTCCCAGGGAGGAGGCTTCCACCATTACTACCTCCTCTCCGCCCCCGGGAATCCTATTCCAGCAATTCACCACCTCCTGGGAGAACAGCATGAGAGCTCCATACCTCCATTACCATGGCCCCGACAGTCAATCTCCTTGTGCTGAACTGGATCCCGACAGATCAGTAGCTGTTCGGTGTGGCAAACTTCCAGTTGGCAATGGCTACCTGCTTCTGGAGGGGGATGGCAGGTCTCATATGGGTGTTCCATTGCCTGAGGGTGGGGGACAGCCACTCTCATAGCTCCATGAAGGTGTCCTTCTGCATGCAGAAATTCTGAAGCCACTGTGGTCATCCCACCATTACATGATGACCCGGTCCCACCAGTCAGAACTGGTGTCCAGTCATCAGAAGCAGTAGTACATGGTGTGCAGGGGAGGCTGAGTGGGGTCAGACTGCATGAGCAGTGCCTAGAGAGAGGTGAGGTGGTGCCCCACAATGAGCTGTGGGTCCTGTTCCTGCTAGGGTTACCAGATGATTTCAAAAAAATACAGGACACACTTGATCTCGGGCGGGGGTGGGGTGGGGGTGGGAGACCGACCGGGAGGGAGCAGGGCTGGCCGGGAGAGATGGGGGGAGGGGGGAAGAACAGCCGGCGGGAAGCAGGGCTGGCCAGGAGAGGATTGGGGGGAGCAGGGCTGGCTGGGGAGGAAGGGGTGGAATCGGCCGGGGGGGAGGGGGTGGCCGGGGGAAATCAGGGGAAGGAACCAGCTGGCGGGAAGCAAGGCTGGCCGGGAGGAGGTCGCGGGGAGCAGGGCTGGCCGGGGGAAGGAACCAGCCGGTGGGAAGCAAGGCTGGCCAAGAGGGGGCTGGCAGGAAGCGGGGCTGGCCCGGGTACACGCAGATCCCAGGTTGCTTCCTGTCCTGCACATTGTCCCGGCAGGGCGCATGGATGAGTTTGGCCCCGGAAATTCCATCCCGCCCCGGCTTCAGCCCCACCCCCTTCTCTCCACGAGGTATGAGTATGTCTACCAGCCAGGCAGTACGCAACTATGTACTGATACTCATGATCAGGGTTCACCAAGCGGCGGCGAGCCCTGCTTGCCAGCTGCGCAAAAGTGCACGCTGCGCATGTGCAGACCGCGCTGTGTGGCCACACCGGGCTAAAATCTGCCTGATTTGTCGAGCTCTGCTCATGATAATAATACAACTTACTTAATTAGAAAATACCGGACAGTGATATATACGGTGTTTTCTCAATTTGTTTCCTGGACAGAAAGCTCAAATACTGGACTGCCCGGTTCAAAACCAGAGACCTGGTAACCCTAGTTCCTGCAGAGCCATGAGAGTAGGCTGCAGAAACTACAGCAGGAGATGTAGCATGCAATATAAGAGCCATTGACTGCTCAGAGGCAGGTCTGTCTCCATGGCAGGAGGGCTGTGGTATCCGCAAGGGCAAAGCAGACAGAAAAAACTTTGCTGTCCTTCAAGGATGTAGGCAAAGGAGAAGAGCCTGAGACTGTATGGGGGGGTCCTTTTAAGCACAAGCCACAGAAGGCATCAGGCAACAGCTACAGGAAGTGAGTGTTGTCTGATGCCCTGTCTGAAATGCTTCCCAGTGGCCTTAAATGTGATTCAGTGTCCAATGTGTGTGGAGGCTCTATTTCAAAAGAGCTCATCACTATTTCAATGGGCATTTGCTGTGTGCACGCTCTATTTCGAAATAAGCTATTTTGGAGTATTTCTTCCGAAATAGCTTATTCTGAAATAAGTGTGCAGTGTAGACATGCCCTAATAGCAGAGACAATGTAATTCTCTTTTACAAGACTGATTAGAACCATACAGCAAAAGAGATGCTATTTGATTTTTTTACTGAATTTTTCAATATAAATCAGAATTGATTTTGCATGTTGAAACTATGCCCTTAGTCTATCTCCAAAAGTTTATGGCTTATATTGATAATACTTTGCATTTAATATGCTTTACTGCTTTTCATTTGAATACAAGGACTGGATACGGCTTGTGGCTAAGGTTTAAGCTAATAGTTGACATGTAAGAATTAAACAGAATGAGAAGGAAATATGCCTTTCATCACTATTTGTTTAGGTCTAAATGTTAGACGACCCCCTAAGGCTTCTGAAAACCATGTCCTCCTTTATTTAAGCAGTCTAAATGTGGATTTAGGAATATAGCTTTTGATTTCAGAATTGTGGCTGCTTTACTACAGACATCATTGAGAAAGCCACCATTGTACTATTTGAGTGCACTCATAACTGTCCACAATTCAAAGCTGAAATTAAGAAATCTCTTAATTGTCAACAATATTTTCCCTCATTGGAATTGTGAGATGCGAAGAAAAATTATTATAATTCATTCACATTTCAGAGTCTACGAGCACTATAGTCCTCTGTTTTTACAAAAAGGAACAGGGCTAATTCATTAACCATGCCTAGTCAGTTTGTTGGTCCCTGTTGATACTGTCTCTAAATGAACCTAGTGTTACTGGCAATCAATCAATCAATCAATCAATATGAAACATTACCAGTCCTTTCCAGGCCACTTATTACATTTGTGTCCTGTTGTCCATTAAATCATCCTTGTGCAAAAAATTCCCTTACAATGATTATCTCTAACAAACTCTTTTCTTTTCTCACCTGCCTTTGCTAGAATGATATGTATAGTCACTCCTTTTCCCAGATAGGATGAAGTAAGTGTGGGCTACGTCATTTCCAAGAATATTGCACATGAATGTGAATTTTTAAATACAGGACCAGTTTGAGAGAAAAAGTTCGTCATTTCTAAGGCCAGAAGAGACCATCATCTAGACTGACCTCGTGTATAGGCACAGAACCTCCCCAACAGAAAATCTGAACTCTGTTAGAAAAAACATCCAATCCTGATTTGAAAATTGTCACTGATGGACATCATGACCCTTAATAAATCAGTCTCAATTACTCTCACTGTTAAAAACTACAACTCGTGTTCAGACTGAAAAGAGAGTGTAAATTTAAAGTATGTCTCTAATGGTTTAACCACTTATTTCATTGTATCTACAGACTACAGTAAACCAAAAATTATTTTACTGACCTCCACACAATTAACAAATGC
Organism: Pelodiscus sinensis; assembly: GCF_052426305.1. NCBI lineage: Eukaryota > Metazoa > Chordata > Testudines > Trionychidae > Pelodiscus > Pelodiscus sinensis. Next base: position 90,178,377 of record NC_143057.1, read on the forward strand.
ATAAGTTCATTGAACATGTGCTTGTCTCTTTGTTTGCATAGAAAAAAATGTGAACTGCTTTAACTAGACTAGTATGAAAAGCAACATAGTCCCCTAGTATGAATGAAGTTTGGCCAGTTAAAGGTTTTTAAAAAATGGTATAGTTACCAATACTGGGCAAATAAGGGATTTTTTTTTTTGAAGTTTTGTTTCAGGTCTAACGAAAACTGTGGTGAATAAAACAGTCAGTTTTTTTCCCCCTGTGTTTCAACCCAACACAAAATTTCTCATTTCCATATGGTCTCCCACACTACAAGGGAATATTCTAGTCACTAGACAATGGGATACATTGGTTTAGGGTGCTTTCAGTCTCTCCTTTTGAATCGGATGTCCTAGTTGAGTGCCCTAATGACCAGGTTACAGAATCAGTCTCCCTCTTTCTGCCTGTCCCAGTGACTATAGGAATTACAATGAACAATCATTAGGCAGGGAGAGTGTGAAAATGGTTCTATAACCTTGTCAGTAGGGCATTCACCTAGGATGGGAGAGATCCAATCTCTTCTCTGTGTCAGGGGAATTGAACCAGACCAACTCTCCCACATCCCATAGGAGTATCTTGAGCAAAAAGTTTTATAATGGAGACCATCCTCTCCAAACAACCTCCCTGCAACCAGTGTTTTGTGAATCAGTCCTCATATGAAACCACAACAAAAACTGAGTCTGGTTAAAATTAAATGTTTGTTTCAACATTACCAAAGCAGTTTAGTCCAAACTATAGGTTGTACCTTCCTGAACCAGGACTCTCTGGTCCAACAAGACCATGGATGTTGCTGGACCACAGAGCTCAGGGGAATAGAGAGGTCTGGCAGAGAGGTTAAGAGTGTGGCAGGGGGACGGGTGACTCAGCATGAGCCCTGGGGTGGGACGGAGTGAGGCCAGAGGATGCAGTGGGGAGCTCTTGACACACAGATCCCTGGCCAGACAAATCCCCTTGTTTGGGACCAGTCTAGTCCTAAAGGTGCTGGACCAGGGAGGTCCAACCTGTATTCTGCCAACTTCACACAAATTCGTCAATCGTTTTGGATCAACCAAACCCACGTTTAGCAAATAAATTATTTACCAAAGAAATTTCATGCAACTCTAATAGCTATTCCCAAATGGGAAAGAGAAAAAGCTTCACCAGTATAAAGGCACCTTTATACTGCATCCACATTAGGGGATGTGTCAATATAACTATATTAGTAAAAAACAAACAACAAAAAACCCAAACAAACAAACAAACAAACCCCACACTACACTCAGGACAGAAATGAACTGATGCTAAAACTGATGAAGCTTTTCATTTCCATATTGAAGTACATCTACTTCAAGCAGGCAATTATACATGCAGAAGACACTGCTTTACTGCACCATCATTGTGAGGAAATTGGAAAGGTCTGAATAATCTCCAGTGAAGCAATTCAAACATCTACAGGCAGGCACAGTCAGCAGTGAGATTACAATACAAGGCTTCAGGCTTCTCAGAGGAGATTTTTTTCCCATTATGCTTAATCACCGAGTACCACACAGCAAGAAAAAAAATCAGTGAGTTTTAAGTACCCTGCAGCATGCTTGGCACTAAACATGTTCACGTATTAATGATGCTGTGGTGTGGTTAAAAAAATAACCTCACTCGAGTGAGTTTGGGATGGCTGCACTACTCAAATTGTATCAGTCATTCCAAACAAGTACTGTACCACTATATCACACCACTACATGCTCTGTTTAACTTTAAAAAAAAAAAAAAAAAAAGCAGAAAAACTATTTTGGAAATTTCTGCATTAAAATGTTATGACACTGTTTTCTCTCTCCACATGGAAAGTAATCCCACTATAAAGCTTTCCGAGGCAGAAGAAAATTATAAAATACAATTTTAGAAACCTGCAAATGCAGCTTTTGTGTAGACAAATGTCAATGTTATGAGACAGCATCTTCTGGGATTTAAAACAGGTACTGTGTAATAAACTAGGAAGCTAAAATTCTCTCCTACCCCTAATATCTATTTCATAAAATTCCTAAATATAGCTATCAGGTCATGAGACAGTGTGTCAGATTTTAAACCTGTCAGTGGTGCCAAAATACAAATGGGCCATCCTGAGATTCTTGCTAGTCAACGTTTTGACAAATTAGGGAGTGTTTTTGTTTGATTTTTTTGTTTTACGGTTTTTGGGAGGGAAAGATAGAAAATACTCCTCTGGCTGGCTTTTTCTTTCTAAACAAGGGTTGTTTGAAGTTGTTCAGAGACTTAAGAGTGTCTGAAATAGTCTAAGTGGAGACAGATTAATGGGCAGCACACAGGTGAAGTAGCCAAAGGTGCCTGATGAAAGCAATTTATCACATGGATATCACCAGCACACATATTGTGTTTATCAACACATCCTGTAATCCTCCTCCTGTCCCACAATGTTTCAAACAAAGGACTGCTAGGCCTCAAATTTAAAATCCATTAATGCAATCCAGTATCTGTCATGTCCCTTCAGTCCCTTCTTACTCTATTCCCTTCCTACCTTTCATCTACACTTTCATTCACTCTTTCCCTCTCTCATCCTTTGCCTGCATTCCCTCTCCTCAGCTAGCAGATCCATTGTCAAGCAAGACTTTGAGTCCATTCCTGAAACCTTACCAGCATCAAGGGTTGCCAGCTGCCTAGGTTTTCCCAGGTCACTCCAGGATAGGTGTCCCAGACCTGTTAGGGTGCATTACACACAGCCAGATGTCCAATGTTATGGACTCAGGATAATCCTGGATGTCATGATTTGTTGTGCCTCAGAGGAAGCAACCCTAGTAGCAGCACTGGGAGCATTCAGGGAGGTGAGAACCATGTAAAATTGCAGAGCTAAGTGCTATATTGCATTTATCATGAAGTGACAATGACCAAAACGAACAAGATAGCTATCCTGTCAGATCTCAAACTGAGCAGGTCTGGGCCTCAATAACTTTCCTCCCAGATGTATACATACATAAACACAAGAATAGGTCTAGAATAGGGTTTGATTAACTCAGATGGCACAACTCCTCAAGTTGTGGGCCGTTTGCAAATCCACCTGGAGCAGCAGTACAGTGATACAGGGTGTGTGAAAACCCTCCTCTACTGAACTCCCTTGAGGCATGCTTAGAATGCAAAAGTTGCCTGTGAAAGGAGAGGCACAGCAGAGCTCATATGGAACCCTGGCCAGAATATAAAGTTGCCTTCCTCCCCAGAGGTGAATTTCCTCTCTGAAACACATGCCTTGGCAGGCACTGGAGAATGCAAGCCTGCCTTGCCTTCCCTCCTCCCCTCCCCCCCATTAAACCTGCAGGCACTACTCACAGAAGAAGCCTAGATGATACTCTTAGAGAGTTCAGAAATTTCTAGAACTTTCACTTCTGAACAGATTCACAATCCTCTCAATCCCTTAATGGGTTAACAGTTTTATATTTTCTCATGAACATTCAAAGCACAAATTTTAAAAAAATAGGTAGGATGTTACCTTATAACATTATTAAAGTATTTCACTGGCAAGGGGGATTGATTGATTATATTAAAGTATTATTTAAAATCTATACAGCAATGATAATATAACCCATAAAATTCAAAGTTATACAAATGTCATCTTGAACACATCCTGCTGTACAACAAAGTTGTGAGATGAAGTTTGGCATATACATGTTTTCTTTCTGTAACATCTGAATCAGGATAGCTGTATGTAATTTACTAATAAAGTAATGCCTTAATTGCCTGTGAAACAGAAAAAGTAGGTCATGACTGAACAATAATCCATGACTCATAAGGTGTGTAAGAAGGGAAAAAACTCCCAAGAAATGCAATTACCTTTAGAAAAAAATATCTGAAAAAAACCCACCTCTATGAAGAGACTGCTTGAACTCGTTTTTGTTGACAGGGAATGAAAAATATTTGAAAAATATCTGAAAGGTCAAATCCATCCATTAGATGCTGTCTTTAAATAAAAATATGTAAAAGGCCCAATAAAGAAGGAAAAGATGTGAACGGTCAACTGCTTACCAGGAAACAGTTAACTGTTACCTGGAAGCAGCCCCACGCAAGGCGGCCGGCTTACATCCTGTGCTGGCTGGAAACTGGCAGCACAGTGTAGGGCTGGAGCAGGCCCTGCCCGTGGCACAGGGACTGCTCCAGCCTGGCCATGGTGCTGCTCCTATTTAACTGGTTAACCGATTAAACGGGATTTTACCTCCTTACTAGCAGTATGCTTGCAATAATAAAAAGAACCTCAGTTGTGACAAGAAACATTGCCCCCAAGTAGTAAATTACAATACATTGCAAAGGCTGTTCAAGAGTAGCAAAGCTGGAAACAAAACAAAGAGATAGAATCTCAGTGGCCAGCTTGCCAATTCTTGCAAATTAATCACAACTCAGCGTATTTGTTCCTCCTCTTAAAAGCCCTAACTCTTGGAGCAATATGATTACTCCAAATGAAAGTAAATCTCAGTTTCCATTTAAAAAAGTATTAAGCTCTCATGATTGCAGAGGAAACTTGAAAACATGAATTCTACAGACTCAAAAGCAAAACACAAATAAAATAAACTCAATGTTTTGTTTTTAAAATTTCATGGTTCTTTGGGATCTGAGTAATTAGTTTTGAGTGCTTGGGTTTGTCATTTTCAGAGAAAGAAGATATGTTAGAGCGGTAACATACAGTCCCGTAGCCACACAAATGGGAAAGGAGACACAATAGGGCATGGCACTTATCTCCAGGATCAGCAAAACTGGAGCAATGGAAAGTTGGGAGCCGAAAAGAGTTAGGGAATTTCAACTAGTTCTGAGTAGTTTTTAACTATTCACTAACCTGCACAAGAGTCCAGTCTGTGACTTAAAAGGGAATAATACACCCGACTGAAACTATAAAGATAATTATATTGCATATTTTTTAAAATTCCTCCAATTAAAATGTTCTAAGCAGGTTTCCTGCTCAAGACTGCTTCTGGAATGAGAGCTCAGAAGCCCTCCATTTGTCCTAAAAACAGTATAGCAGGATCAACAAATAGGCACATTTCCCCATTGTCTCAACTGTGGTGTAGAAGAACCACCACCTTTTCAGATTCAAGTCAAAATCAACAATTCATAATAATTATGAATTTTGGAGATGAAGCTGTTGCCTCGCTTCACATAGATCCCCATCACCAGACAGCTATTACTCAATCACTGGATCTAGGTTAGATTCACACTAGCGATATAACTGTGAATGACTTCATCCTACATTACCAGTCATCCAAAATACCTTTAATGGGAAAGATGACATTTGATCCTAAGTCTTCAGAAGAATTTTAGTGCATTTGAATTAACTGTCTGTTCAGTAACATTTAAATCTAGGCTTCATACAATTTCAGCATACCAGCCTTTTGTTGTAATGGAGATATATTCAAGCACACTGGCTACACATAATATTCTATATTATTCTAAGCCCCCAATGGTAAATTAGAACATCCTATTAAGGCCAAGGTTTGCACATTAATCCGAAACTTCCTCTTTTTGTGCGTGTTAGACATATCCGTTAAATGTTATCAGTTTGGTAATTTAGTCAGTCAAATGTTGATGTGCCTATTGAAAGATACAACATATCCTATAATTCAGCCTTCTAAACAAAATAACTGATACTACAAATCAACTGTGTTATTACATTTTTAGAATAAGAGCACAGAAGTGGCTACTTGACCTCTTCAGTTCTTGCATGGAGAGAGCAAAGTGGTTCTACTACTTGCACTATATAAGGACTCCAACTTGTGCAAAGAAATACTACTCAAATATCCTCACTCTCCTCAGCCTACAAGTTAAATGACTAGATAAAAAACTAAGAGAATAGACCCAATCGTGAATGGACAGCTGAAGGATGACCAAGCCAGATTCTGCACAGAACATTAATTGTGGGGCCAATTTGCAAACCCAGCGTAACCTGCAAAATCACAAGGGCTGTTTTTAATCCATCTGCTGGCTGCTGAAGATGCTGCAAGCCAACATTTACTTCTACAGAGACTGTCAAGAATATTGAAACATAGTAAAATGGTCCAGGTCAACTCCCTGCTTCAGAATGGGGCCAAGAAGACCATTTGACTTGGCTCTCAGGAGACAAAGGGGCTTCAAATTTTGACATTTTTCTACTGAGTCATTTCCAGTTATAACAGAGAAAACAAAAGAAGCTATACATACCTGCAAAAAACTGATTTAAATCATTATCGAACCTCAGGTCTTCACCAATTTTTCGGTCACATCTGAGTGCTTATTTGTGTGACTGGAGACTGAAGTAGCTTTTGTGATTAGTGATTCTAATTCGGTTACTGTAAACTGATTTTGCTTTGTCTGAAAGTGAGTTTAACCTTTACATTAGATGTCTATCACTGCATAGGTGATTTTCGTATTCCTGTTTTCCCTTATGCATCTTCAAATACAATAAACATTTCAGGCTCAGCTGTGAGCTACCTCTTTGTCCAGTTTTAGATTAACCTTTAAAGGCTTTTTTGAGATAAACTTTTAATTCTAGTTGTTTAATAAACTTTATATCTAATCTGGCAATTGGCCCATGTTCATATTCATAACACATGGAGTTAGAGGAATTTAAAAGAAGGCTATAAGGGCCATAATAAATAGCATCCCAAACCATTAATATATAATATTAGTTGCGAAGTACTTAAAATTCAAATTTTGAAACAGCACCTGCCTATTTCCCTTCAAACATGTCGACAATGAGATGGTCAGCATGAATTGATGGTGTTAAACCAGTTGCACATTGTCACGTTGCTGGATCTTGAGGAGAGCAGCCGGATCACTGATGCACCCATAGGTGGGGGTGTTAGCCCCAAAAATGCTATAGAAGGGGGCCATGTGAATAGAAGCTTATTATCTGATAATCCTATGTATGCTGTTCATGTGTTTGTATAATGTCAGTGGGTGCAATTATTAGCATGTACTTGTATGGACACTGAAGATTTCCCTGCATGTGGTTAAGCACTGGGCAGGGCCGAGCCTGTGGACATGCTAATTACCGAGGCCCTGTGGAACAATGGCTCTCAATGGGTCAAAGACACACCCAAAGAATGGGGGCTGTCACCTGAGAGCAGCCAGCAGGGAACACAGAGATTGGCCTCTGACCAGGTGACCTGCTACATACTAGAAGAGGCCAGGAAGGAGGTATAAAGAGGCCATGTGGTCGATGCCATTTTGTTCTCAGCTCAGCACTTCATCCCAGAGGCAGCATTGCAGGGATCGAAGAGCCCGGAAGACCTGTGAACCCATCCTGATGCTGGGATGTGCAATAAGAACTTTTAAACCGGCAGCTGTAACATCTCTGCTAGAGCCTGCACCGAAGACTGGGAGATTCAGTGCATGTAACGTATTATTCTTTAACAACCTGACTCTCAGGCTTTTCTTTCTTGTGATAATAAACCTTTAGTTTTAGATTCTAAAGGATTGGCCCAGCGTGATTTGTGGGTAAGATCCAGAGGGTAAATTGACCAGGGATCTGTGGCTGGTTTCTTGGAACCGGACAGAACTTTTTCGGGGTAGGTGGGATTGGGTGCTAGGACCCCCCACCTGTTTATGAGGCCCGGGGCCATCTGGGGCACGGATATTGCTGGGGTGTCAGAGGGGTTTTGCTCTTGAGGCTTCAGGCAGGTTGCTGAAGCGCTCGGTGGGACTGGTTTGTGGCCTGCTTGGAGAGGTCACCAGTCTGTGGGCTGTAAGGAGCCCCAAAGTTGAGCAATTCGCCCTGAGCGGACGCCCTCAGCTGTGCCCAGACACGGCCCGGTCCGTGTCACACATCATTTTAACTCTGTAAGAAAGGCTTTAAGTGAGCTTGAATCTCTTACTCTCACAGCACATGCTCACACTGAGCTTAAGTCAATTCAGAAGTATACATCCAAATTCGAATGCATTTTAATGTCATTCATGTGGATGAAGTTGTTAAAAATGATCCATGAAACTAATTTTGTAGTTAAAGCATGCAATGTTACCTTAGATGGTGAGAGGGATAACACTGAATGAGTTTTTAAAAGATATTCAAAATATTCATGATGAATGGGAAGCAATCCTTTGAGTCCAAATCAGTAGCACAGGGTATCGACATTTCATCTGAGTTTTCCACCAATCGCAGCCTAACATCTCAATCTGATGCAGAAAGGCATTATCTAGTGGGTTGGGGGTTTTTTTGGTATTACTGACTCCATCAAATCTGGTCTTACTTGTTGATTTGAGTCACTGTGACAAATTTTGTACCTTTTTTGGATTCCTTTGGGAGCTCAGAGAACTAAATAAGTGAAGATCTATATTAAGGGGATGAACAGTTTCAAGGAAGGTACAACAAAATATCAAGAGATCTGTGACAAGATCATCTTCCTGAAACGTATACATTCCACCAACTTTAAATCAGAGTGCTAGCCAAAAGAATATTTCTTTCTGCTTCAAGAAATATTGAATTTCCTAGTATCACAATCGCATTACATATTTCTGTCAAGTCTCCAGGCATCAGCGGCTTCAGGTAACTGCATAATTAGCATGTTAAAACAAGTAAAGAACTATCATCATTCTACTATGGGAAAAGAGCGTTTAAATGAGCTCACAATGCTCAACATTAAAAATGATGTTGCACGTAAATTATATTTTTTTCTTCAATTATAAATGAGTTTGCACATAAAGCCAGAAAAGCATTCCTAAAATGAAGAGTTTTGCTTTGCAGTGGAAACTCACAATTGAAGTTACATTTTTAATATACACGCTATTGGTATAATGACTAAATTGTTAATAAATAAAAGTCTTAGGTGTTCATTTTCATATATTCTTTTGGTTTTAGTATGACCCCGGTGGTGAAAAGTTAGGTATGTCAGGGGCCTGGGGCTGGGGCCTCGGCCTCTAAACTCAAAGTGGCCCGGGCCTTTGTCATTCTCTGAGAGGGCCTGCTTGAGAATGAACATTTCTTTGTCAAGATGCGAGGTCAGAAGTGTCAATGGCAAAAATCAGAATGGGTTGCCCCAAGACTCAGTGTTAGCCCCACTGACCGACCAGAATTCCCCAAGATATGAAGATTCATTTTTACAGATGACCTTTGCACCACCATCCAATCAGGAAGATTCAGGATATCAACTGCTTGGCTTCTTGAGCACATCTGTAGACTACTGTCATGCATGGTCCTGGAAAACCAAGATGCAAGTGGGAACCTTCCATTTAAAACATCAGGTCAAACTAAAATTCAAGATCTTGTGAGGCGGTACAGACCTTAAACTCTATGATCATTTGCTCTCCCATTGAGTTGCACTAGAGCACCTCAAGAAGCTGAAAAAGAAGGTGAAGGTCAGGAACTGTGTGCTTCAGAAACTGACCAATTCAAAATGGGATAAGCTGACCCCAAAACACGGAGCAACTAATCTCACATTGTATTACTCAGTTGGAAAGTTCTGTGGCCCAGTACAGTCACTCTTGAACCATGCATACTATATTGATACTGAACTCAATCAATTCTGTAGGATTGTCACAAGAATTCTAACTCCCACATCGTTTTTATACTACTTTGTGCAGACTGCATCATCAGGAGGTGGGGATGCCTTCAGTAGTAAGGAAAGACAGAACAGGTGCAGTCCACCATCCAAGAGCTTAATTCCTGCAAAACTTTGCCTTTGAAAATTCCACTCCAAAACACCGGTGTGGAAGGTCACAAAGTAACAAAAGGGAAAAACATTCAAATGACCCTGAAGAATCTGGTCCTTCAGAACAACTCCACCAAGCACTGACCACAAGTGGAAATCCTGGTGTACTTTCAATAGAGTAAGAGACTGGAAACGGTATGACCACATGGAAGCAAGTAATGATTCCAAATGTAAACACATGAGCCTAGATAAAACACCTGAACCCTGCTACCTGTCGACATCCTAGATCTTCTCCCCCTCCTCTTCCCCCCTCCCCCAAAGGAACTGGTTGTTACTTTAAAAATCAGGTGTTGGCTGCAGTTTTGGAGTAACAAGCTATGATTGACTGCATTCAGTTGACAGTACACATTTGGACATAAGTCTGAGATGGAAGAATGATTATCTGGACTTTATGATAAAGGAAAGTGTGGTCATATTTGCTGGAATTATCAACTCATCATCTATGATGACTATAGAAATTATCATTACTCATAAAAACAGTCTTGCCCACCGAAGATGAAAATTATCAATATTATTAAGCAAACATGGAAATTGTATTTTATTATAACTGTAGTCTCACTGATCATCTCTACCACAGAAATCCATAGCTTGCCTGCCTTCTATCCTTCCTCCCTTTGTCATGACAAATGTGTGTAATGATAGGAATTGAGTTCAGAATACAAGGACACTTTCACATTAAACTATAGGTCAGAGGTGTGACTCATTTGAAAGTGAACGATAGGTATTTCAATCTCATTTGAAAAAATTACAGTGATCTGACTAAAACTAGGGAGGGAAATGTGCCTAAAAACCTTTGATTTACAATTATTTTGCTTCACTATTACCAGCATAAGCTCTTCCGATACATGAAAATTACACAGAGAAAATAAAAGGAGTTGATTGATTAAAAAACAAAAAAGACATTCAACAACATTATACTAGTATTCAACACATCAGATGACCTTTTGCAATTTGGTGGAGTAAGAGCAACATAATTCAAGAATAGTCGCATGTTTACAAGATGTTCTAGCTGATTTCACAGAAGTTAACTGCTTAATACTGGCATGAACAGACTGAGGTTTAGTACTGAAAACTGCTTTATTTCTGTATATTGTTCCCATGATTTCAGAAAAAAACTTGAGACTAACTAATGAGATATGTATTAGGTTAATTTTTCCTTAATTTTCCTTTATTCTTTCTTAAACTCACTAGAGGTTGAACCTTTCTAGTCCAGGACCCTCAGGACCTGAGCAGTGTTGAACCAGAGAATTTGCCAGATGCTGGGAGTCAATACTGTGTAGCAACATTGTCAACACTTCCACTGCTTACTGGGCTTTTAGAAGACATTTAGAGGTATATTAGAGCTAAATATACTGAGAGTCACTGGTGGCTGTAAACAAACTTTATGGAAACGTGGGAAACTTGGCCACACCCAATATAAGTGGATATCTGGGTAACTAAAATCATGCAGGTCTATGGATGTTGCCAGACTACAGAGTGCCAGACTAGAGAGGTTAATGAGCAGCATAGTTCAAGTGTAATAATGTAAGACAAATGTTTATACTTTCTAAATTATATCAGTAGCAGTTATGTCAAGACCACATATTTCAGTTAGCTCTGCTTCTTAAGTGGCTGACATAACTGTAGTGAGGCAAGTTCAGCAGCTAGTACAAAAGCAGCAAAGCAGCAGGAGAGAACAGAAATGATAGTTTGGAAAATGCATGTATCTTGTATGAAGTGCAGCCACCATCTGTCATATATAATGAAAGGGTCATTTTGCAGTACCCAGGTGAGCCATTCCAGTATTTAACAGCTCACTGTGAAAAGAGTGATCCATCTGGTTCGGTATTTAGGCTGAGGAGACAGTTCTTGAAATGTTTCCATGTTTTCCATTCCAGATCTCTAAAACCAAGTCACCATAATCACTTCTGGAATATATTGTTTTTTCATAACCTTTTTAAATCCAAGTTCCTGTCTTTTTAAAGAAATTGAGTTAATGACGAGTCATTCCTTCACAAGGACATAAGAATGACCATACTGGGTCAGATCAAAGGTCTATCTAGTCCAGTGATTTTCAACTTTTTTTTCCTCATGACTCAGTTGAAGAAAATTGTTGATGCCCAGGAACCACCATAATTTGACTAGTGTGTGGGCTCAGGTGTAGGGCTGAGGATAAGAGCTTTGGAGTGTAGGAAGGGGCTCCAGGTTTGGGGGGTGTAGGGCAGGGGCAGGAGAGGCTTAACTTGAGCAGCTCCCAGTCAGCTGTGCCCCGGAAATAGCCAACAGCAGGTTCCCAATGGGAGTGTGAAGGTAGTGCTTGGGGTAGGGGCAGTGCACAGAGTCCTGTGAGCGCTCTCCCTTCCCCCACCTCAGTGCCAGGACAGGTAGGCAGCCTGCCTTAGCACCCCACTAGTCACCCTGCAGTAACGAGACCCACTGCCTGACATTTTACGACCCATACTGAAAACCACTGATATAGCCAAGTATCTGTCCTCCAACAGTATCCAATGCCAGGTGCCTAAGAGGGAACAAATAATAGGTAATCAAGTGATCCCTTTACTTTCATCCATTCCATTCTGAAAAACAGAGGCTATGGACAACATTCCCACCCATCCTGGCTAACAAGCATTCATGTACCTATCATAAATTTATCTAGTCCTTTTTTTGAACTTTGTTAAGGTCCTTGCCTTCATAACATCCTCTGGCAAGGAGTTCCACAGATTGACCGTGTGTTGTATGAAGAAATACTTTCTTTTGTCTGCTTTTAACCTGCTACCTATTAATTTCATTTGTGATCCACCAGTTCTTATGTTGTGGGAACAAGTAAATAACTTCTCCTTATTCATTTTCTCCACACCAGTCATGATTTTGTAGAACTGTGTCACATACCCCCTTAATCTCCTCTTTGCTAAACTCAGAAGTCCCAGTCTTTTTAAGCTTTCTTCATACGGTTGCCATTCCAAACCCCTCGTCATTTTTGTTGCCTTTTTCTGAACTTTTTCCAATGCCTAGATATCTTTTTTGCCATGAAGCAACCACACCTGTATTAGGGATGTTAGAAATCAGTTATTTTAATAATTGTGTAACTGCTAAATTCTTAGTGGTTACAGAGTTATTTGGTGTCCCTTCCCGGGGGGGGGGGGGGGAGGGGGGCAAAGGCCAGCATGCTCCTGGCTCCAATCCCAGGGAGTCCTCTGCTGCTGCCTCTGTATCTGCTCCCCATGGACACAGGCTGCTCCAGCATCCTAGTGTTAGGTTAGCTGTAAGTCAGGGGTGGGCAATAATTTTTGGTAGGGCACCACTTGAAGATTTTGGAAAGCGGTCAAGAGCCACGCTTTTCTGTGGAGGTACAGAGTCTAGGATAGTGCAGAAGGGTACACAGGGTGCAGGAAAGGGTGTGAGGTTTGAGAGGATGTTTGGGTGAAGGAGGGAGTGGTGACCTGCGGCAGGGGATTCGGGTGCAGAGTCCAGGAGGGGGTCTGGGTGCAGGAAAGGATTCTGGCCTGAGGGAGGGCCATAGGAGGAGGTACAGGGTCCGGGAGGGAGTAGTGACCTGGGGCAGGAGGTGCAAAGGGTTTGGATGGTGACCTGGGGGAGGGAGTTCACACAAAATCTTCCCCTCCCTCCAGAGTAGAGTCACATGGAGCTGCCCAGCGCTTAAATCAGTGGCTGCTGCATGCCTGCAGTCCTGGCAGGGTGTCTGTGGGCCAGATCTGGTGGCTTGGCGGGCCACAAGAGGTATCTTGCCCTCCTCCCTTAGGTGATTCCTTCTGAGTCAGTACTAAACTAACATCCCATTTTCCCATTGTGGTGTTACATTTCAAATGGATTACTATTACTATGTGAGGCAACTAAAGAGCTCATAGCTTTTTTGTAAGAGTAAAGGCAGTTAAAGGTGAACTTTCAAAAACTTGAGAAATTTCAATGTCCATAACTTTAAAACAACTGAACTTATTTTCTTCAGACAGAGGTTGATTTTGTAGGGTTCATTGATCTCTAAAAGCAAAGCATTTTCAAGAAAAAATAAGGCTTAGTGCATCGCCAGCCATTGTGTGAAGATACAGTACACAGAGTTGTTGTATGGATCCTGTGAAAAATTCACTTTATGTGCAGCTCTGTGGATTTATACATCAATTGCCACTATCATATAGATATGCTCTGAATTCAGTAGTTATAAAGAAGGTATAAATATCTGAAGTCAGCAAACTTTAGGATTATCTTAACTTGTTCTATACCAGGGTTTAAATGACTAGAAACATTTCTTCTTATGCCAATAATGCTATTGAATTCGAAATATCCAGACCAATAAAATATTTACAGTAAAACTCCATTGGTCCGGCATCCAATGCTTCGGCACTCCTGATGGTCTGGCACCATCGGGAACCCGGAAGTGCTCCGGGCAGCCGGACAGTTGGAGCTGCTCTGCACCCGGCTTCCCCGATTCAGCTGCTGCTGAAACTGACCAGCATCTGAATCGGAGAAGCTGGGGGCAGAGCAGCTGGGGTGCTGCCAGGTTGGTCCCCTAGCACTGCCCCTCGGGGCTGCGGGACCAACCCGGCAGCACCCCAGCTGCTCTGTCGCAGGTGTCCCTGATTCAGCCGCTGCTGAAACTGACCAGCAGTGACTTAATCGGGGACGCCTGGGGCAGACCCGGACTATCGGAAGGGGGGGCTATGAGGGGTCTTGGGTGGCATCCCCTCCCACCCCATCCCAGACCCCTCATAGCCCCCCCCTTCTGACAGTCCGGCATACCTGATAATCCGGAACCCCCTGGGTCCTAAAGGTGCTGTATTGTCGGAAGTTTACTGTATATTAATAATAAATATTAACCTTATAGTTCTAAACTAATCATTGGTTAATAAATTACAATTAGGCTGTTCTGAGATTGAGATCTAATAATGTATATGGTTGCAAAGTATTACTTCAGTTTTTAGTAGATAACCTTAGAGCTGTTCGAAAATTTTAATTATTACTGACAGCCCCTTCTCCCTTTGTACATGTGGGTAAACCAAAGCAGAAAAATTCAAAGATTTGTGAAAACCTGTGGTATCTGTCAGAGCCAGAGCTAGATCTCAAGAATTAATTCTCATTCCTGCTCTGAAACACTGCTTCATAACTCTTTCACATTACAAATTTATTTTGTAAGAATGGGAGAGAAAAAAAAGAAACACACACAACTTAAGCACAGCTATTGGTACTCAAAGTCACAGCAAGGGACTTCAATCTTATTTCACACACAAATTAGATCAACTGAAACTAAAAATGCATTACACATTTTATACAGCTGGTTCCAAGCTTTCAATGCTGCTAACCCACTATATGTATTATCACTGATGTACATTTTGTATTCTATATTAAAAAACAGAAGAGTGTGGAGAAGGAAATATTATACACTTCCATTTTCCTTTCCTAGGAACCTTAAAAAAGGATAGAAAATATACAGTAAACTGGAAAATTAATGAATTCATAAGGTATGAAGTATTCCTCTCTAATATATGAAAAAGCCTAATATATGAAGTTTCAATTACTGTACATAGTTTTAGAAGCTCTTTAATGTTAATACATCAGTATTAATTCTAAGCACTCTGATCATGTTACACATTTTACCTGAAATTTTAAGTGGTTATTAGATTTCTTTGGTCATGTTCATTTCAAGCTGAAGCCATACTGCCTTATATAGTAATATCTTCAAAATGCAGAAACTTTGCAAAATTGAATCAGGACAAATTTTGTTTTGAGACCCTTCCCCCTCCTCCCTCCTCTTCCCCCCCCCCAAGGGTCTCAAAACAAATACTCTTCATATTTAGTATTTATGGTCAGGGTCTTTTTGCAGTAGCCACTGTATAAAGTTATTGTAAATGACACACTACCACCCAAAGCTTTCAATCTAAAACACAAAGCAAAATGGGTGGATAAAACATGTTGGATGTGGAGGATGAGATATCAACAAAATATATATAGGGTATATGCCTAACACTTAGCTATCCAGGAGCACTAACCAATTATACATAATTGTTGTTAGTCTCTAAGGTGCTGCAGAACTATTTGTGGTTTTTTAAAAAAAAATTCAGTTACAGACTAACACGGCTACCCCTCTGAGACAATTTTACATAGACACTCCCAAGACTCAGGGCATTTTTTGTTTTTTTGTTTTTAATATAGGCACCCCTCATCCCAATTTTGTACACTTGCTATCTGGTCGCCCTAAGGCAGTGGTCCCCAACCTTTCCAGGTTGTCGGGCGCAAGCGGGCGTGGCCGTTCGCCCGCCGGGCGCCAGGGGGCGGGGACACTTGCGCCCCGGCGCCGCGCGCCCGGAGCCGGCGCTCCCCCCCGCCCAGCGCCCGGTGCCAGGCCAGCCCCGAGCACCTGGCGGGCGCATGGAAATGCCCCCGCGGGCGCCATGGCGCCCGCGGGCACCGTGTTGGGGACCACGGCCCTAAGGTAACTACAATTCATCACTCATCTTTGCCAATGATCAAATTGAATTTTTCCATATTTATCATGGCAGAAGGGAGTTAGGGAGTTTTCAGAAATGATTTAAAAATTCATTATTAAGAATAAAGAATATTCTTATTAAGAATAAAGTAGTGGCGTTACAGATTTTGACTGGGAGTTTACCTTCACCTGCATTTGGAAAATATTTAAAACTAAGGGCATTACCCAAAGTACATTAGATAGGGCACTAGGCTGAGGCTTAAGACCTAGGTTCAATTTCCCACTCGAACACAGACTTCCAAATCATCCAAATTACCTTGTGTCTCAGTTTGCCATCTCTACATGGAAATGGTACTTCCCTATTTCACATGGGAGCTGTGGAGATAAATGGATTAATAAATGTGGAAATCAGTAATCTACTATATATTTTAGAGTTTGTTGGTCTGTTTGATCAAGAACTTCTAAACACTAAGAGCTAGGAGCACCAAATTCAGAATATAGCTTCTTCTTATCATAACTTAAAGCAACGTTAGGGTTTGGTTGTGCCAGGAAAATGGAATGTGCCTGAAATTGAATTGCTTCTCGTAACACCAAACAGAAATAAGAAAGAATCACCAAAGCAAGTACAACTGAGATAACTGAATGAATGTTGAAAGAGACCGAACTAAGATGAGCAAGAAAAATAGGATGAAGCTGGAATAGGATTGCTTCTCAATAAACATTGCAGAAAAGAGACAATATGGAGAAATCTGAAGTAGTGCCCTCTTGGCACAGCTAAATCAATGCTTAAGGTTTGAAAATAAGATGATATTATTGGAAACCAAATTGACTATAGCCTCTTTTTGTTAAAACATAGTAAATCATAAGAGTTTATAGGAATGAAGAAACAAAATACACTTCATGGAATTCCCAAATTATAGACCCAAGCAATGCCTGGACAATCTGCTAGTTACTGATAAATGTGAGGTGCTCTGGTACTGTATTGATGAAGACCTTAAAATAAACAAAATATTAAACTACCTATGGTACCTTTCATAAACAGAGTAATTAATTCTAGGGTCTAGGGAAAGCTTCCTGCTATAAAACTGACATGTCTGTGGCTTTAAACAAATTCCTTAACCTCTCATGGCAGTTTTTACTTGTAAAATAAAGATACTCCTTATCTACTACATATTTGAGAAAAACTGTACATCTGTTTGGCCATCTGCCTGAGTCCATTTGTTCAAGAATTCCTCCAAAACTAAGAGCTAGGGCCACTAAATATGGGATGCAGCTTCCTCTTATCATAAATTAAAGCAAGGTAAGAGTTTGGTTGTTTCATGACTATGCGTTGTTCCTAGAATTCAGCTGGTTTTCATACAATGGAGAAAGAGGTGTCTGGTAGGAGGAGCAGTTTTACTGCAGAATGACCACAGGGGAGGCAGCAAGGGGCCAGAGATGGGGACCAGGACAGTTATAACCACACTGGGTTAGCAATGGACAACAATTACTCATATAGTAATTTGCATATTTAGTTTGTAATTTAATATATTACATGTATTTCTTAACAATTTTGAACAGTATTAACAAGCATTTTATGTATCAAGGTCTTGAGCTGGATGCATCTGAAGGGAAGAAAATGGGAAAATATATTCTTCCACAAATCAATTCCTATCATTTTTAATTTCATTTGCTAACATGTTTATGTTTGGTGAGATACTATAGAACAGTGTTTCTCAACCTTTTTTTTTTTTTTTATAAAGTACCCCTTTAAAAAAATTATAAGTATCCCCAGTACGTACAGTTTTCAGAGACAAAATTGCAACACATTTGTTTAAACAACTTAATCGTAGCCAGACATGCAATGAAATTTTTAGGTGTAAGAAGTACAAAAATAATGAAGTGCTGTAAAACTAAAACACAATTTTCTGTTTTCTCCAAATTTCAGTTGTGTTGATGTAACCCTCAGACTTCTCTTGAATATCCCTGAGGGTACTCATACCACTAGTTGAGAAACACTGGTATAGAAGATATCCAAGACAACAGGACAGTAAGAGGAAAAAAAAAACCAAGAAGAGGTATATTCTTTAAAATAATCTGAGCTTCTTGTTAGTCACATGTAAGAGATGGGGAGCAGATGCCTCCAGATAAAGGAGTTCAGTAATCAGAAAGTGGCAGGCACATCAGAGTAGAAGCAAAAAAACCTCGCCTAAGGTTTTTTTAAAAAAAATTAGCATGATTGCTTATTTTCAAAACTTCTCTTTCACTTTCTACAAGCCAGACTTTTCAGTGACAGGGAGTGGGGGAGGGAAGAAGAGGAGTGAAAGAAGGAAGGTAGAAAACACACAGTACTGCTTTGAATCCTTATAGTTACCTTTTCTGCATGTGTTTGCATATTTAGGCATGAGTCTTACAAATCATAACCAAAACCAAACACAACCTGTTTGACTACCTTTACATCTACTGCTGGTAATGCAAGTGTTTAAGCAACAGTTATTCATGGAAAGACCCTGGAAATAGACACATACCATGCTAGGTATGTCTGGTAACCCTACAGTGGTGCGAACTCTCTAAATGAATGAAACAGAACACCCTGTCCCCACGCCTATCCCAAGGCCCTACTCCCTCTGAGGCTCCACCCCACTGATTCCAACCCTGCTCCCTCCTTAGATCATTCTTTCCCACTCTCCTTCCCATTTTATTTGGCTGAAACAGAGAGTTGGGATGCAGGAGGGGATGAAAGCTCCAGAATGGTGCCTGAAATGAGGGGGTCAGAGTGCGGGAGGGGGTTCTAGTCTGGGGCAGAGAGTGGAGAGGGCACGAGGACTCTGGCTGGGGATGCAGGCTCTGGGATAGGAAAAGGGGAGTGGAGTGCAGGAGGCGGTTTGAGGTGCAGGCTCCAGCAAGGGGTTTCAATCTGGGACACAGGGTTCAAGCTTTCGGTTCCAGCTGGGCATCACTTACCTCAAGCACCTTCCCGTCAGCAGTGCAGCAGGACTAAGGCATGCTCCCTGCCTGCCCTGGCTACACGCTGCTCTCAGAAGTGGCCAGCATGTCCACCTCCGGCCTCTAAGTGGAGGCATGGCCAGGCAGTTTTGAGTGACTGTACTGCCGGTGCCCACAGGCAACTCCCGCCATCTCCATTGATCATGGTTCCCAGCCAATGGGAGCAGCGGAGGTAGCACTGAGGGTAGGTAGCACATACAGCTTCCCTGGCTGCCCCTCTTCCTTGAGGGGAAAGTGAAATGCCAGCCACTTCCAAGAGCTGATTAGAGCCGGGGCAGGCACGGAACCTGACTTTGCTGTGCTACACCACTAACCAGACTTTTTAATGGCTTGGTCAGCAAGTCACCAGGGCCCCTTTTTGACTCAGTGTTCAGTCAAAAAACAAACATCTGGCAATTCTCACCACTAAAAAGGAATTTCTGACAAATGAATAAACTAACGACAGTACATTGTTATTCAGCAGTGAAACAGGTTCAGTATATCAATTTATTAACATTTCTCAATTAGCAACATTGTCAACGTGCATCTTTACAGCAAACCTCTGTCAGTTCAGGTTTGCTATAAGGATGTAAAAGACTAGTCGACTATCCGATAAGCATTTGCTTATCAGATAGTATGTGACTAGTCAACATTCCCCCCTCCCTTTGCTGCCTCTATGCCCCAAGGGGCTTTTCAAAGGGGAAGCCGTGGAGCCCAGGGTCAGATGGAGAGTCCCAGCTGATCTCGGGGTCCAGGCGGCGGCATTTCCCCAGAACCCAGGATCAGCTGGCACCGGGTTCCGCATGGCACTTCCCCCCGGAACCCGGGGTCAGCTGGGGACTCCCTAGCTGATCCTGGGTTCTAGGGAAATGCTGCAGGGAGCCCAGGGTCAGCTGGGGAGTTCCCAGCTCCATGGCTGCCCCTTGAAAATGCCGCCTGTGTGCTGCGTTCTTCCTTTGACATGTATAAGAGCCCCAATAGGGGCTCTTATGCATTTCAAAGGAGGAATCTGGAAGTGCGCATCAACTAGTCACTTAACTGCATTTTAACATCCTTATAGTTTTCTGCTTTTAGAACAAATAATCCCTGCGTTACTTTACATTGTGAGGACTATCCTGGCAAAAAGTTCTGATAAACTGATAAAAATTCTGGTAAAACCCACATCCCTGAATTAAGATTATCCATGTGCAACAGTGTTATTATTAGCAATAATAGTGATAAAGGGATTTCAGTCTAGTCTCAGATAAAAATGCCATTAAGAGAAGTACGATTAAATTATTTCTGTTTTACCAGGGATTTTTTATTAACAACAACAATGTATATTCTAAGTTATCAGAAACAGCTAAGGAAAATTAATATAATTTGTGTAACAAACCCACTGTGAAATCGTCAAGTCATTTACAACTAGGAAGAAAACTGAAAAACCTATGCAAAGCTTTTATTACTGTATTTCTTTAAAAGCTGGACAGGTTTCTCAGTAAAAGAGTCAGTCAATTAAAGCAAAATTCTGGGCCCACACCAACAGTTTTTACTGAAATGAAAAGAAGTTGTTCATGCCTGAAAGGCCAAGTTTGGCTTTAAGAATTCTCATTGTTAAGGCACTGCTTTTGTTTTTTAAAGGTGCAGTGGTATACATTTCTTTTGTGCAAAGCTGAAACCAGTTAAACCCTGATTTTCTAAGCATATTTATTTTCACAAAGGTGCAAGGGAAGAAAGATCTGATTAGCTCCACACCCTTTCTAAATGAAGTTAACTGTGTGGATGAAAAACAGGCACATCTGTGGGCACTGGCTTAAAAAAAAAAAAGAATCTCAAGCAATCACAGGTGCAGGTGAGCTTGGACATTTTTGTTGAATTCATTATAGAAACTGATCTGTTAAGGAACAGACTAAATCCAAACAGATAAAGTAACAGACTTATTCAATACTCTGCTTATACTAATGTATAAATAAAACAAATCAAGTTGGTTTTTTTTTAAACAAAGTTCTTTCTGTCCTTTCTTATGGTGTAGTATCTCTCCACAAAAACTCAGCATACTCACTCAGGACAAGAAATCACAATTATGAGCAAATACCACCAAGATGGAACATCAGGATGAAATCCAAGCATATTTTTTAAAATGTTACCTACTCCCAAGTCTTCATTGTAATTTTTTTAGCTTTAATTAGAGCTGGTAAAATACTACTTTTGTTTTTAAACAAAAAATTGTTAAATTTCTTACCAGCTCTAATTTTAATATCACAAATCCCTTGTTTTTTCAACAAATCCCCCATCTCCTGGATCGCTTTGTAAAAGATCCATACGTACAACAGAGGAAGCAAACTGAGATTCTAACCTACAACCTGTTCCACATGGGCAAACCCTTTGTGCCCCTATGGAGCCAGTTGACTGTACCAGCTCTTGCACATGTAGTTGTGTCAAGTAAATGAGAGGGTTGTAGCCCAGATTATTAGAGGGGAATGTGATTATACACAAAAAACTGCCAAAAGCACTAAGTAGAAAAATGGGGAGAAACAGAGAAAAAAAATGCATCCCCTCTCTATCATTTTAGCAATAGAAATCATGAGTATTACTTTTAACAAGCACAGAGAAAAAACAAACAAACCACAAGTTATCTTTATTTTGCACCCCTTTAAGACAGTCACTAAATAAAATTAAGATTCACAGAGACCTTACTGCAGTTAAAAAATGTTTAATGTAACTCTGCTCTTCCCCTACTTTTCCAAGAAGAAAGACCAATTTACATAGGCCCTCACAATGAAAAAGTCCCAATTTGAGGTTAGCCAAGCACACGAGAGAAATCTACCAATTTTGGGCTCAAATATTAGAAAGTGTCCAAACTGTTAAGGAACAAATGTCCTTCTTCCAGTAGTGTTCAGGAGAACTACTACAATTTGGGACAGAATATAAAACCCATTTTCTCTCTTCTTCTCTCTGCTTTCTAGGAGTCAGACAAGCTATTCCTAAGGAAAAAAAACTGAAAGAAGCAGGAATTTGGGAATTTTGTGAAGGCGAGAAGCAGAAGGAACATCCCAGTATGGATCAGAAAAAAATACCTTCTCCAAAAGGTTTGAGGTACTTCACTATACATATCCATTTGTAGCTGGATGTATCTTTGAAAGCAGCTGGTGTTATTTGAATTATTTTCTTCTGATTATTTAGCTGAGAATCTATCAAACTCATCTCATTCAGCTTCTCAGTGAAATTTTTGGGTTACTCAACTATTTTTATGTATGCATTCAAAACAATGCGTGGATTTCAGTAATGAAGAACATGGGTTCCACCCAATCCCTTGCCAACAAAGTTTATATTTCTCTCAACTCTTTGAAAACAAAATGTAAAAATGCACAAATAGATTCAATTACAAATATTGTTTTAAAATTCAGACAGGCAGATGTGGTTTTTATTCACACAAACGAAAGGAAGAAATTAATGATTTGTTTTACTGCTAACCTAAACGGAGGTAGGTCAGAGTTATATAAAATACAGTCTTTAATATGCAGCACTTCATTTTATTAAGTATTTGCTTCAGCAGTTAGGAACCTCATTTCTACATTAATTTCATTCATATAAATCTATACTAAGCCTACCTTGAAATCTGTAGACCATTAAGACAGAAACAATAAGATTTTTAATTGCTAAAGCAAATGATTATAAATTAAAGAAACACTGCTTATTTATAAATAACTTTATGTATCCCTGAGCTCTCTACAGCCTCATGGCCTCACCAGATGCGATAACATTTCTACTAGTCCCATTAAATAAGAACATATTTAGGTCATATAATAATTAGCTGCTTTCCTCCCTATAAATACAGCGGGTCCCCAACTTACAAACACCTCGACTTATGACCATCCGCACTTATGACCAACCTCTTAGTAGCACATGGTATTTGCGTGTCTGCAGTTGGGCAGTGTGTTTACATTTCATTCTCTCATATACATATCTTGCTCTTACAGTATTTTCGGTGTTTGCTTGTGGCCATCATGGCAAGTAACAGGAAAAGGGCTAGTGATAAGGATGGTGATAAAAGAAAGAAAAGCTATTTATTTGGAACAGAAAATAGCAATACGAAGGGGGTAAAATAGTGTCGTTCCTGTCGTGTAATTTAGGGATACAAAATCCACCATAAGCACGATTATAAAGGATAGTGATCGCATTCATGAAGCAGTGAGAGGGTCTGCACCTATGAAATAAAAAATTCTAACAAAGAAAAGAGCAAGGCCCATCCTGGAAATGGAAAAACTCTTAGTGCTTTGGATGGAACACCAAATTGAAAAACGCACGCCGTTAAGCCTCATGACGATACAAGCTAAGGCTCATAGTCTTTTTGAAGACTTAAAGAAAAAGGAGGAGTATGACTGCGACCAAACTTTCACTGCCAGTCACGGTTGGTTCAACCATTTCAAGATTCGTGCAAAATTTCACAACGTGAAATTAAGAGGGGAGGCAGCCAGTGCTGATTCTAAAGCAGCAGAAACTTCCATAGAAAAATTGGATAAGCTGATAAAAGAGACAAAATACAGGACTATGTAGCACTTTAAAGATTAACAAGATGGTTTATTAGATGATGAGCTTTCGTGGTCCAGACCCACTTCCTCAGATCATTTGATCATTTGATCTGAGGAAGTGGGTCTGGCCCACGAAAGCTCATCATCTAATAAACCATCTTGTTAGTCTTTAAAGTGCTACATAGTCCTGTATTTTGTTTCAGCTACACCAGACTAACACGGCTACATTTCTGTCACTGATAAGAGAGAGAAATTATTTTCCAGAATAGACCTTTAATGTCGATGAGACAGGTCTCTTTTAGAGGAAAATGCCCGAACGTATCTACATACATAAGGAAGCAAAAACTATGCCTGGTTCTAAGGCTTTCAAAGACTAACAGTCTTGTTAGAAGGCAATGTTTCTGGATATAAATTGAAACCCCTATTGATTTATCACACTGAAAACCCTAGAGCCTTCAAGAATATCAGCAAGGGTACTTTACCAGTCCATTATTGCGCTAATAAGTAAGCATGGATGACGCTTGCATTTTTGAAGATTAGTTCATGAGCTGTTTCATCCCTGGAGTCAAGGCATATTTTCCTGGAGAAAGGAATTCCTTTCCAAATTTTGCTTATTGTGGCTAATGCTCCAGGTCACCCTCAATACCTAAATGACTTACAGTCCAACATGAAAGTGGTGTTTCTGCCTCCCAACACCACATCTATTTTCAAACCCATGGACCAGGGGGCCATAGAACCTTTCAAAGCCTATTATCTTCGCAACACATTTGCAAAGGCAGTAGCTGCCACAGAATGCGAAAATGGCAAAACATTACGTGAATTTTGGAAGGACTGCAACATTCTGCATTGCATAAGGAACATTGCTGCCAGGTGGGAAGAAGTCACTCCACAATGTATGAATGGCACATGGAAGAAAAACCTAAAAAGATTTGTGAACAGTTTCAAAGACTCTGAAAAAGAAAAAGGCACTAGAAGACATTTCCAATAACATTGTACAGCTGGCAAAAGAAATGGATCTGGAAATGGATAATGAAGACATACACCAACTGGTTGAGGATGTTGGGGAGAAGCTGAGCAATGAAGATTTAATGCAGCTGGAGGCGGAGAGGGTAGCAAAGGAAGGGAGACAAAAAGCCCAAGAAGCAGCAGCAGCAGCTACCCCCAAAAAATGTGTGATGAAAGAAATGGCTGCAGCCTTCAGCTAAATAAATGAAGGAATGCAAATGTTTGAAAAAATGGACCCTTATGTTGCGAGATTCTCAAAAGTGGATCATTTAATTCAGGATGCCCTGGGTTGCTATAGGGAAATTTATAATGAGAAGAAAAAACAAACTGTCCAGTCCAAAACGGATATTTTTTGGAAGAAAGCCCCAAGCACTGCTGACTCCCACATTGAACCGTTCTACAAGCAAAGGCACTGCTGACGTAGAAGATGAATCTGTTGATGTTGCTACTGTAGTATTGCCGCCTACCTCCTCCGATTCCTCATCCAATTAATTCAATTCACATTACTATATTTAAATTACTGTACTGTGTTTTGTATTTCATGTTCATGTCTGTCAAATACAGTTTGCTGTCGCTGTAGTAGTATTGTTTTTTCGTGTTTTTCTATTTTTCGTTGTTGACTGCTGTTTGGTTGGTGCTTGGTTATATTCGGAGTGATTCGTATAAGAGTATTTCCAACTTACAAACAAATCAAGTTACGACCAGCTATTCGGAACGTAACCCATTCATAAGTCGGGGACTGGCTGTAGTCTTTAAAATGCTACCAGACTGTTTTTTAAGTTTACCATTTATTCTGTATTTGTACAGCACCTAGCTCCAAAGGGATCAAAGTTCACGACTGGAGCCCCTCTGTACTATGGTAAGAAATAGCATTCTTAAAAAATTAATACAAATAAGAAAGAAGGAAGGAGACCTGTTTAACTTGGGCTTGAATAAAGACTGGTTAACACATTACAAAGCCAATTTCTCCTGTCGCCTTTAACATCCACATTTTCACATCAAAAGCTCTGAATGGGATATATCCAGCCCATTTAATTAGCCTCATTAACATGGATCTCAGCAAGATTTAAGGGCCAAATCCTGAGATCTTGACTCAGTTCTCACCTGACAATGGAGTTCACCTGAGTCAGTACCAAGTAAAAACTGGATTTTGGCCACATGAACCAATGATAGTTTATCATGGAAGAACTGGATGTTTCCAACATTTAGATTACCTGGGAACCTGAAAATAAACTAATTGCTTGAGCAAAAAGCAAAAAAATAAGTGAGCCCAAACAGGACCCCTCACTTTGATTGTGAACACTGTTGTTGTAAGAAATTTTCCCTTAAAACAGTCCACTGTACTGAGAATGGAAGGAAACACATTTAGCCTGCTATGTTAGCACACAGTTCTTAAGTATACCTAGCAATGGGACCATTAGTTTAACAAATGATTGTTTAAAAAAAAAAAAAAACACACACACCAAACCACACCACATATTCCATATCAGTGTGCTCGTGTAAGCTTAAATAGCATGCACTGGTCTATTTTCACTCCCTTAGTTCTAGCATAATTATCTTCTGTCTATGCATGTCCAGTAGCTATTAGTATAATAAACACACACAAGTCTCTTGCTCTGTATGCGTAAAGTTTAATGTGAATATCTAAAAAGCTTTAGACTTAAGGGAAAACTAATTACTATGAATACACCCCCCAGTAAACAGTAATTTTTTAGCTATTTTTACCCAACACAGTGCTATATAATGACTAAAAATAACTAAAATTGGGGTAATGGTAGATCCAGCCAGTACATATTCTATTATGGAGCACTTTTGGCTGTTTGTGACGTTAATCTCAGCCCTTTAATTATGCTCGCTTTTCTTATACAGCCCACAGACCATTTTTAAGGTTCTTGTTCCACTAAAGAATTAATTTTTTAGAGTGATTATTTAATTAATTTCACTTGATACTATATACTATTATATTACATGATTCTACATAGAGAGGTAAGACCTATAGGAAGAGTTTAGTATTTTACTGTTGACTACATGGATTTAGATAGCATGTGTCATATCAATTAGTTCAAACACTGCTTATCCATTTTTAAAAATGAATTTGGAATGGAATTTACTCTAGATTTTAGATACTGTACCTATTTCGAGATATTTTCTCCTTAAGAATCCACTCTTTCAGCCCAAAAGATCTCTTAGGGTAGGTCTAAACTACATCCCCCTGTTGAAAGAGGGATGTAAATTAGGCAAATTGAAAGTGCAAATGAAGCGGGGATTTAAATATTCCACACTTCATTTTCATAATTGTATCACAGCGCTTTTTTGAAAAGGGGTATTTCAAAAGTGAAAGCGCCGTCTAGATGCAGTTCTTTCAGGAAAAAAAACCTTTTTCAAAAGATCCCATATTTCCGTACTCCTCATTTTGATGACTAATGGTGTTCTGAAACAAAATACAGGACTATGTAGCACTTTAAAGACTAACAAGATGGTTTATTAGATTATGAGCTTTCGTGGGCCAGACGCACTTCCTCAGATCAAATAGTGGAAGAAAATAGTCACAACCATATATACCAAAGGATACAATTAAAAAAATGAACATATATGAAAAGGACAAATCATATTTCAGAACAGAAGGGGGATGCGGGGAGGGGGAGAAGGTAAACGTCTGTGAGCTAATGGTATTAGAGGTCAGGAAAGGTAAATAAATGTCTGTGAGCTAATGGTATTAGAGGTGATAATTGGGGAAGCTATCTTTGTAATGGGTAAGATAGTTAGCGCCTTTGTTGAGACCAACGCGTAGAGTGTCGAATTTTAGCATGAATGACAGTTCAGAGGATTCCCTTTCAAGTCCAGATTTAAAAGGCTTCTAATGGTGTTCTGTTATTTCACTTGTTGGGCTTATCTTGAAGAAGCAGATTCCTAGGTACTCATCGGGCTCTGTCAATCTGTTTCCTTATTTCCCCAGTGGTAATTAAGTTTTAACTCAGTGACCTGAACCCAATTCTTTCCAGCAGCCACACAAAATACACTTCAGACACTCTCACCCAGGAACCTATCCCTGCAGTAAACCCATTGCCACCTCTGTTCACAGATTTATACAAGTGACTATCTCAGAAGCTAACCACAAGCCACAACATCAGGGGCTCATACAGTTGCATATCCCCTAATGTGGTATATACCACAAAGTGCCAGCAATGCCACTCTGCTATGTATGTTGGCCAAATCAAACAGTCTCTGTGACAAAGGATAAATGGACACAAGTCAGATATCAGAAATGGTAACACACATACACCTGCAGGGGAACATTTTAACCTGCCTGGGCACTCATTAATACATTTAAAAGAAGCCATTCTTCTACAAAGGAATTTAACAAGAGAGAAAGTGTGGAATTGACCTTCATATGTAAATTTGACACTATTTCCCTGGATTTAAATAAAGACATTAACTAATTATTGCATTGTAAAGCTAGCCTTCCCTGCATTTAACACCTCATTTATATAAAAAACTAAGTATGGGACACTTCCAGCCTACTCAATTAGCCTCATTAGCACCAGTACTAAAATTGACAGGTACCTTCCCCCCCCCCCCTTCCTTTTTCTGTTATAAATTCTGGGTTCCTGTTATTTCCAGTCCAGCTTTCAATACATCTGAAGAAGTGGGTCTTGCCCACAAAAGCTCATGATACTATATATATATATATATATTATTGTTAGTCTTTAAGGTGTCACAGAATTACTTGATGATGATTAGGTGATTGTTTATAATCTGTGTTTTAGAATAAAAGTGTACTGACACACTAGAAGAGATTTTGCAATAAACTGTTGTACAATTAAGTGGTCTGGGAAAAAAAACTACTGGCTTTAAAAAGTTTTATAACCTTTTAAATAAATGTGAGCCAGCAATAGACAAACATGTTCTTTAATTCACTCCTCTCTTGTCAAACATCTTAAATGTACAGAATATCAGCAATATTTGCACTTAAATAAAGAATGAAATATTTTGGAAAACAAATTAAATTGCAGTAATCAGTGTGATCTCATCATACTATCTAGACTAGAAGCCATTCCAGGCAGGACCTCTGTATTTGTCCATTCTGTAAAGAGCCAAGCACATACACAGTGCTAAATACAAATATTAAAATGGTGACACATTAAGTCTGATTGTTAACTCTGTAAAAGTGATGCTGTGTGATCCATGTTTAGTAACGCTCAATTGCCTGTACATCGTATCTGTCCAGTTTACAAGTACAGGCAGTCCCCGGGTTACGTACAAGATAGGGACTGTAGGTTTGTTCTTAAGTTGAATTTGTATGTAAGTCGGAACTGGCGTCCAGATTCAGCCGCTGCTGAAACTGACCAGAGGCTGACTACAGGAAGCCCGAGGCAGAGTTGCTCTGCCCCGGGCTTCCTGGAATCAGCCGCTGATCAGTTTCAACAGCAGCTGAATTTGGACGCCTGGGACAGAGCAGCTGGGGTGCTGCCGGGTTGGTCCAGTAGCGCCGAGGAGCGGCGCTGCAGGACCAACCCGGCAGCGCCCCAGCTGCTCTACCCCAGGCGTCATCGGTGAGAAAAGCAGACCAGGGAGACGTGGAGCAGCTTTTCTCACCCTGGAGAATGCGGGCGGCGGGACCGCGGCGCATCTGGGCGCCCCGCCGCCCCCGTCTTCCGGGGCGAGAAAAGCCCCGTTCGTAACTGTGGATCCGACATAAGTCGGATCCGCGTAACTCGGGGACTGCCTGGAGAGGGTTTTGTAATTGGCCAACCCTGAAAACTCACTATGAGACTTGAAAGACTTACTAGTATATTTTTTGCCCATGCTTCCTTACTGGCAATAAAGCTGTTACAACTGGAAATCAGTTAACAAGACTGCTGATGATGCATGAGTCATAATAAAATCCAGCATATTCTCCCTTACGTGTATTTTGAAGGGATAAAAGGAGTAAACAACAGTAAAAACTTATTTTAGTAACTCAAGTTAGCAGAAACACAGATCATCCTCTAGAGAAGAAATTTTTAACTCAGTTCGCATCTGTACTTCGACAAGCTATGCTGAATATTGCGATCTCCCATGCTCCTGGACTACCCAGGGCTCTTTGTTTCTCTGACGCTCAGGAAAGGGAAAGATATTCCTAGGCTAAATGTTTTCTTAGGGTGCACTGGAGAAAAATCCCCAGGAAGTCTGAGAACCAGGAGGAGAAGAATGGATCCTGGAACCTTTTCTTAGGTCCATCCACACAGAAGATGTCCATTCTACCTCTCCCACACAGCCTCAAACTATTCAGACAGTATTAAGTGGAGGTGACAGAAGAAACAAGAAAATACAAGGTAATCCCAACTAACACCAAAACTGTTATCCCCAAATGTTAAAGTTTCCACAAATGACCAATATTTGCCTGTACTTAAGTTATAAGGTTTTCATTCACAACTCTAACATCTAAATTAATCAGTTCAGCTTCATTTGCCATGGGTAGAACTTACTGTTATTAGTTCCTATACTTTCAAGTTAACTATGGCCAGCCGGTTTATTTCACAAGCCCTTCAAGTTTGCTCATATTCTTGGGTTTCTCCAAATCTTCCATCATTCATTGCAAAACTGGAAAGTTATTTCTCCAGTCCTTCAACCAAGACCATAGGCAGGACCAAAGGCCCAATTTTACCCAGAAACTGTCTTCTAGGAGATGGTGCAGCCCCGGCCTTCACCCCATTGCCCTCCCCTCTCTTCGGATACTACAGGCAGTCCCCGACTTACGCGGATCCGACGTATGTCGGATCCGCACTTACGAACGGGGCTCTCTCGCCCCGGAGGTCGAGGTGGCGGATTGCTATCTGCGAGCTCCAGGGCGAGAAAGCCCCGTTCGTAAGCTGCTCCGGTGCCCCTGGTCTGCTGGAGACCGTCTCCAGCAGACCAGGGGCACCGGGCGGGTTCCCGCGCTTCTGAGGCTTTGCCAGAGCAAAGCCTCAGAAGCGTGGGGAACAGCCGCTGCTGCCGCTTCAGTCCGGGTGCTTGTAGTCTGCTGGGGACCGTCCCCAGCAGACCACAGGCACCGGGACTGAAGCCGCAGCCGCGGGGGGGGGGGGGTCCCCGTGTCCCTGGTCTGCTGGGGGGGGGGGGGCGCAGCTAGTGTGCCCCCCCAGCAGACCAGGCTTTTGTTTTGGACCCTGGGGCAGAGCACTAAGAATAAGAGCCTCCAGAAAAGGGCACTTTTTCCGGAGGATCGGGGCCAGTCTAGACGCTCTTTTCCGGCTTTTTTAAAAGCCGGAAAAAAGCGGCGGACATTTTTATTTAAATGCCGCGGGGGATATTTAAATAACCCCCGCGGATTTCCCTACGACGACTGCTGAAATTTACATGCCCCTTCCGGAAGAGGGGCCAGTGTAGACGTAGCCTTAAAGTGTGGGAATATTCTTCAAGTAATTGCTTTCAAAGTTCATTCAAAATGTATATACTTTGATCTAGGATTATGTAAATTTAGTGACAAAACAAAGAGTACAGTAAGAATTTAGAATTAAAGGGTGGCTCCCAAATATATTTTGATTGTGCTCTTATGTGGCAGAAAGTCTAACAGGTTCCTCCAAGACCTGCTGCCCAGCAGAACCCTTTATAAAAGGTATTTTTAGGTCTTCAGGAAAGAGCAAGACCTACTTGAGTTAGCAGAGTGCTTAAGAGCTGAACAACCTCTGAGGCTTTGGTGGGGAAAAGCATATTTCTATCAGGAAAGTACAAATGGGATACCTGTGTATTCAGTTGATTATGTTTATTAGTTAAAACTAATTTTCAAAGAGGAACAAGAACATTTTATAACATGAAATCTAGCATTTAAAACTGTACTGGGCCTG
Organism: Pelodiscus sinensis; assembly: GCF_052426305.1. NCBI lineage: Eukaryota > Metazoa > Chordata > Testudines > Trionychidae > Pelodiscus > Pelodiscus sinensis. The sequence goes on from NC_143057.1 coordinate 90,209,765, forward strand.
GCAGAGAGAGTGAGGGTATTCTATAAGGAACAATTGTGCATTGACAAGGAAATAGGACAGATGATTTAATACTTTTTTCTATCTCAAATACAAACATTTATTTTTTATAAGTGTGTGAATACTTAAAGCTTATGAACTTCCAGATCTGGTAAGCCTCTATTATCCTGATTTCTTTATTTTACTCAGATAGCAAGACAGAGGCAGTAACATTGAAAGATTTAAACACAAACACACAAAATAGTTAAAATACGTCAAGAAAATATTTTAAAAATATTTCACTGATAAAAAAATAAACCACATTTAAAACAACAGCAGTGATGTGACTCAAAATAACAAGACTGGTAGTTTAACAGAGATAGTCATAAACCTTTATATACCATTCTTACTCAGTGTGACAGAGAGACACCAGACTTACAGCAGGAATAGATATCCATCTAACACATCTCAAAAGTCTCAACATAGTTTCAGATTTCCTGCTTTTGTTGAAATATGGCATAATCTTTAACTTTACTTAAATGTTGCATTTTTACTGTTAACTTCTACTCTTCTGTCAAAAACGAAGAGATCATTACTGTCAGCTAACCAGTAAAGTAAAAAAGGCACAATTACACAAATCTGTCTCTAAGAGTACAGTATGAAATAGGCTATCTTGGATTATCCATATAGAGTAAAAGCACTCCAGATAAAGGTTAAATATTGTACAGACAGCTCAAACAGTATACAAAGAAACAAAAGTAAAAAAAAAAAAGTATGATGGGGATGGAAAGTAATAAATAGCATTCAACAAAAGACTAAAAACAATACAGACACAAAGATACAGAAGCTTTCATCCTTTTTAAGAGAAGTAAATCCTCGCAGCTGCGTGCACCAAATAACCTACGGTTTTGTGAAAGTGAACAATGAAACCAGGAAGTATTGACTAGAGAGCATTTTAAACTAGAGAGATTTACCTAGTAAGTTCAACAACTGTGTTAGGTAAACATACTATTTAAGTCCTTTACAACATGGAGAAATAAATAGACAAAGCCCTTAGGACAACACCACAGGAGAACTCAGAGAGGATTTTTTACCTTTGTGTTCGACGGAGCCTGTTTCCACTCCTCAGATGAGGCAAAGTATAGTTTGAGAGGACAGTCCAATAATTTGGATCAGACATATCCATTCCCTTCTTTTCAGTTCACTAAAAATTCAAAGCCACAGTACAAAAAGAAAAAGAAGAAATCCCCAATTATCTGATCACACTCTGCAAAAATTGGTAAACATTAACTCTGATCTCAAGGGAAACTTTTTAGTGTAGCTGAAAACCCCCTTAGGTCATCTAATTAGTATACAACTGCTTCTCCAAAGGTTTAATAAACTTTTCTTTTTGGTCTAACCTCTCTAACATGGGCATTTCCCAGCTATGAAAAATAAATACAATAGTTTAGCCCTATGGTCTGCTGAAAATGCTGTCTCTGTTTATGTGTGATTCACCCCTAGGTACTTTGTCATCTGTTTGGAAGATACCATTCAGATCTACCCAGAGGGAGGAGTAGGACATTTTATACTTTCAAAAGCTTCCTTTATTTATATTGTTTTGAAAAAAAACACTTGTCTAGTTTATAAATGTTAATACAAATAATATGATAACTTTGTATTTTTCCTTTATAATAAAAATATTTTTGAAAAATAAAAATTCCATTTACTCACTCCCATTCCCACAAGTAGTTTTAGAAATAAGCTAATCTTTGAGAGTCTTTTCCAAGACTCAAACCCGTCACCTTTCATCTCATCTTGCTGCTTACCAAGGGGATAAGAATGAAGTTGAGAGCTCCTACACTACACAAAAAAAAGACTGCATGATTTCATCTTTCCACCCAGGTTAAACGCGTCATACACCACTTTAGGCACTGATGATATAAGGCAACATGCAAACACACACATACCCCACTTAGTGGGTCACTCTGAAGTTTAGAGTATTAGAGTAAAAGTACTTACTTAAGCGAGCAAGTTTCAAGTAGGAGGTACAGAAGGGGGAATTCATAACCCCCTAATGTAGTGAGTTACTACACACTTGCTGAATGTAAAGATCCATAAATTTGGCATAGGTAAGTGACACATTGTCTATTCTACCAAAATACAAGCCATGTATATTGTACGTTCAATCAACAACCACACTGATGCATATAGATTTAAGTCTGTCCTAACAAGTCTGATATTAGATACCTATAATTATTTTCAGCTTGGCTGCCTGTAACTACATAAAAAACTGGTGTAACACAAAAAGCTATCACACCTGTAATGGGGGTGGATGTGGAGCTTCAGGATAGGAAATGGTACTGGCGTCAATCCACATTATCTACCATCTCCTCTTTTGACATGAAAAACAGACATATTGCAGTAGGAAGAAGAAAAAAAGGATTTAATGGCCAGTTCCCTCTCAGTGTTTTCATATGGTTCACAGCCCTTTTGATACAACTACATCCTGCTTTACGTCTTCCTCTCCTGGCCCTATTACCTACCCTCCATTTGGGATTTTACAAATTTCCTGATTTTTCTGAACTGTTTATTGCTGTTCATTTTCAGTCCGTCTGTGTTGGTTTTCCTACTTCCCATTCATTAATTCTTTAATTCTGATACCACCCCAAATCTCTGTTATCCTCCAGCGCAGGGGTGGGTAATAATTTTAGATGAGGGGGCCACTTCACTAATTTTTTAAGTGACTCCAGGGTGCTCTGGAAGGGGCGGGGCTTCTGGTGGAAAAGGTGGTGTCAGGAAACTTCTGTGATCCCCTTCCCACAGACCCCGATTGGCCTGAGCCTGGGAAAACACATGAAGTCTTTGCCCCCATTCTCTGCCTAGACAGAACCACCAGCTGTTCAGAACAGCTGGCGGTCCCTTCGTGGCACCCGCCCCCCCTTGCACGGCAGGAGGAAACTTCGCAAGCTCCTCCCACCCTCAGGCCAATCAGGGCCTGGAAGTGGAAGGAGTGCGCAAAGTCTCTTGCTCCCTGCCCCCACCCTGCAATGGGCACACAGCACTTAGAGTGAAATCACTGTGCACCCCTTGCACAGCAGGAGGAGACTTCACGCACTACCTTGCTCCCAGGCCAAACAGAGCCAGGGGGTGGGAGCAGTGTGCGAAGTCTCTCGCTCATTGCCCCCACCCTGCAAGGGGCATGAGGCACTTGCAGGGCAGAGGCAGGGAGCGAGAGACTGTGTGCCCCTCCCACCCCCAGGTCCTTATTGACCTGATAGCAGGGGAGTGGTAGAGCATCTGTGGACTGGATCCACCCACTTGGCAGGCCAGATCTGGTCCTCAGAGTCCCTTTTGTCCAGCCCTGCTCCAGGGCCCTGTCTACACTAACAATTTTCTTTACATTTCTCATTTCTGTACTGGCAACCGTACACATGTTAACTGTCTGCCATCATCAGATCATTTTTATACAACAGTGATGTTTCAATCTGCTCACCATTGCCAATCCCAAGTGATTAAAAATCTTGAATGAAGACAAACAAAAATCATGAGGTGTAAAAAAATTATACAATTGGAATTATTCAGTCACACACAGGTCACATGAGCAGACTTTGCTTTGCAACTCTTAGGGCTAGACATTTACTTTTTTAATAATATTCAAGGGAAATCTGAGGTTCTCATGTAACCATAAGAATCCAGAAGCTGTAAGATTTAAGAAAAAACACTAACTATTGCAAGAAATGGTAACATTGCCTGCTTTGAGAGGAATTAGGTGACTACTGATAAAAGTCAGGGGAGGGAGTCTGTCTATACCAGTTTTCCCATTATTGCTCCCCAGTGGCAGTGCAATGCTGGGAAGTTTAAAGAACAACAGACAATATCTATCACTGATGTGAAAGAGTTCTTTTGGCCTGGCTTGCCACAGAGATGAGGTAGAGAGCTCACATGGCAGGTTTATTATAACGTGGAACGTGGCAGCTGCTGGCTGGTAGCCCAGCTCTGAAATCAGAGACACCACAAGCAGCAGCTCAGAAGTAAAGATGGAAAAATATGATATTGTCACCCTTATTTCTACATTGCTGCTGGCAGGGAAGTCTCTTCAGAGCTGGGTGCCCAACCAACAGTCATTGCTCTCCAGCTACCCAGCTCAGAAGTCAACTGTAGCCTGCCAAATTCGATCTTTAAAAAAATATATTGGTAGCTAATAATGCAAAAGGCCTACAGGGTTATTTTCCTCTCTATGATTCAGCTTTAGCAAATTTTTATGTATATGGTGACAAGTTAAGATTTATTTTTCTGTTATTTTCCAAGAGATGAGTTATGCAAGAGGTTTTGCGTGACAGATTATTTCTTAATTTTGATCAGAACCAATAGAAAAATCTGCCAACTAGCATTAACTAGTTCCATATAAAATCATATGCCAGATTTCCTGGACAAAACCGCAAGTTCCCGCTTTTTCTTGGCTGTTCTGAGATGTAACCTAAGAAAACGTCTGCTGACCCTCACAAGGGGGAATCTTATGGTTCCACCTCATTGTAATCTGGAACAGAGAGGACGAACTTTGCACTTCTGATCAGACTGGCGAGCCTCACCCACCTAAGTTTCACTAGAGATCTTGCCCAGGCTACACGTCCCAGCTCAGAAGGTGAGTGGGAGGCAGCTCTGTGGAAGATGGCACTCACAGAGGGCTGGCTTAAAATCTGGCTCCCTGTGCATATCGACTTCTGCCTCCCCACCCTTGCTGCCTCTGATACAGAGGCAGCGGAGGGGGGTCAGGGCTTTCCTCCACTCTGGCATTCTAAGTGCAGAAGATGGTGGCTCTCAAAGAGCTTAACTCTCTCTCCCGCAAAAAAACACCACCTTTGCCTCTACAGACACTGGTTACAAAAACTTCCCCCCAGAATCATAATACACAGATTTTGGGGAATTGCTGCCATCATCAAGTGATTTTTATCCCTCAAAAAAACCAGGGGTAAACACTTGAATCCACCCCCAGGAGTACCCCAAGCTCTTTTGCCCTAACAGAGCTTGACAAAAGAAAAGAGGAAAACAAGTTGCAGTCTCTAGTAGCTGGCCTCTCAGTCTGAGGTATGCAGATACACACAGACCGACCGACCTTCCAGGACACAAGAATCAAATCATCACCTTAAAATAAAGTTATTTTTATTACAAAACAAAATATATACTTGATAAATAATACTTGGTTGCTAGATGTTACAGAACAACTAAGGAAAACAATTTAAAGCATAAAGAAAAGTCTCTGGGCACAATGCTAGATGGTAAATGGGGAGAGGAGGAATAGAGTCACACAGAGCAGTTCAAACCAAACCACAAAATAAACTATCCTGAATGTGAGTACAGCTGCTCCCCCGAGTTGCGAACGGTCAACTTACGACCAAAGCTCCCATGGAGCGGTTGTAAAGGCAGTCCCTGAGTTACAAACGTGACCCGCACTTATGAACAGCACGGTCGCGTGTAACTCAATGGGGTCCGAGTTACGAACAGCTCAAGTTACGGCCAAGTGTTTGGTCCGTAACTTGTTCATAACTCGGAGAGAGGCTGTATATTCACTTTTCCCTTTACTTACTCCCAATCTTCTCTTTATTCAGTCCATTTCCATGCCCCAAATTCCTTGGAGGCATGGTAGTCCTGCCTGGATTTAAATCATTCTGTTTCTCTCAACTCCTGGTTTCTCTCTCCCACACGAAGAACGCAGGAAAGGAATCTTATACAATTCAAATTTCATAATTTCAGCCTTCTATCTTGATTGGTTCTCCTAGCTGCCTGGCCAACAACTTTGCTAGCTACCTGAGTTTAACCCCTTAGTCACTGGATGCTGACCAGCTCTCCTCCTGTCCATTACAAGGGGGCAATGCGTGGGGTTGATAGAATTAACCGATAAGCCCAGGCTTACTGCTTAATCATGTAGTCAACTACAGTTTGACATCCTTAGTATCCACAGACAACATTCACTCCATTTGTTGCTGTATGTGACATGGTAGAACTTAGTACAGAACTGACACAGTTATCAGGAACAAACACCTGAGATGGTACTGAATGCATATTTATCAATATATTACAACATACATTCTCTCATAATAGAGTTCATCAGCTTGGAATTAAGTTGGAAAGAATCTATACACTTGGGGGGAAATAGCCTTTAGAAAACTTGAAATTTTTTTGATTGAAAGCCTGAAAATTTCAGGTCATGTTTCCAGATTAAAAAAAACAACCAAAATATTTGCAAACAAGAAAATACACATTTAAGATCAATCAACCAATATTGTCTCATCCCCTGGAAAATCATACTGAAAACCACCAGAAACTAGAGCTACTTTGTTACTTATAAAATGCTTTATTAAGATGACAGATTATAAAAAGATGACATTTTCTATTTAAGCAAAAAAGTACAAAAAATAGCAGGAAAAAAAGATTATTCTATTTCATTCCATATATGTAGATGAGGCACTAAAATGTCACCCTGAAGACAGTGAAGATTCCAAGGCAAGTAACCAATTGTTCCTTTGAAGAAAACTAAGTAACCAAAAATAAGCATACAAAGATAAGCTTTAGCTGAGAAATATTTCCTTACAATGAAGCATGCAAAAGCTCCAACTAGTTTCCAGTGTTGATTTAGATATTGAAAACTAAATGGCTAAATCCAGACAAGCAGGCATTAAAAATGCATTGTAATAAGTCTGTGGCTAGTAGGGTTAAAGAAAATAAGAAATAATTATTGAAATTCATCAGAAATAAATTAAATCCTGAGAGAAGTATAGGCCTAATATTAGATAAGGATGGTACAATTCTCTATCATCATACAGAAAAAGTAGGAGGATTCAATACATATTTCTGTTCTATTAGGAAAGATGAAGGATGATATATTTATATCTTAAAGTGACAAAGAAATATTTCCTATTCCATCAGCAAACAGGGTATATAATTGAAATTAATATAGATTTTCAACAAACCTTGGAAAATTTAAGAAGTTCCAGGGGATGTCATGGCAATATTTAAAGCAGGATAAACAGAATGAGTCAGAAAACTGTAGGCTAATTAACAGTGAGCCCAAGCAAATTGAAAGGCACACAATCAGTAAAATATTCACGTTTTATGAAAAACTGGTCTTGTCAGACGTATCTGGTATGTTTTTTTCATGAAATTACAAGTTTGCATGATAAAGAAACTACTTAGCCTTCTGTAAAGCATTTTACCTTTCCACATGGCATTAGGGCAGGGGTGGGCAAAAAGGCCTCCATGGGTTGGATCCAGCCTGCCAAGCAGGTGAATCCAGCCCACGTAGGCCCTGCTGCTCACCTGCTCCCAAGCCAATTAAGGCCTGGGGGTGGGGAAGCACCGGAAGCCTTCTCCGCTCTGCCCCTACCCTGTGAGCAGCACATGGTGTCACATGCTGCTTGCAGGGCGGGAGCAGAATGGAGAAGGTTTCAGGTGCTCCCCGCCCCCCAGGCCTTAAGTGGCTGGGGGCGGGGGAGCGCACAAAGCTTCCTTCATTCTGGCCCAACCCTGCAAGTAGCCCGCCGCACTTCAGAGTGCCACGTGCTTCTTGCAGGGAGGAAGGAGGCTTTGGGCGCTTCCCCGCCCCCAGGCCTTGATTGACCTGGGGGTGAGGGAGCATGCCAAGCCTCTTCCAGGGCATGGGTGCCTAGTGGGAAGGGGGGACAAAGGGGCTCCCCCACCCCCAGACCAATCATGGCCTGGGGGTAGCCCTGCCCCTTCCTGTTTAGACTCTGCCCTTTTCAGGGTGGCCTGGGTCTACTTCAAAAATTTTTGAAGTGGCTCCCAGGCAAAAATGATTGCCCACCCCTGCATTAAGATGATCCCAGTGTAAATGAATTAAAAATCATTTAATTGGTAAATCTCAATGTAACTGTAAACAAAATATATCTAGAGGGTACCAAAGACAAGACTAGAAAGATGATTATTTTTAAAACAACATTAATGACCCAGTAGAACAACTTGCCAAGGCATGTTGTAGATTCTCTAGCATCTGGAGTCTTAAATCGAAGTTGGATATCTTTCTAAAAGATATGCTACAGTTCAAATAGAAGTTATTGGCTAATGTTCTTTGACCTATATTATGCACGAGACTTGATTATCCTAATGGTATTAAAACCATTAGTGATAAGATCCCTTTCATCAATATTTTCTGGTTTAAAAACCCATGAATCAAGGACATTTCATTTTGCCCTATTGCAATGTTTGACCTTTTCCTCCCTCTAGTGGTTGATACTGTTGATGTACCACTCACTCATTACTCGTCTTTAATGAATTAAAACATGAAATTGTGTGAGAAACAATGTATCCTAACAAACTTTTAAAACAAAATGGAAGTGGTGTTTGTGTAGAATATATGTCTGCTAAATTTCTAACAATATCCATTGATATTTATAATCGTGTCAATATTATTACTCTAAATAGATGTAATATACCATTCAAAATTCAAATTACCCTACTTTTTTTTTATTGTATTATATCTTAATCAAGCTAAACGTATTTGACAAAAGGGACTATCATTTTGTATAAAGTCACTGAATCGGTCTTCATTCATAAGCGATTATGATTTATGAAAAGTCTCTCAAACATTAACTAAAACCTAAATATGTATTGAGCAGACAATATGCATATGAATCAGGCAAGGCCATTTTACTTTCTTCCTCTATATAGTTCAGTCAACCATGTATCTAAGCTAGTATAAATTTGTTCTGACCTGGAGATGGGATTCAATTATTATTAGGTGCATACATAACTGGTTGGATTACCATGCCTAGAGAGTAGTTATTATTGGTTCATGGTCATCCTGGAAGGGCATAACAAATGGAGTTCTGCAGGGATCTATTCTAAGGATTAGTTCTGATCATTATCTTCATCAATGAATTAGATATTGGCATAGAGAGTGTGCTTAAAAAGTCTATGGATGATACCAAGTCAGGAGAGGTTGCAAATGCTTTGGAGGATAGGATTGGAATTCAAAGTCAGCTGGAGAAATAGTCTGAAATCAATAGGATGAATTCAATAAGGACAAATGAAAAGTTCCTTCCACTTAGGAAGGAACAATCAGTTGCACAAAGGCAAAATGGGAAATGGTAGCCTAGCAGAGGTAAAGAGCTCTAGGGGTCACAGTGAACCACAAGCTAAATACGAGTCCACAGTGTAACACCGTTGCAAAAAAAGCAAGCATTGTTCTGGGATGCCTTAGCAGGAGTTTTGTAAGCAAGACATGAGAAATAATTCTTCCTCTCACCTCTGCACTGATTAGGCCTCACTGGACTAGTGTGTCCAGTTCAAGGTGCCACATTTCAGAAAAGATGTGGATAAACTCGAGAAAGTCCAGAGAAGAACACCAAAAATGATTAAAAGTCTAGAAAATGTGACCTAGGTGGGAAGACTGAAAGAATTGGGTTTGTTTAGTTTGGGAAATAGAAGACAAAGGGGACATGACAACAGTTTTCAAGTACATAAAAGGTTGTTCTAAGGAGGAAAAATGCCTCAGTTATACAGTTATATTCTAAAGTGCCGAACAGAAAAAAATTTCTAATTTACATACACCTTGGTACCCATCCCACATGACAGCTAACCTATGCTGTAATTAAGACTTCACATCTACCACAGACATCTGCTGGAGCACGGGAATTGGCAGGGACTGATTGTGTTCGGTCTGGATTGTTGGAAAAACATGATTTCTTAAAAAAAAATCTGATTTTACTGCAAAAACCACAAAAAGGTTATTAACTACCCAGGAACCAAGGGTGCTATGTATGAAGTTACTAGAACAGCAGTATTTCCCTGATTCTCCTCTGCCCTAGTTTGGGTTCGTGTTCCGGCTAACTTCAGTGATTGATTCAGTTGATTCTGCTGTCAACAGAATAGCATGATGGAGTATCCTGTGCAGTAGGAGCTGGCAAATTGGAACTTTGAGACAGAGGAAAACAATGCTTAAGAAATATTATGGGAAATGCCTGTCTCCACCACACTTTGAATTTCGAGCACTGAGCACTTTGCTTTATAGTCAATACAGTCTTAAATGTGTACAAGTCACCTTTAAACGACTCTCTTACTCAAAAACGTACAAAAATCCCGTCTAAAACTCATGTCCTGTAATCTGAATTTTCAAATAACCCCAAATATATTTAGGGCCAATAAGAAGAAAGCTGGAGTTACTGAATCTTCCTGATTCAGAGGATGGATATTTAAAGTAACAGTTATAGGGGATAACTGAGCACATCACTGTATGAGGTCCAATTTTTTCCTAAAAAAAAAAAAAGGACTAATAATTAGCTCACATCTCAACTGATGCCAAAATGTGCCACTGTCTCCAGTCGCATGTACCAAATATAACAGGTTCATCTGATGCATCAGTGAAACAGCATCACAGGAGATAAAAAGAATTTATAGAACAGTTTATTTGTCCAAAAACATTGAAATGGGAACGAACAATCTTCAGATACAATCATAGAATCATGGGATTAACAGAGACTTCAGGAGGTCATTCAGTCCATCCCGCCAATACCAATTAAATCATCCCCAGCAGGGCTCTCTCAAACTGGGACTTAAAAACCTAAATGGATACAAGGAAAACACGGTTGGAGTAAGTGAATATAAAACATGATGTAGGAGAAAGCCTTAGAAAGGAAGATTAAGTTGCACTTCATTCAAGATTAACTTGTGGTTAAAGGACCTCAGGTTCTGTTCCTGATTCTGCCACAGATTCTGTGTGTGATCATGTCATTTAATCCCCCTGTGCCCATCTGTGAAATGGGGCTAATAATACTTCTATGTCTCACAGAACACTGGGAATAATATCATACATTTGTATACAGTACTCAGAAACTAATGTAGTGCCCTTCCCCCCACCCCCCATAAGAAAAAAGAAATAGAGCTAGACAAAAGCAGGGGAGATCCTCATGCTGGCTTCTACAATGGTTTCTATAATTCTTCTCTCAAAGTTATGAGGAAAGGTGTGTGGGGAAGACATGCATTAACAAGACAAAAGTTATTATCTCTTCATCCCACTGTGGACAAAAAAAGCTATACCTATACGTAGTCCAGTGGTTCCCAAACTTTTCGGCATCAGACCCCCTTTTTGATTTTTGAGAAACCCTCATGCACTGACCCCCCCCCCAGCCCAAAAAAAAAACAAAAACAAAAACAAAAATAGCAGCAAAGCTTGTGGAGGAAAAAAAAAAAAAAGGAACTGACTGGGGCCAATAAACAGTCGCAACCCCTTTAATTCCCGGGACCAGTGTAAAAAAAAGGTGCCGGTACTCCAGGGGAAAAGTTGTTGACCCTTTTAAGAGCAGAGCAGGCATTGCCCTTTTAAGGCAGCCATTTTGAAGTCTGCCCAGGATGCTCCATCCTTCCCCCACCCCACCTAGCCCGAGCTGCACGTGTTCCGGTAAATGCCCAAACCAGGAAAAACAGAAAATATGGGACATTTCACACGTTATTTTCTGAATTTTATCATCGGACAGACTGGGCTCTTTCTTGGGGGGAGAGATGGGGAGAGTATGATTAATGGGGGAAGCTGGGTCACTTCACGTCCCCCAGTTTGGGAACCTATGACCTAGTCAGAGGTAGGGAGAAGTGGCAGTTTTCTCTTCCTCCATATAGAAACAAGAGGAGAGGGACGTGCACAGAGTGATAAATATTTCTTTCCTTCTCTATAGAGTTAACAGGCAAGTATGCCTGGTCTGTAGTCAGCATCTCAAACATCATTCATTAACCAATATGAACAAAGCTAAGAGTGCAGGATCAGCACTGACTGTTCTAATCCCTGGCATTGATTGACTTAAGACATTTCTATAAGCAATAGCTAACATGTGCAAACTAATATTCCAACATTCAATCATAAGCCAAAATTACTCAGCTGAACTCAAATGAGCTAACAGTCTCAATTTTAAAAGTTTCAGAGGGATAGTTGTGTTAGTCTAACTGAAAAAAATGTTAAAAATAATGAATAGTCTTGCAGTACCTAATACCATCTACATTTTTGGTAGTCTCTAAGGTGCTGCAAAATTATTAGTAATTTTTAAGTCTCAATTTTAGTCATATGAGGCAAACTGACTATATGATTTACCCATTCTTAATGGGTGATCATTGAGAAAAATGATTGTTCTACCAATTTACACATATCCTGACACAAGACTGTTTATTATCTAGTCCGGGCCTGGGCAAAATACAGCCTGCAGGCCACATTTGGCCCACCAACCTACCGGATCTGGCTCGCGGACGCAGCAGAGAGCACCAGGCAGGCTCCCCTGTTTGCCCCGCAGACTGCTCAGAAAAGCAGCTGCAGGGCCACTTCAAAACTGTGATCCCAGAGGGGAGTAGGTGAAGGCTTCAGGCACTACCCCTGCCCTAAGCACAATCCCATTGGCGAGAAACCAGCTCAGTTATTCATACAAGCACATGGCCCTGCAGCCTGTGCAGGTGCGAGGCAGACAGGCTGTCTGGCTGTCTGAGAAACTTAAGTTCTGCAAACATTTAGCTCTGCAGGTAGGCAGGCTGGTTGGGCTGCTGTCTGGTGAGTCTCCTGGCTAGAGCCTGCCTCTGGCACCCGAGTCCCTACTTTCCCCAACCCTCTACCCCTCCACTTGACATACCCAAACCCTCTGCCTCCCTGCTACACCCATATCATCTCCTAGATCTGGCATCCCAATCCCCTGCCCCAGATCACAATCCCCTCCTACTCTAAGTCACAACCCCAAACTCCTGCACCCCAGTCTCCTGCCGTAGGTCACAACTGCCTCCACCCAAAATCCCTCCCAGACTCCACTCTCCCTCCTGCACCCCAATCGTTTACCCCAAGCTCTCTTCTGCACCCAACCTCCAGCCCAGACCCCTCATCTCCTCCATTATCATGAAAGAGTGTGGCCCATGACTACTTTCCAAAATCTTGAAGTGGCCTCCCATCAAAAATTATTGCCCACCCTTGATCTAGTCAGTTTACACACATGGACCGAATCCCCACGTTATTCTGCCTATTTTGATCTGAAAATAACTATTAACCTTTCAAATAAATCTCTCATTTGAAAGCTCAATTGCTAGACATAGATTTTAAGGAATCTATATGCTTGCAGTGAAAAATGATCAGGCTATTTTAACATCTTCATTTCTTGTATAAGAGTCTTAAAAAGATAACAATCCAGGTTCTAAACATCTAGTTACTCAGAAAAGATTACCATTTTTCATAATGCGGAATTTTAAAGGAGTAAATGACGGAAGGATTCTACAATAGTTATTATTAAATAGTGTGGTTTTATAAACGAACATTATTCTCAGGGTCACTCTAAGGATGCTGATATAAAGGAAGGATATTTTGGCATGATGAGGGGTTACAGACAGGCCTATACTTGAAACCTTCCCCATCAGAGCTAGGTTGGTGAGGAGTGTGATCTCTGACTGACATGCCTATGCTGATGAATGGCCCTAATGCAAATGTAATTATACCAGCAAAAGCTATACTGCGCTTTTACTGGTATAGCTTATTTTTTCAGGATGGGGCTGGAATAACTACTCTCATCCGAGTGCAGTTTTAGCAATACAGTGCTTCGTGTCCACAAGGAGCACTTTGAGGCATAGAATTCCAACGTAGCTGTACTGGCACAGACCTCCTAATATACATCTACTAAACAAGATACAGTTGTATAAAAACACCCCGATTCATTTTAGTTTCATTCCTAATATGATATCATAGGAAGTTTACACAGGCATTGTCTTCACTGCCTGCCAACCCTGTGCAGAAGCCCCTTACCACTGTTTTTGTCATTCACACATCTACATGCTGTTCTCAGGGCCGCTAGCAGTGGCTGCCACTGCATTCTAAGTTATAGGGCAGACCGTGAGGTAGCTGTTGACCTCTGTTGCTGCTACAAAATTAATGCAGAGAAAATGTTTCACCATAATAAACAAGCTATCCTGGTCTGCTAATCTTCTCTCATAAACCCACTGGACATATACTCTTGCCATCACCTATGCTCTGACACCGGCCTAGAAGTGGTGTACCTTCATATCTCTACTGCTCAGTATCCATGGTCCATACTGCTTGCAATTTCTTAAACTTCACTCCTCTCTGGTGCTAAAATCATCATCACAGCGGCCTTCAAGAAGCCCATATATCGGCAGGAGACCACCTGTCTGCATAAACACACTGGAATCTTGGTGTTGGGCTGAAATGAACAAAACTCACAACTTTTAACACTACAAAGAGGAACACTGAACTGTGTGATGGCAATTCATCAACTGCTGGATGATCACAGGATCAAGTGGACTAGACAACAGCACCAGGAGAAAATAAAGAGGTTGAGCTACCAGAAGATTAGGCATAAAAGGAAGAAATCTGGTACTGTCCTGGCGATATGCCCATTTTACAATGAAATGGAATGTGTTCTGAGCAGCCACACAAACACAATGACCCACTTCAGATATGACTCATTTAGGGTGCTGGGATGTTTGTGGGTTCAGAACTTGGATGTCTGAAGGCTTGACCCAAGCCCGCCCCAGAAGCCAATAAAGAGAGAGATGGGGAGGCGGGGAGGAGGCTAGGTTCCAGCTGACAAGATCTTTTACCTTGTTCCAGAACAGCATAGTGTAATAGAGTTCTTCTACACCAGAGTTTCTCAAACTGTGCTCCGCAGAGCCCCCGGGCTCCACGAGACATCTCCAGGGGCTCCGTGAGGTTGACAAACTGGAAACATCGATAGGTACAACACATACAATCAGTGGACTGCTGGGGCTCCGCATACATTTTTATGCTTGTAAAGGGCTCCAGAGCCCAACAAGTTTGAAAACCACTGTTCTACACCAAGGAAGCAAGGAGGATGCAGCATCTCAGGCTGGTAAAATGGAGACAGACATTTTCCTTATTATAACCCTCGCTGCCATGTCAGCTATGGGTTGTTGGCCTATGGCCCATGACAAAAGCAAGACTGCTTTTGTAAAAACAGCTGAAATGAACAGAGAAGGGCATACAACATGAGTATTCACGCTTAGCAACAGGCTGAGAAGTAAGCGAAGCCCAGAACAAAGCTCAGCAGAAAGCTTAGTAAAAATGCTTTGATTAAGGTAATAAGATTCTGCACTATGTCGCCTGTGATAAAGTACAACACAAAGGCTTAAAACACTGGATTTCTAGAAAATTTGGAGGCACATATAATCATAAAGAAACCGTATTTACATATGGGGAAACATGATGCAAATAGTTTATGCTAGCAATCAGAAACCTTAATTATGGTCCCCCAAAATAGCAAACATAGGTCACAGGTGGGACCTAAATCACTTATGATTTCAGATGCAAGAAAAAAGGCCATGAAAAGATGCAGCCAAACCCTAGTTGAAACCTCAGGGATGAGGGACAACCAAATGGTAGAAGCTTGAGTATGAACAAGAGCTCTTAGGGTGATCTGCACTTACCTGTGTAAACTTTGTTTTTACCAATCTGCACAAGACTAAGACAGAAGAAAAGATCTCAGCATCGGGGGTTGCTTTATCTTTTACTATCCTAAGACTATAAGTATGCATGATCTGGAGGGTATTTTGTTATAGGCATGTTTTTGCATAATTATGCTTATGCTTGGATTTATTTGGATTTTAAGTAAAGCCTTAAAGAATATGTATGTGCTCCATTAATTTTGAAACTCAAAATTTCTCATGTAGTTGCAAATTAAAAGAACCTGTTATTTGTAACTGGTGCATTCTGCTTCCTAGATTTTATGGATGCAGTGCCATCAATGCTCCCTCCTTCAGCCCCCACCCCAACTACTATTATCCTACCCTCCCTTTTTCCTGATCATTCTGCTCAAAATGGCTGACAAAGCAGAGGAAAAACACACAAACACACACTTTATAACAGATGAATGCAGTACTTTTTCACACAGAAAAAGCATTTGTGTTGAAGTTAAAAGGTTAGTTGCCATATAACAGTCACAATGTAAACTGCCATAGAACTATGCTGAAAGGTGCTCACTATCATCTCACACACCAAAAAGCACCTTGCTGTTAGTGCAGAAGCTGGTTTATTGTTGATCTGATTTGGATCTTTCCTGGGGATTAGCAAAATAGAATTTTTCACAGAGTAAAAATTCCAAGCAATCTCAGATTCCTTCATAAGGCAATCCTCCCCCGCCACAGTTATAACTTGCGATCCCCATCATCAGGTCATCTGTTACGAGATATGAAAGATTTCCTTAACATAAATGGAACTCAACTTTGAAGCAGCATATCATGTAATGTTGCAGAAGTCTGAGAATAGTTTAAGATCATTACCATTGCTGTGGTCTTCCAGTACCTAACACCCCCACGACTTCACCATGATGATATGTGGGAGAGAGAGATATTTGAGGGACTATTCCCCAGGGCATGAGCCACAGGTGAACATCCAGGAATGCTCTATGGAATCATTTGGACATCACCATGCACTACAAATATGTAAAATCATATCTGGGGTAGCCAGTTAGTGAGCCGTAGTCCACCACACCATCAAAAGTGCTAGCTTAACTCTGCATCTGATCCAATGCACCAGAAAGAACAGTATATATAATGTCCTTAGAATGACAGGGTTTTACCTTGTGTTTGCAGACATTTTTACCACATTAGGCCACTTTCTTTTTTTTTTTTTTTTTTTTTAAGAGTCCATGAAATTCTACAAAGTTGAACAGAATGTGTGTGTGTGTGTATATATATATAAAAATACAATACAATACATGCATAAATACTAGAATACAAAGCAAAAGCTCTAATACATTATGCAATCCCATTAAATTCCCCCGACAGCTCTAAAATTCAAGAGGAAAACACTCTTTTATAGCCTTTGCTATAAAGCAAAGTAACAGACCGTGCAGCAATAATAGGTTAATTTGTTGGTTGTTTGCAAGCAGATGCCCAATCATAACTATCGGCAACACAGTCAACCCCATAGCAGTGCCCATCACAATTATGGTGTTAAAGATACTACAGTCCAAATGGGTTAATAAGTGATGGTGTCTTGCTTGTAATTGGCCAAAAGCACATTTTATAACCATCCTGTACCTGCTCAAACATGTAGTTAAACTACTTTGTCGTGTTAGTGCACATCAGGGTAAGGACAGCAGAGGGTACGCCATGTCATCTAAAAATCAAATTTGCCATAAACACCTCACCACTCTCCTCTGTTACTGAGGGGGAACAATGTTGAAACAAGCTCGAGTTCCAGAATGCCCTGGTAATGAATAACCCTGCAAGTACATGTTTTATTACACACACATAGAAGTTTGACAAACACTCTTGCTGGAAGTTTTCTTAGAATTCAGACTCTGAAACCACACACAAAGCTGCTCCCTAAAACAGAAAGACACAATTCACACTACACACCCAACCTTGCAAGCAGCACCAGGAACCTCTGAGCATTTAATCTGGTAGCTTTACAATTTTAATAGTTTTCCATACACCAGAGTTTCTGGTGGAGTTGTCTATGTAAATAGTACAGTATCCCACAAGAATAGCATAAGTATCTTTTCCTGTTAATACACGTTTGAGATCAGATGGGTCTGGGTCTTCCATTACATCTGCATGACTTGGGAAACCCATGTGCCCAAATTCTGCAATGTCAGGAGTATTTCCAGCTGTGACAAGCCTAGAGCACCTCATCCACTGCCTTGCAAACCTCCATAAGCATGCACTACTAGTAGATTTCCCAATGCCAAACTGATTGCCAACAGATTTTTAGCAATCTGGGGTTCCCAGTTTCCACAGGGTGATAGCAACTAGATTGTTACTGGCTCTTTCGCCTTGGTGCTCTACCACTCACATGCCAGGGCTAGTTTCTCACAAAATTCCAGGAACATATCTTTCCTCTTGCAAAAGTTCAGGGCTTGAAGATAGCCATCCCATGTTTGCAGTGCAGTATGATCTCACCAGTGTTCTTGTAGTTCTGGTTCAGAAGCACTGGTCTATGTAAGGGTTATCTGCCATTAAAAATAGCAATAGCTCAGTCCATGCCCACATAAGCCCATTCAATACTGTCATTGGGCTTCTCCTAACTCCAAGCTGCTCGCTCAGTCTTCTCTGGCCCAACAGCTGTCTCTGAAATCCTGCCAACATTTCCTGGCAGCTGCTTCTGCAGAGGCATGGAAAAGGAACACTGCCCTCCAAAATGCAGCGATTGTCAATCCTACGAATTAGGGAGACAAGGATCCATACCTTCAGCACCCTGGAAGATGGATTATCACTAGGAAGTAAATTTCTCAAGTCTAAACCAGTTCCTCCCAATCATAAGACTGGACAAACTGCCCCACACATTGCAAATGTACACAAAGAGCAACATAGTAAGTTGTGGTGTTATGAACCTCTGTAAGTTCAGATAGCTCTCTGGTATCGACCTGGGGAGAGCGCCAGTACAGAAATTGGGCATGGCAGCAATGTGCTAATATCAACCATGTGGTAACTGGCTACCTTGTAGTGATAAGCATGCAGATACTTAACCTTAGGGACACCATGACACGAAGACAAGAATGCAATCCACTCTGGGGTCAGAGCTGTGAGCTACTGTGCTACCTCTCTGCCTCTCAGGAAGTAGGAGCTTTGCCGGAGGTTAGACTGCACACCAGCTCCCTGCCATACCAATCTGTCTTACTCACCAGCAAACTCCTCAATGCTCTACCAGTCTGTATTTTGCCTCTCAGAGATGTCCCTGAGCAATGCGCTCCCACTACCTCTTAACATTCACAGAAGATATTAAAATTATCCATGTAGATGACATTAAGTGTAAGGAATAAAGATAGAAAGGTTATAAACACATACATGAAGGTAAAAATGTTCTTCCTAATGTCTCAGGCTTAGCAAGCTGCAGTCTTTGTTCAAGGGAGTTTCCTCAAAATCTTCCTTTTCCAGTTATGGCATAGGGCTCCTACAGGGAAGCTAAGCAACACTGAGCATGTGCTCAATGCAGTTTCCTGTGATATGCAGGATTTAGTGGATGTGCCCATCCTCTTTCTTCCATTCCCCTGCTGTGTTTCCTCAGCCCTCCGCCCTATGACATGCTCTAAAATGTGTAAAGTTAACCAACACTGCAAAACTCCATTGGAATTATTGTTTCACTGACAGTTCAAGAAAGATTATTTTTTCTTCTGATATCTTTGTTCTATACAGTTTGTTCACTGTGCTCTTCCACCAATCACACAAAAGTCAAGAAATAAGCTTTAAAAGGTTTCTTTTTTTTTCTGTAATATCATTTGCAATAGTTGGAAGAAAACACTGGGTTCATCCTAAGGGAAGCCAAACATAGCCATCCTATGTGGTTGCACATATTAAACTACTTAATGTCATGTAGATAAAATGGCCACTGCACATACAAAATGCCATAAAACTGTGCCAGGTTTTGCTGTCAAGGAGTTTCATATTTTGTGCTCAGATAAACTGATCTTTATGGATTAGCAGATAAGCACTTTTACAAAAATAAGCCAGCAAGTCATATGTAAAGTAATCGGAGCAGTATCTCAAGTTATCTTAAAAAGCAAAATTCTGAGAGTAAATCTCAGTAAATCTGCCAGAAGATTTTCACTCTCTATTTTGCTTTAGAAAACACTTAAGTAGTTCAGGAGATCTTAATTCAGGTCATTTTATAACTGCATACAGATTTTTGTACAGATTTTAGAACAACAGTAACATTTTTTACTACCATCAACATCACAAACCTAATATTACCAAATGTTCAACCATTTTGCAGTGCTGGCTACACTATGGAAGCTAATCAAACTCAACTAATTCTTTATCCATCTCCAAACAGTTGCCTAATCTAAGTCACTAACTTGCAGCAGTGTAAGAAATCTCACAATAAACAAATTTATATAAAATGCAACCCAGACAATCATAAGCTTCTATAATAAAACTAACAGACAGTTACTTTGGGGGAAATCTTTATGTGAGCTAAGGGAAAGGGGATCAACAGAATAGCATTTAAAATGTCTCAGACAAGTTATCTCTTACAAAAGAAAAAGCTAAAGCAGTTTTCAGACTGCCACAAGGAAATAATTGCCTCTAGAGCACTGGATGAGCACCTGAAGATATATTCTTTAAAAAGTTAAAAAATAAATATCACTCTAAAGCACCATTTCCAAGATGTGAAAGCTGGCAATTTTTCAAGATTGCTTTCTCTCCCATTAATCATTTCCCCATTTAGAATACACAGTTTTTATTAAATCTGCCTCCTCAACTGTATGAAGAAAAAAAATCAGATTAAAACATTGTATAAGACTATCAAATTTGTTTGTATTCAGCTATAAGCTATTTACATAGCTTCAGGTTGTCCATAAAAATGATTTTAAGGCATTCAGGGCCCAAGCCATTGAGGGTATGTCTTCACTGCACAGTTTACCTGACTTTTAGACCAACCCCCACTATCATCCACAAAGACAAACATCTTACCCAGTACTGTGATGCTTTAAGCTCTGACTATTTT
Organism: Pelodiscus sinensis; assembly: GCF_052426305.1. Taxonomy (NCBI): domain Eukaryota; kingdom Metazoa; phylum Chordata; order Testudines; family Trionychidae; genus Pelodiscus; species Pelodiscus sinensis. The sequence continues at coordinate 90,230,169 of NC_143057.1, forward strand.
ACCCATTTGGGGATATGGATTAGAACCCAGGATCCTCTTTCATTTGGGCTGGAATTTACCACTTTTTGCAGTGAGAACATAGGCTAAATTCCTTGACTGCTGATAATCCTTCAGTGCCTTTTCAATATCACCTCCTCCCCCAAGGACAAGATACGCTTTCAAAAATTGACTGGAAAAGAATCCTAGTGTGTCTCAGCACAACCCTCTCCCCCCCTCCCCGGGAATATGCCCTGAGACATACACTGGTAAGTGCCAGAACACTGAGGATACAGTAATTCAGGTATGGCTTTGCTGTGGAGATGCTCAGATGGGGGCTAAACCAACCCAGATGCTCGGATCCCTATACCTTCTCCTATGAAGCGAAGACATAGTCTGAGGGATTTAAGGTGAAGTGCAAGTACTTGAAGTTTAATTTTGCTCTGAAAATTACTTAAAACAGCATTGTAGGATTCCCAGTCTATCATCTCTCTGTTTTCTTACCAATATACTCTGTTTAATAGTTAAACAATTTTCTTACCTATGAGTTCCACAAACACAACACAGACTCTGAAAGTCAAATTGTTGTAATTCCCTTTTGAATAGCAGACCAGTAAAAAGATTCTGGAGATTAAATTGGTGTTTCTTATGTTAACTTCAAATTATAACCCCATTTACACTTGTATAATCCCATTATTTAATGAGTTTGCTCATGTTCAAATGACTGGCTCTCAATAAACAATTCCATTGATGATACACACGATAGAATATTAAAACACACTCTCCCTCAGCTAGTTGGCTCAGCAGGGCCAACAGGCATAAAAAGGCTTCAAAAGCTTAGAAATGGTCTACAGTACTGAAAAGTTGCATCGGCATAGCCACATCCATATCCCCATGAAATGCAGTTAGGATGGCTTAGCCCAATGTAAACTATGTTAAAATGATAAAAGGGTTCAATCTGTTGGAGTAACTACTGCCACTCAGGGAGATGGATTACCTACCATGTTACTATAGTGTGTACACTCAAGTGATTCAGTAGCATGGCTGTGGCTGCAGTAGGGATGTAAGCAACTTGTTTACAATCCAATAAGCATAAGCAGACTAGTCAGAGACACAGACAGCAGGGAGGCACAGCAGTTGGTGCTGGGGGGAGCCAGCTTAAAAGCCAGTTCCCCCACCAGCATCATCTCCACAGGAGAGTAGGGGAGGCAGAGGTGTACTGTGGGACCGCACACAAGCCTGGCAGCTCTTAATATATTTTAAAAGCACAAGAACAGCAGAGGGGACTGGGCGCAAGCCAGGAATCAGCTGTCCCAGCCTCTGCCTGGTCCTCCCCCCCGCTGCACTTTAGCCTGGCGGCTCGTAATACGTTTGAAAGGCAGAGCTGCAGGGGGGTCCCGCTGCAGCTCTGCAGTTCCCCCCCTTATCAACCAATCAACTCGCCAATATAAATTCCATCGACTAGTAGATTAGCTGATTAAACACCATTTAAAGTGCTATGGCAGTGCAGTTTAGACATGTTAAGCAGAGACATTATTTTAAGGACAGAATTGGTTTTGCAGAGATAGACTAACATGGCTACCCCTCAGATTATTTTAAAGGGCACGCACACACACCCAGACAGCCTCCCTGACTTCCCAAACCAGCTTCAAAACCCAACAAGCTCCTAGACACATCACATTCTGAAATTCAAGACTTTGCCTTTTCTACCTTATCATTCACCCTCAAGTCCTCCCTTCAACCACATCCTATCTTATTTTAATCCTCTACTATGCAGCATGCTTTTTGCCCTCTTCTTTCAAGACCTTTATCTCCTTCCCCTCACTGCTAATTTTGGTCTTGCTATATAAATAGATTTGTACAGCAGCCATCCACCATTCCCATTCCCCATTTCTATTCCAAAGAACCCACCCACCCAAAGGCCAAAATAATTCCATGCCTATTAGATTACTCTTTTGAATCAATAATTCAAAATTCTGCACATCACCTTCTAAGCAACTTCTTAGTCTTTTTGCAACCCTTCTATTGTCCTCTGAACACCCCTATTGTTTTTCATATTCATTTGTTTGTGGTTTCATAGAAGCTTTTGGGGGAAGGAATCATTTCTTCTGTATGTTCTATAAAGCACTTTTTCCAGTCCTGAGGGAACGCTGCATTTTTACTATAATTCCAAATACAATAATCACAGAATTCCCTCAGGACTGATTTGCAGCTTTATATAAAAAGATCCATCTATATGAAAAACAACAAATAGTCTGGTAGCACTTTAAAGACTAACAAAACATGTAAATGGTATCATGAGCTTTTGTGGGCACAACCCACTTCTTCAGATGACCGGACTGTTGATCACCTGTAGAAGTGGACTGTGCCCACAAAAGTTCATGATACCATCTACATGTTTTGTTAGTCTATAAAATGCTACCAGACTATTTGTTGTTTTTTAAGTTTTTCCTGTTACAGGCTAACTCAGTAACCCCTCTGAACCATCTATATGAGTTAGAAATTTCTAAAAGGTACAAATGGCAGATATGTGCCTGTTTCCCCACTGACTCCCATCTGTTTACACCTATCATCCCCAAACAGTTCTTTTCATACAGTATCCTTTAAGAAGAGTAATACTAATCACTTTGAAATGACCAATGTCAATTGTGTGATGTCAACTACTGTCAATGAAACTTACAGTAGATAGCTTGCTATGGTCCAACTATGTGAATGGGTAGTAAGACAGAATCACAACCAAGAGCTCTAGTCTAGCCCACAAAAATTCTACCCATTCACAATTTTCTAAGACCCGAATGCTGCAAACACTTATATACCTGATTAACTTTAAGCAAGAATAGTCTTACTCACTGCCTCGTACACATACACACTTTTTCCGTATTCCTAGAACCATAGAATACTAGAATGGAAGGGACCTCAAGAGGTCAGAATTCTAATCCCTTGCACTCACAGCAAGATCAAAATCATTTTGAGGATGCCTGACAGGTGTTTGTCTAATCTGCTCTTTAAAATCTTCAAAGATGGAGATTCCACAACTTCCTTAAGGTTTTTAAGCACTAGAATAAATTGCCCGATAGGAAGTTTTTCCTAATATCCAACCTAAAACCCTATTGCTTCAATTTAAGCCCATTGCTTCTTGTCCAATCATCAGAAGTTAAGGAGAATAATTTTTCTTCCTCTTCCTTGTAACAGCTTTCAGGTACCTAAAAAGGTGTTATGTGCCTTCTCAGTCTTCTCTTTTCCAAACTAAACAATCCCAATTCTTTCAGTCTTCCCTCACAGGTCATGTTTTCTAGATATTTAATCATTTTTGTTGCTCTTCTCTGTACCTTCTCCATTTTTTATGCATCTTTCCTGAAATATGATGACCAGAACTGGACACAATACTCCAGATGAGGCATAATCACAACAGAATAGAGGGGCAGAATTACTTCTCATGGCTTGCTTACAACACCTCTGTTACTGTATCCCAGAATGATTTTTGCCTGGGTTTTTTTTTTTTTTTTTTTTTTTTTTTTGGCAACAGTCTCACACTGTTGACTCATTTAGCTTGTATGTGTATTCACCTATACCAACCACTGATTGATATATTTGCTGTTTTGTGTTTTTCGAACTCCCTGAATTTACAGAAATATACAAAACAAAAAAGAGAAAGTCACAATCCAGAATGAATCAGAGTGATATGCTCTCGCTTGGCAGCATAAGAGCCTTTTGAAAACAGTTGTTTTTGAAAAATGACTCACTAAATTTTCCAGCTATCAAGACAAACACTCTAGCTCACCACCAGCTAATTAATATCAGAGAGCTTTCAAATATATCCAATGACTTCTTAAATTATTTTTAAAAATAGAAGATTTGTTTTTCTTTATTTAAAATCATTGTTCTGGGGTGGGGTTGGGGATGAAGGGTTCAGTATGCAGGCTTCCCCAGGGAGAGAGGACTACCCAAGCCCTCTCTTACTGCAGCAGCTTGAGGCCAGGTGAGAAGTGCCTGTCCATGGCAACTGCCTCAAGCACAGCTGGAGGAGATGTGCATGCCCCCTGTTTGGGAACAGACAGACACACAAACTTTCTCAAATATATAGTAGAAAGCTGTCCCTTCCTCCACCACTCCTTGCCAAATTGGGTTATAGCTGTCCCAGTCCCAATCTCTGGCCCCTTGCTGCCCCCTGTGTTCATTCTGCAGTACAACTCTCTCCTACTAGACCTGTCCCTTCCCATTTTATGAGAAAAAATTCAATTCCACACATATCCCATTAGACTGGCACAGCCAAATCCTGACTTTGCTTTAAGCTATAAGAAGAGGAAGCTGAATACCAAATTTGGTGGCCTTAGCTCTTACCATTTAGGATTTCTTGAACAAACAGACTCTCTCAGACAGACAAATACTATATATTTTAGAAAAATATGCCTAAGATACCAAAAAAAAAAAAAAAATCTTTTTTTACCCCATCTCTCTGAACCAAACAGTAAGCATTAGAAAAATAAACTTAAAATTTTGAGGGAAAAATCACCCACCCTCACAAAGAAAATACCACATATCCCAATGTCATCTCAATCACAGAAGGAAGGATGATGGTGATCTACTTGTGTTTACCAAAGAAAACCATATGTTAAACTAGAATAATACATTAATGTAATGTCTTCCATGCCACGTTGAACAAAAGATTTTTAAACATACTTAACATGCTTAATGCACACAGTACACGCATTACTGCATATTTTTTTTAAATTACATTTTCAAAGTTTCTTCACCCTGAGAGCATCTGGTGAAACTCTTAACAAAATTACATAGCTATTTATCTATGATATGTATAACAATGTACTAATATTAATTTTAGGAACTTACTCCATTGAGCAGAATTTTGTAAACTCACATCAATGACAAGACACAAGATAATTTAATTTTGCTCATTAGCAAGGCATTGATCAGAGGAAGAAAGCTGTATCACCAAATAAATTTTGTTTCTTTCACAAATGTACTTCAGTTTCATTATGTACGATTATATTTCATTGTCTAATAGTAAATGTTCTTTCATACAATTTTGAACAAAAATTGATGTCTTAGACATAAAATCTCACAGTGCAGATTTGTTCAGTTACACTGTATTACAATCACAACTTCTATTGCCATGACATTTTCACTGCTGGAAGGGGAAACAGTCCAAGAGGCCTATACTAAATCACTATGCGCATTCCTAGGTCAGTGTAGGTCCTGGACACAAAAATTCCTATTCTGAAATCTGTTTGACCTTGTAAAAGTACATCATTGTCTACCTTCTACACAAAAATAGCAATTTTGAAAGTGAATCATCTTCACCCTCTGACCTGTCGTCTGACTTTTCATATGATGGGAAACAGTGCAGAATAAACCTAATTAAAAACTGATTGAATAACATCCAACTCAAACACTTAAATAAAAAAAAGCCAATGCATCTACTTGCATGTTTGTATCTCCCATCACAATCATTATAAGGAGGTGAGCTCAGTGACAAAATGTACACACATACTGTCATCCCCTGAACAGACAGTGCACCAAAATAAATGAAAAACTGGAAGACCCATAAGAACCTGTAACAATTGTTGCAATTTAGCTACAGGGAAAAAAATCCTTTTCAATGACTCCCAACTCTCTATGCATTAACATCTTCAGTCTCTTTAATCCCCCTCACAATGTTTTGCCATATTTTAAAACTACTTTAATGTTGAAACAAAGTCTTGTTTTAAGTAGACCTGCTTTCCTGATTGAACAGACATATTTGATTCAGTAATCTGCCGTACTCTACCCCCAACCATAATGTGTCTTCTTAAAAAAAAAACAAAAAAAACACTGCAATGATGGAAGTTTACTTGCTTACCTCCAAAAATGAAAAGCGAACAGAGGACTGCATGGACTGCAAGGGCTTGTTGGGGTTGGGCTCAGGCTTCTTGGGGTGAGACTGAAAGTTAAAATAATGTCATCTCTAGTAAACAAAAGGTTCAGTAAAAGTGGCATGATTTACTTTCGGGGTTATGGTCCTTAAAACAGAAATTTTAGAATGCAATCTTGAATGAAGTGGTACATAATCATTCACTAATTATCACTTCTATTAGGCTCATCAGTCTTGGTCCACCCCACGTACGAAATTGATAACATTTAAAAAAAAATATGGGAAGCCTGGCAAAGCCTACACATTTGACTTTTTAGTTTAATCTTAGTCAGTTTAATGCTTTTTTCTCATGTGTATGATTATATATATCACACACGCAGTCTTTACACAAGATGACAGATTCTAAAACTAAATATTTTGAGTATTTGAAATTTCACATCAACTTTATAAAAATATACTTAGGTGACTACAAGAGAACTTTGGTGCAAATTTTCAAATTTGGGAGAGTCCATGGTCTCGTTTTCGAATGTGCTGAACTCCTGTAAAAGTGGGAAATGCAGATGCTTAATATCTCTGAAAACCAAGCCAAATATTTAAGTGATTCAGAATGGATATAAGCATTTAACAAACCACATCGGACTATTAAACCTTAGATACTCTCTTTAAAATACTTAGGAGTATTTATATATAGTTCTGCTTTGAATGGTTCAACTATAAAACTAGCATTGTAGGGCCATTGATGGATGCCAGATTATACTCAGTGACATGCACTTTTCCCATAAATGATTGCTGGAAACCAACTAGTTAGCTTTGCTTGCACTTCTGTATACTACTGAGTAGTATCTCAAATTCTCTCACCATTCCTCTAGATTTAGTGTTCGCTGTAGAGCAACAGAAGCAGCACACAGATAGACCAGTCACCAGTTTTTCCTCCCAGAATCAGGTTGTCTACCTGAATCCTGTGGTCAGCGTATGCTAGCAATTTAATACTCCCAATGATATACCACAGGCTGAGCTGCACCTGTACTAGCAAAACCATGGGGATAAAATGTGATTGATATAGAAATCCTCTTTGCAAAGTTTATGCATTCTTGAGCCAACGATCAAGGGTCTTGAAAAGGGATAAAAACTAAACCATTGTACCCAGGGGGATGGAATTCTGGGGAGGGTGTGCTTATGCTACTAGGTGGTCTTACATGTGAGCAGCAGTGCTGGGTGCATATAATAGATAGCCCTTTCAGGGAATGGGATCGTTGCAGGCTAAGAGATAGATTGTGTGCCCAAGATACTAGAGCAAAAGGCTGCAGATGAAGCTGCTGAGGTCCATGGGTGCTCAGAAGCACAATGGATCCAGGACCAGATCTAAGCACTGTCCCCTGGTGAGAATCCTAAAGGGGAAAATCAGCCAAGTTTGTGACACTATTATAAAATCTTGTTTTCAGTTGTTTATCACTTTGATAAATTTCTAACTGTTCAGACTGAACTTTTCCATGCTGGGTGTCTGTTTCAGACTGAGCTGGGTCTTTTGTTTTGTTTCAAGGAGGGGGAGGAAGGGAGGAGTTCAAGACAAAATGGCCTAGCCATTGCCATGAGAGGAGGGAAAATGTTCTTTTGACATGTTCAAAAAAATTCCTACAACCTTTTCATTGGGAATCTCCAAGCTTGGGAGCAGGGACCTGAAATTTGGCAGGAGGTTGCCAGTGTCAGGGATATGCCTTTTGCATTCATGTGGGAAAATGCCTTTAAATAATCCTCATACATGCTCAGTAGAGACTTGTTAGAATCTGGCCACAAAATTCAGACTCCATCTGTACTGGTTGTGTTCCCTTCTGTGACAGCAAGGACTGAGCAAGACATTCCCTGCTGCTGGTCCTGGGTACTATGGACAGAGAAGGAAATGCGTTTCTCCTGTACTCTCAACATTCCCTCTGCTGAGGCTCAGGGTGAAGTAGATTAGTGACTGGGAAGGACCCTGTAGTGAAGCCAAGTATAAATTTCCCAAATCCTTGTACAAACAAGTAAAATATAAAAAAGTAGAGACAATTTAAAGGTAAAGAGCTCACTTTAAAATTTTTGTTCAACTCTAATAAAACAAACTTAATAAAATAGGTAAGGTAATACAAATAGATACATAATTCTTATGATGACAATATTTTAACTACAAAAAGCAAACTAGTATTACAGCAATAAACATTTAAACAGAATATATATAATTCAAAACCTGAGTAACGTGGCAGCATAAGCCTAATCGTGGGAAGGTGCACAGCGAGAAGGAAAATATATATATTGTTTGGTACAAGTACTTACCTTACTTTACAAAAACAAAAAATATTTGTTGAACAGTGTTGTAAATGATTTTCCAACTTCTATAGCTGGACACATTATTTGCAGAATACATATATGTATGTTTGGTGATATTTAGTTTTAGAATATTTAAATGGCCATTTTTTCAGAAAAAGAGACTTCGACTATAAATTATTAATGGAAAATATTTCTGAGAGAAATTAATAATGTTATTTCTTAGAATACACTTTTGAAATCTTAAAATGTACCTACAGGTCACAAACTCTTCCAAAGTAAAAGGAGCAGGAGTACTGAGTCTTCATTCAAATGGGAAAAGCATAAATGAGAGAACTCCAAAGTTCTAACTACCAAGTTGTTTTCTATAATAAGGATCCTGGCACTTTTAATCAATATTAAAATGGATTATTTCCTTCGTGTGTGTGTGTGTGTGTGTGTGTGTGTGTGTATCCACACACTATTATTTTCCCCATGTGTACGTGAGTATACATATGCACACACTATATATTTGCATATATGTCTTCCTTTAAAACTTCCCAAATCTCTTAGGTAGTATCTTTCATAACTAAAGAACTTTTCCTTCATATTTTCACTTGTCGGATATTTCCTACATCAAGAATGGAGAATTCCGAGGGAATACTACAGAATCTGAAATAAACATATCTAACTAGATAAAACAGCAATTTCCTGGGGTGCCTATTTTATGTATAAATACATCCATAGCATATGGAAACTGAGAGAGTACGAATGTACAGATATAAATATATTTTATCTTTGGCTGGCTTATTTAAAACAAATATGTGCGGACACTTTGTAAATAGAGGCTTTGTCCAATATATTCACTATATAGCTAATTTGTATATTTTCATGTAGCTACTCTCTATATAAGAGCTGAAAGTGGGCAAACGAGTTAATCAGCTTTAAAACAATACAAGTAAACATACTGCTAAAATAGGTAAACACATTTACTGCAGAGACTGGATGCTAAGCAGGAATCATTCAGAATGCAATACAGTTCATTAATATTCGGTTACAAATGTAAAATACGTATCATACCTAATGAATGCTCACAAATAGCATTTATATTATGCTCTAATCTCTTGTAGTGCTCTCTGTTATTCAGCAGAGACAGAGGCCTTTCTGAAAGGCAACACAGAGATAAACAAACAGTAACAGAGAGGGGGAGAGAAAGACAGACACTATGGCCTACAGACACATTCTTTCACTGTGAGCTATTAGTAGGTTTCATGCTCTGAGATTCAGCAACTTCAAATATGCAGAAATATTTTCTTCTAAATATACCGCAATGTCCTGACTCTAGCTCACACATTTGCTGAAATCAACTGCAATGCATTAAAAACATGTTCCTTCAACCTAAGGCTGCAGTGTTCCGAGACTATCAGTACAAACATATATTTAATAGCTCTTGGTTGCACAAAAGCTAATGTCATGCAGAAATCATTAAAATATTAAAGACAGACAATACTTACTCCAAGGTCAACCCTGGAATCTGTAGCCTTTCCCGCTGGGCTTTCATTGCTGTTATATGTTACCACACTCTATTGTAACCATGACACACATTCACTGGCAGCATCCTGGTGATGACAGAGCCAAAATGAACCACTATAAAGGAATGGACTAACAATCTCTGGGGGGAGGGATGGTGTACTGCAAGTTTGGGTCCTTCCACCTCTAGCTGTCATGAAGAGATGTCAGCTGTCTTTTTCAGGTTAACAGCAATGCACACAGCACTGATTTTGCAAAGAGAATGAAGCCTTCAGCTCTGCACGTCAAAAAAAGCAGTTTCTAATCGCCTAAAAAAGCAGTTGCCTCACTGACACGCACACTTTTCATTGCAACAGAATGAGAAGTCTCCCTCGCCACACAGACTGACAGCTCAAAAACATAACAGCAGCAATGTATACTTAAAACAGTTTCCCCTCAGCAAATGTCAAACATTCACCACCTCTTATGATCCTACCAAATAGAATTTTAGCTGTCTTGTTTAAGTCACATTACCTCTTCTCTTAGTAAACAGAATTTATTCAGCATCTGCAACAATAAAACAGTAAGTCACTGAATGACAACCTAAGCTCCTTTACTTGATATAGAAAATTATTTTAGGAGACTTAGAAGCAAATACACTAACAATGAGTGCAACAAAAATTAATGTAAGACAAAGAGTTAGTGTTGTTTTGGGGTGGCTGCATTTGAATATTAAAAGGGGAAGTGTTATAAATACTTTATTAAGGATGAGAGCCAGACCACAAATTGAAGAAAGAAATTTTAGATTAAAATATAAAAATTGAGAACAAAGGCAATTTCATTTCAATAACAGCAATGCTTTACAGAGACTCTCAAAGTACAGTATATCTGATGTCTCTTGTTTGATTTAATCCTACCCATTCCTTTGATTTAATCCTACTCATACCTCTATCCCCTTCTTTGGTATATGATTTTTGTTTTTTTATTTATAAACTACTTGAAAAGGATGGTCTTCCCCCTGCCCCCAAGAAACACCATCAAATGTTAAAACTTTATGCAAGTGTTTATTATGAATACTGTAAGAATCTGAATATTTTATCCCATTCATGTCACTGTTTTCTATGGAGACTGCTTTATACAGAACCTAATGTAATGTGAAAAGAATTTGTGAATCATTGATGTTATTTTTATGATTCTTCTACTTGCAAATCATTAGATTTTTAGTTATAAAAAAGTCTACATACACAAATATCTCCTTTTCCTTATGATAGCCTCTCTCTCTCTCTGTGTGTATAAAAATCTCTATCAATATTCTTGCCCCTCCCCTCAAAAAAACCAGCCTATGTAAAAAGAACATCATTAAGGGTGCAATGGAAAGTTTTCAAAAGTTAAAATACCAGAATTGAAGTTGCCTGAGCAATTTTTGTTCACCTCTATTATGCACAGGCATTATGATACAGTTTTAACTATGCAACATTTTTTCCACAGGACTGTTGCCTCTTTCAATGCACAGGATGGATTTTCTCTGAGGATCATTCAGAACTGTTTTGTAAAGGAGGAGGTTATCTCTAGGACACTACTTTGTTTGTAGTAGAGTTTAGAAGGTATGTCATGAATGAGACAGGAGACTGCAGGAAGAGAAATGGATAGCTTCTTGGTTAAGGAAGTTAAATAACCCCTCCCCCCCCCCCCCCCCCCCCCCCAACCTCTAGAGATAGCAACTGGATTCTGAAGAATTTAGCTAACAAGCTCTAACAACTCAGTACTGAGCATGTGCAAACTAAATTTTTCCCTTCTCTCATTCTCAGAAATGATTGAAAAAAATGTTGCTGGAAAACAAACAAAAACAACAAACAATCAAAATATCCTCCACACTGCCTGAGGTGGACATCATGCACAGAAAGTTTCAGTATGAGGAGTTCAAGTACAGCAGAAATACAAGGAACTGAGAACAGGGTCTTATGCTGGGAAATGTCAGGAAACCTTAACCATGCATAGGCAGTGGTGCCAATCTCTCTCATAATATTACACACCATCTTCCAGTTTTTTATAATGAGAAGCTAATGTAGGGCCCTTTAGTTTACAACCTGATGTACCAACATCACTTATGATGTCAGCACAAATGAATACAACTATTGAGGCAGTGTTTAACAGCAGTTCCTAAGACTGTGTAAGCCATTGGTGCTCATTTCAGCATGACTCTTAGATTGCACCTTCAGTCTTTAAAAATATAAATAAATACTTGTGATGAGGTGAAAGCATTTTATTAAATAATGTTATATGTAAGATTTTCCTAACCAATCTGTAAGAAAGATCAAATTTGGGTCTAAGGGACTGTCAATGTACTTTTGAAAAAGATACTGAAATCTAGATATTAAATAATTGTTTGCAGCTTACTTGTAATTAGTAGCACCAACAATATGTGAGGTACTATACAAACAAAGAAGGCAGCTTATCTCCCTGGCTCCAAAGAACTCATATCATTATGAGGGATGTGTTAGTGTATCCATTTACACGGTTAACAGATGAACCTGGGCTCATTGGTTAACACATACAGTTACATGCAGACTCTCTCCCCTCTCCCTGCTCATGTAACCACTGAAATTTTCAGTGGTTACATGATTACATAATTGAATGCATTTTAATACACCTAATGATTACACACAAGACAATAAATAAGTTACGTTTTTATTTCCATTACACATTTGTATTAGCTAATATTTCTAATATAATTTAATTTCACCATTGACCTTAGTTTGCATTCTACTGGAAATAAAGAAAATAGAAAATGGGGTATTTGAATTCCTAAAAGTCCAATTTAAAAAAAAAAAAAAAAAACTATCAAACTCAAGTAGGACCCACCAGAGAGGACTAGGCCACACCTATCCTTCAAATAGGTACTGGGTCCTGTCGTGAGGGCAGGGGACTGGACTGGACGACCTCTCGAGGTCCCTTCCAGTTCTAATGTACTATGATTCTATAAAATAATCTTACTTGCCAAATTCTAAACTCTCCCCCATTATCTGACAGGAAAGCTAATTCATCCAAGCTAGGATGTATTCATGGAAATATATTCAAGTTATTAACTTGAGATAGGGTGTGTGTGTCAACTGTTAAAAGCACAAAGGAGGAAGCTAGGCACAAAACTTCTAGTGGTGCCTTTGAAAAATCTATCCTCACCCCAATTTGTAAGTAAAACACAAGCCACTCTTATAACTATTCCATAACATACAAATGCCGCTAACTTGTACACAGGCCATTTGCTACAAGTCATCCTTTAAAACTCTTACACCACCAGGAGAGGCAGTCAATTTCTTGGGGGCAGGGACAATTCTGTTCTCAAAGGGCCTAGCATAATGAGGTCCAAGACAATGATTAGGACTCTTAAGTGCTACAAATAATTAATAATAATAATAGTAGTAGTACGTTATAACAATTGAACTGCAGTTTAGAGAGGTGATGCAACTATGGGACAATACAAAGGAAAGCTGCACCCCCTGTGTACAGATTTATACTTCTGTAGATTTTGAGACTGGGTGTTTGTCTACTGCTATTATATTCACTTAAATTTTCTTCAGGTAATATTACCGCTATACACAGCATCTGCTTCTATGATAGTTGAGAAAAGGTCATCTTGATGAGCAATATCCACTAAAGAATAGGAAATCTGTACAACTACTAGGCAAGATGTGTGGCTTCTATTGTATAAATCTTCATAACCTTTCATGGTACATTTAAAGGGAAAAGATAGTACTGACTTACCAAGGTAACAGCTAAATAGCTCCAAAATTTTTATTAGATTAAGGCAGTACCACAACCTTTTCCATATAAAAAACAACTAAAAGGAGTAAATTTCAGAAGCACTGGACACCTTGCTTCAAAAGGCAATACAAGTTTCAGAAATTTACCTTTCACACCAAATTTGACATGAAGGTGAATTAAGAAGACATGCCTGTAAGGGTACATCTACACAGCAGCCTCTATTTCAAAATGTCAAGCTGGACAACTTCTAACTCATGGTAACCCTCTTTTCATGAGGACTAAGGGAAGTCAAAGGAAGAGTGTTCTTCCTTCAACTTCCTGCTGTATAGACAGTACCAAAAGCCAAATGAAGCTATTTTGACTTAAGCTACGCAATTGATGTAGCTGAAGCTATGTAGCTTAGACTTTTGCCTTGCTGTGTAGACGTGCCCTAACAAAGTTGTTAATTCACCAACTCTGTATAGTGACTAAAGTCAGCAGTATGTAAAGGAACAAGTTAACCATGCTGCATGACAAGCTATAAAATAATTATTTTAGTATAAAATTGTATAAACAGACAATACATACTTCTGGCCTGGAGGATAGCACTGCTGGTGTACATGTGGGTATATGAGAAAGAACTGGACTAGCAGCTGACTATAGCAATTTAACCAGATGTATGAAGGGTACTTTGAGACCCAAAAAGACACAAAATCCAATTTCATGTTCAATTAGAAGTATATTCTTAAATGTTCATATTAATGTTTAGTTGACTCATGATGGTAGTTCAAGTCAGCAGGTGGGTCTGGGTAATCATCTTTTGTACATGCTGCAGTTCTGAAAGACTTAGGAAGATGATTTACTGAAGAACACAATAGTGAATTCTGCTCTCAGTTGTATTTACACAGCAAAATTTAGGCCTTAGTTTAATTAGATGAAACATAGCTACTAAGAATTGACTCCCCATTTAGTTAAAACAAATCTGAAATTAAACTCAATCAATTATCTGCTAGAAGTTATACCTACCAGCTTCTGATTGGGAAAACAAGTGGTAATTAAAATTAGGCTTATCTTTTATTTCTGAAATAAACAAAATTAAATTTACTTTCAAGATGTATTGATTGGGTCAATGCTTCATATAGTCAAAGATCATTTAAACTTCATTATCTCTACAGTAGTGTCAGCCTTGAAACAGGTAACATTGGTGTTTTATTGACGTTTTATAACGTTTACGTTAGCACCCTATATTACTATTTAGTATGATAAAGATTACCCACTGAGATGGGTGTTGAAAAGTTACATTTCCTGTTAATTTGCTGTAAGTGGAAGGTGATTAAGTGCTTGCACTGACCTCTTGCTGTTTAGCTCAATGCTTTATTGTACTGAAGTTCTGACCTCCCCTCTATCATTGAGTAATTTAGTTGCACAAAGATGTTTTTACTAACAATTTTCAGAATCATCAGCTTTGGATAATAAAATTAAAATCAGTTATTAACATGTGGGGATAAGGCAGCTTTCTCAGGTTTGTACATCAAGTGCTTGTATGCCAGTGGGATGTCCAAGCAAAACAGAGGATGCTTTCCTTTGCATATACAAAGCAAAAGGAAAATAGTGGTAACTAAATGCCAGGAGAAAGTCCATTCTCAAAAACAAGGAACTATTACCAGCAATCCAATTTCCTGAAAGCCAATAACCACAAAACATCACATCTGCTGTCAACCAATTTGCTTCTCAGGCAAAATCAGTCTGACCAACTGCAGAAATATCTCCTCGTTTAGTTTCTGCTCTGTATAATGTCAAACACTCAGCAAGCCTACAATTAAAAAGTATTGTTTCCTGCCAGTTAGACTGACCTGAGTATTGACAGATACTGCCTATGTTGACAGAAGCTCCCACTAAGGTACTGTCTCTTATCTTGAGAGACTATCCTTGAACCAAAACATGAAGATTAGAGCTAAGGGGAGATTTCCAAACAGGTGTTAGAACCTAGAGTGGCTAAAGATGAAAGCCAAAATTTTCAAAAATGGGTACGTCACCTAAATCCCCATTTCAGATGTCTGTGGATTTATGAGTTTAACCTGAAAACATTCACTTTTTCAAATCTTGGCAGAAGAATTTAAGATGTGTATTTAATCCCCCAAATCCACTCAAATGCAAAAACCTAAATATTGATCTCCCTTACCGCCATATGGAATATCTATCACCACATTCCACATTTTCAGGTCCTTGTCTTGTCCCTCATTTCTGTCAACTCACTACAGTTGTTTGGTGTCTTCCTTCTATATTCCTACTATAATTCATGCCCACTATAACTCCAGTGCAAGTCTGAAATAGCCACAATGATTAAAAAAATCTAAACAGGCCAGATAATAAGTTATTTCATCTGTCTTTCCCAGACTGTAGTCAACAGGAGTTTATATTCTTAAATAATGATAACATGGTGTAATTCAGCTAGTAAAGTGCTAGTGAATCTGTTTTTATTAGTAGTAACTTGACTAGAAGATTTACCCAGCGTTGCTCAGTTCCTTATCTCAAATTGCTTTGTGGTAATTTTACAATACAACTGTTCCTCCTGCCAGACCCCTCCCTTTCTATGTTAGGAGAAACAATTGATCAGTTAATGTTCACACTGTACTTTGAAGATATAAAGTAGCACACAACATTTATTAAAATAATAGATTAACTTTTTTTATTTTTGAATAAACAAATGTAGACTGACAACCTGTCTGTATTAACTTAGCTTGTCAAATCATGTCAAAGCTATAGGACCATGGCTAATATGGTTCACAGAAAAAAGGAAATATATTGTGACTATTCTACCGGCACTCTGGATCAACAAGCTTGGCTCCTGATCCTTTCATTCATCTTTGAACAAACCAGACTACACCCTAAATTAAAATGGATGCTTTAAAAAAAGCTGCTTTCTGTAGAATCTCATAATTCCACAAGTCTCTTAAAATAATCTGCCATCAATGAGAAAAACATGTGAGCAAATCACTGCGATGGAATAAGACTTTGTTTAATGTATTCCCAGCTCTGGAATTAAAATCCTCCAAATACTGTTCTCCTTTTCTAAAAGGAAGGCTAAAGCCTCTATTTGCCAGTTTGCTGAAGGGTACAGTATTACACTCCTTCCCCAGAGTGATGCGACTTTCCTGCTAATTCTTGCAGGACAGGGCATGGCAGGGCAGGGCAGGGCAGGGCAGGGCAGGGCAGCAGAGAAACAGAGCCTATAAAATAATAATTTAACTTGAATTGCAGTCTTGAGAAGAGGACATAGTACCTATAAAATGGTCTTTAACTAAATACCACTCAGTAATGTATGTCTTTGTGCTTTCAAACTAATACAAATCTATGGAAGTCAGCTACATACACAGAACAGCAGAATATTCAGGTTAAGTAATAAATTAAACTACAGATCTATAATTAAATAGTGTAAGACATAGTTTGCTCTCAAGTAATGCAACATGGATTTAACTTTCAACACCAACCCTGGAGTTTGCACCCAGTGCTGACAAAGTATCAAAGTAGTAAAGATGCCACATTGGTAGCAGTGATGTGATAGGCAAGAGATAACTTTGTGTCCCCCTCTTTCAACTAGGAAATTAAAGATTAGATAGTACATCTTGGGGAGCAGGGAAAATATCCCTTCCACCAGCAGCTTCCAACTTCCACAGATCTGCTCAGGTGCTTGCTGAGTTCACCTATGCTGTCGCGTCTATTACCAATGTTTAGCTTTGTGAAGTGGTCTGAAGTTTACAGCATGAATTGATATTGTAGCATAAAATTCAATATTCTAATAATACTCTTTAATTTCAAAACCAAACAATGCACTAGTGCCTAGCAAAGCTTGATGGCACTCAAGCTTTGCAGTGGTTGCTTTACTACTCAGAATAGGAAAACAGACTGAGTTCTCAAAAACAAGACAAAAAAGTTTGAGAGTCACTCTCTTTACTTCAAAGAAAAAAAAATTAATGTTTCACTGTGCACAATTTATTCCGGGAAGTTTTGCATTAACAACTACTGAATTTACATTGCTTTGATGCATTTTGATTATATCAGTCTGAATCTGGTGCAGCTCATCAGATGTAGTTTTGACAGAAGTTCAAACACAGTCCCTATTCTTATATTGTTCCCATTATTATGGTACCAGAGTGCCTTACACATTACACACAACAGAACCATCATAGTTTATCTTCCTTTCCCACTCAAAGCTGACCTATTTCAAATTTAGAGTTTTATTTTGTAGAAACAATGTTTGAGAAGTGAGCTTTGCATTTAGTTCTAAATCAGAGAGGTTTAACAGCCATTCTTGACGTTAAATTCCACAAACTTGGTCCAGCTCCTCAGAAAAATTTTCTCCTACCTCAATTATTTGCTAGGTAGTCAATGGAATAAGCCTATTGATGACAGCTGTAGTCACAAACAGAGAGGAAGATGGTCTCCAGTACCTTGGACTAGCCCAACAAGGGTGTTAAATGCTATGTTGAAGAACTACCACTGCTCTCTGTATTTAATGAAGAGCCATTACAAAGAATGGTGCACCAGGAGATTTGCTTTTGGCCAGGTATGTCTGACCAAACAGCCTGCTGCATTATGCACTAGATAAATAACATCAAGGGGAGATGCCAAATGAGCTACAATAATCAAGGCTGGAGGGCAATAAAGTATGGATCTGTGTGACCAGTCAACAACTCCAGAGTTGTGGACACCATTTTTGGTCTCCCGCAGATGGAAGACAGGACATATTTTGCTGTTGTGACTCTGAGCCGTTGTAGCAGTGAGGAGTCCAGAGAGACCTAATGATACAGAAAGACTTCACCAGACAATCACTGCTATTAGTGATCTCAAAGGGTCAAGACTTTCACTGGACTGGAAAAGGAAGGCTCAGCATTACTGATGGCAGCTTTGACTGCAGCCATTTTTATAAAACTACTACAACTACAACTACAACTACAACTACAACAACTACAACAACAAATCAGGTCTAAATTAGCTATCATGACACAAGAAGTCATTCTGGATAGCTCTCTGAAAACATCCACTCAGCATGCAGCAGCCATCAAAAAAGTAAACGGAACACTGAGAATCAATAGGAAAGGGATAAATTATAAAACAGAAAATATCACATTGCCTCTATATAAATCCATGGTACGCCCACTCTTTGAATGTTGGGAGCCAATGTAGTTGACCCAAATCAAAAAAATATATTGGAATTGGAAAAGGTACAGAAAAGGGCAACAGTATGTGTAGGGAACAGCTGCCATATGAGGAGAGATTAATAAAACTGGGACTTTTCAGCCTGGAGATGACATGACGAGGGGACTATGATAAAGGAGTATAACATCATGACTAGTGTGGTGAAAGTACATAAGGAGGTGTTATTTATTCTCTACACAGTGCACAGACAACATGTAGATCTTTTTGCCAGAGGAAGTTACAAAGGCCAAGACTAAAACTGGGTTCAAAATAGAACTAGATAAGTTGAGGAAGGATAGTTGAGAATGGGTGACAGGATCACTTGATGAATACCTGCTCTGTTCATTCCCTCTGGAAAATCCAGAATTGGCCACTGTCAGAAGACAGAATACTGAGCTAGATGGACCTTTGGTCTGACCCAACGTAGCCATTCTTATGTACCTGTGCAAACAGATTAATTACTTACCAGGAGGGAACTGTACTAAATTACCTTGCATTTGGTTTTGTCACTAGCTCCTCATCACTGTTTTTTATAAGAGCAGGTGCTGGATTATAGGGTTAAGTGAAAGTTTAACGAAGTTATTTCATCTCCATGAAAGTTCTATGGAATGGGACTTTTCCATCTCTGTGGCAAAAGTAGCACCAATTTTTTGCATCCTGCAAAGCAATGACTTAGATTGGAATCTTCTGAGCAAGAGTCTAATCTGAACTAGCTATTGTTTTCCACTATCAAAATCAAATCTCCTTTACTACTTTCTGTTGCAGGTCCTCTGAGAATCTTGGATATATGTGGAGGTTTTCATGTGGGCTGGCCACTTATAAACATACCCTCTACTCCTTAACACAGAGGCCACGCAGCACATCAGAAATAGTAAGAGGTACTATGTCATAGTGCTAGTCACCACTACAAGACACAGAATTAGGGCATCATAAAAATGGAAAAGAAACAACAGACTATTCCTAGGAGGCTTTCCTACAGATTGTATTTTACAAGGATCTCCATAAATATGCCACAAATGAGCAAGTTGCTGTAGTGCATTTTATTAATGCTTTAATACAGCACAATAAGGTAAAATTGGGTGGTCCGAGAGAATGTTTCATTGGAGTCTACTTGGGGTGGAAGGTGTTCCTACTATTCTACAGAAGATTTTTTTCAATTGTGGCTTTAAATAATATATTCAAATTTTAGAAGTTTTTTTTAAAAGTACTTTGAAACATGAACTATGCACTGTACTGATAGCTCTACTTCATTTTTATGTTGCCGTGCAAAGGCCATAGAACAAAAAGTGTATTCATTGGAATTGTTAATTAACTTTTTGAACCATGAAACAAATCTGGAAAATAGACCTTTGGGAAGTTAAGTAGGCAAGAAGCATTTCAAAACACAACAGGATCATTTCCCATATAAAATACTACCGGTAGATATGAGACTGCAACCTTATGCTTGCAAGAAATCAAACATACAAAATCAGCAAGTTTGAGAAGTTAAGGTTTCTAAGGGAATACCTACTTAGTCATGTTGCACACTCTGTATGTTTTTAAACATATACGTTTAATGTCATACGCCAGTACTGGATTATCGGATGATATACATGTAACAAAAGAGCGGAAATGGCCACAATCATGTAACTCGTGTTAAAGACCATATGATTATCTTTATCTTGAAATTGCATTACACACCTATCTACCTATATATGAAGGTGAGTGTTGTTCTTGGCTGGGATAATTTAACAAGAAATCTCATTTTGCCAGTGTACATATCTCAGAAGTGGGCCTTAATAGCAGTTTCCTTAACAATGGCATCTTAATCTTCCCTGCTAGTGTCCTAACACCTTTTTGGCTAAGAGTACCACAAAAAGCTAACAATCATTTTTCCATTCAAGTTATAATATGTTAATTTTATATCTAAATCAATATTCTTCAAATGAAATTCTGAAATTTTTCTTCTTTTCACCAATTTGCAAGCAATACAAGAGCAAACATTTCCAAGCAGAAAATATAGGGAAAATTTATTTTTCCCATCTCTCACAACTCCAAAATAGTTAGAGTGATTTTGCTCATTTTTTTAGAATAAAATAAATCCTGGAAGTTATTAACCCAAGTAAGATGCTTAAAAGCAACTCAACGAATCATGGAGGTTCTCACAGCTTTCAAGTTCCTAGCTGAGGACTGGAGAGCTGAGCTCCCAGGACTGTATCTAGGTCCTGGTCCATTGCAGGAAACCAGAGAGCACTTGTGTAACTGGGTGCTTCAGAACTTCAAAACTTGACTCCTCAGGAGCCTACCAGACTGGTTTCCATTAGAACCTTACCTATAAAAAGAATAAAAAAAACAATGAATGGTCCTGCAGCATTGCCTATGATTCAACAAACCCTGCCTACGATTCAACATTTGTGGAACCTGAACTTCAACCAGCTCTCTCTCTCTCTCTCACCACATATTCCATGCATTCTTTTTAAATCCCTTTACATTCCCACTGACATATTACTAAGACGGCACTTTTATAAAACAGAGTATCTAATGAAAGTGTAACACTGTCTGAAATAGAGTGCCATCCAGAATATTTATATATGGTTAGTCATTGGAAACATGAAACAGTATCTCCATCACATAGAGGCACCCAACCAGTTACTCTTTCATTCTAACAGGCTGAAAGTGGCATTCTCCCTGGGAAAGGCAAATTCTAGCTGATTGAAGGGTGCGCCTACATGTAACAACAATCAACAAAAAATATGTAGCCATTTAAATGTGAGAATGGTGATTGAAAAGCATTCACATCCTCTATAACTGAAATGTCAAATAGCCTAGTTACAATTTACTAATTCATATGAAAAGGCAGAAAAGATAGGAAGTACGGAAGATGGAGAAATGCACCTCTTTTCCCATATTAAAGAAAAAATCCACCAAAAGCTTAGCACTTTTTCACTTGCCAGTGAGTTAAAGCTGTGGGTTCCAAACTTATTCCAGGCTGACAAACAGCCTCTTTGCAGCAATGGAGACTAAAGAGTTCAATATGAAATGGTCCGCACTGAATGGCTGTGGAATATGGTCTTTTCAGGGGCTTATGCTGCACTGAGGCAAGGCAAATCAAAATACCAGGGCCAGCATTTTTCATTTCCTCTGTAAACAGCATTTGGATCAGTACTAATAATTTGTGTCCAAATGAATAGTATTTCTCTTGAAACTGTGCAAAGGAATAACCCATTACTTGAAATATTCAGTACAGTAATATGATTTTAAAATACTTGATCATACAAACTAGTATAGCCCGTTTGTAATTTCATAAGTATTTAAATACTTAGTGGAAATAGCTGAGACAGTGCCAAAATAGTTAAAAACTCCAAACTACTCACATTCTTGAAGTTAGTGATAGAAATGTAGCCGTGTTAGTCTGGTGTTGCTGAAACAAAATACAGGACTATGTAGCACTTTAAAGACTAACAAGATGGTTTATTAGATGATGAGCTTTCATGGGCCAGACCCACTTCCTCAGATCAAAAAGTGGAGGAAAATAGTCACAGCCATATATACCAAAGGATACAATTTTTAAAAAAAATATGAAAAGGACAAATCACATTTCAGAACAGAAGGGGGATGCGGGGGGGGGGGGGGGGGGAAGGAAGGTGAATGCCAGTGAGTTAATGATATTAGAGGTGGGGAAGGGTAGATGTCTGTGAGTTAATAGTATTAGAGGTGATAATTGGGGAAGCTATCTTTGTAATGGGTAAGATAGCTGGAGTCTTTGTTAAGTCCCCTGCGGAGAGTGTCGAATTTTAGCATGAATGCCAGTTCAGAGGATTCCCTTTCAAGTGCAGATTTGAATGTCTTCTGAAGTAGGATGCAGGTTAGCAGGTCATTGAGACAGTGTCCTTTCTGGTTGAAATGACAAGCAACTGTTTTTTCTTTGTGATCCTGTCTAATGTCTGTTTTGTGGGCATTGATTCTTTGGCGAAGTGTCTGAGACGTTTGTCCAATGTACATAGCAGACGGACACTTTCGGCACATGATAGCATAGATTATATTTCTGGAGGCGCAGGAATATGTCTTCTTGATCTTATAACTCACTTGGTTAGGCCCAATAATGGTGTCAGCAGAGTGAATATGTGGACAAAGCTGGCAGCGGGGTTTGTTGCAAGGGAAAGTACCAGGGTTGGTATTAGTGTGGTATGTCCTGTGGTTGTTGGTAAGAATCATCTTGAGGTTAGGCGGTTGTCTATAGGAGACTATGGGTCTGTCTCCCAGAGCTTCTTGGAGTTTAGTGTCCTGTTCCAGTATAGGTTATAATCTATTGATAATGTGTTGGACAGGTTTAAGTTGGGAGCTGTAGGTGATGACAAGTGGTGTTCTATTGTTGGTTTTCTTGGGTCTGTCTTGTAGTAGATGGTTTCTAGGTATTCGTTTGGCTCTTTCGATTTGCTTGAAGTTAGTGATGCCATTGCCACATTAATAATTATCTAGGTTATTTCGCTAAGAATGGCATGGTCAAGGAAGTCTGACAACAAAAGAGCTCTAAAAATGACTTCTGCTCTAATATATACAGTCAGTGCTGGTACATTCTACCTGTCCAAGCAACTCTTAAAATGTAACAGCTGTTAAAATTTCAAGGTAAAAATCTCTTTTCCTTCAGTTTGATAGATCAGCTGCCTGAGCATCTATTTAAAAGAACACAGCGGCTATCAAGTGCAATCATGCATAAGACATCAATTTAGTTTTCCCTACAGACCTTCCTCCAATTACCCATTTTCTTTCCATCCTTTATAGAATACACTAATTCAAACTTCCCTACAGAAGGGACAACCAAAGCAATGTTGCATATGATGATACAAGCAGCATCAGTTCCACTGTACTAATTCAGTCTCAAACTCCCTTCTTGAATTTTTTTTTCCTAGAGAGTAGGTACAGCAGATGTAGGCAGCTTCCCACCATATTGCACATATGATACTGTAAGAAAAACAATTCACACCACTAAACATTAGTTTTAGATGGTCAACAAAAATAGCTGTATGATTCATACAAACTCTTGTAAACAAATACCAAAATCTGGAAGAATTTGGGCAAGCCAGCCTTTAATAGTGATGGAATCAGTTTGTCTGGCTTCTAAATCTGAAAAAAGTCTAAACTAAAAAAAGACTAAAATAGAGATAATCAGAAACATGGTGCTACATCTTGGAACACACTGAATCAATTAGCACTAAAATAACTATTGTTTGTTGCTTAAATTCAAAGGACTTGTCACCAAGTGATAGCTTGATTAAATCAAGGTTGATCATTTGCATTTGTTTATTTGTTCTCTGTTGATGTTGCATTTCAGTTTTTACTAGAAGATATCACACACAGGGCAGCTGGTACAAGAAAAAGAAAAAAGAATGTTTGAACAAATTATTTTCTGTTTAGGTTTTTACAAAAATTATCTTGGGATCCAAAACCAACTACGAAAATACAGAACATAAAAAAAAAATCCCTCTTTTTTTCTAGATCACTTGCCACAAAAGTTAAATGTTTTAAGGGTTTTCATAGATTTCAAGGCCAAGAATAATCACTGTGATCCTCTAGTTTGACCTCTGGTATAAGACAGGCCATAGACCAGGTCACTCCAAGAATTTGATAAGTGGTCATGAGCAGCTATGATATTAATGAAGGAAATGTAGCATCTGGGATAGAGGTTGGGTGCAGAAAGGATCTTGGGGTAAGAGACTGGGGTGAAGAAAGGTGTATGAGATCTGGGAGGGAGTTTGGGTGTAGGAAGGGGTTGTGACCGAGGGCAGGAAACTGAGGTGTAGGAGAAAGTGCAGGGTCTATGAAGGGGGTATGGATTCTGACCTGGAAGAGGATACAGGAGGGGATGCAGAATCTGAGAGGAGGTTGTGACCTGGAACAGGAATGCAGGATGGGGTGCAGGGATTTGGGTTATGACTGGGGATAGGGGATTGGAGAAGTGCAAGGTCTGGGAGGGACTTGTGACCTGGAGAAGGGGTATAGGAGAGAGTATAAGGAATACAGGACAGAGTACAAGGTCTGAGAGGGGGTATGGGTGTGTGTAGGGGGAAAGATGGTGCAAAGGGCTGCTCTGAATGCTCCAAAACCGGAAGAGGGGAGAGGGGTATTTTGCATGCTGCCTGTCTTGCAAATAGGCAGCTCCCACTGGCCAGAAACAAGGCACTGAGAGATTGCGCTGAGGATTCAGGGAATACGCATAGCCTCTCTTTTACCTCCCACCATGCTTGCAGCATTCAGAAAGCTCTGAGCAATGTGCAGGGGTGGGGCAAAAAGAGAACCAGGCTGAGGCTCCCGCTGTGCCTGTGGGCCAGATCCAGCAGCTTGGTGGGACATATTTTGCCCACCCCAAAATAGACCTTCCTCCAATAATTCCTAGAAGCATATATTTCAGAAAAATACCAAATCCTGATTTTAAAATTGCCACTAATGGAGAACCTACCACAACACTTGATATATTGTTCCAATGGTTAATTACTTTCAGCATAAAAAATGTATGACCTTATTTCCTGTCTGAACTTATCTAGCTTCAGGTGTGGATCATGTTAGACATTCTCTGCTAGATGATGAGTCTACTATGGAATTTGCTCCCCATGTCCATATATTTTAAAATTCAATACCACAGACACACTTATTTTTAATACCATGCCACATTTCAGAAAAGACCTTAAAAGTCTCTTCACTTGCAAATCCACAACTGTAAATGATTACATAATTGTGCAACACTCCCCAAAATGACACTGACTAAGCTTCATACACTTCCTGTGCGCTCTTCCTGCCTAATGTTTCTAGCCACATATTGCAAATCAGAATGTCCTTAAAAGTGACTCTTAAAAGTAACAAATATAATAATTAAAAGGAACATGAGCTGACATGAAGTATTGTCCTTAAAAAAATCAGTTATGAAGAGCAATATTTCATCCTGATTAAAAAACTTTTCAGTACCCACGACAGACATATTAAAACATTTTACAACCACTATATGAAAATGAAAATATTTTAAAATGTTCTTAGCAGAACTTAGAAGTGGAGCAACTTCATGGCATAACAATATTCCATAGTAACAGGTTTTTTAGCAGGACTGCAAAGCTTCCATGGTTTGGGTAACTAACAGGGGATATAAACCTTTCATTGCATTACCAGCATGAATCCAGCTCAAGCCAACTATCAGCAAATTTGTTTTTGCAACAGAAAACCATTGATGAGCCAAGATGAAATGAGTTGATGATCTCAATCTTGGTAGTGGATAAGCACACATTTCAAATTCCCCACCGAAGTTGGTACATAAAACACCAGAATAGGCAAAAATGAAATGGATAGGACAAGCTCTCCCATTGCTAGCAACAGCAGTCCCCTCAAGGTCACTATGAGGTCATATTGAAAAGACATTAAGATTCAGACCTTTGTAAGATACACACACACAAAATCACTAAAACAAAGAAGTCTAAAAAATAAAAAAAACAACAAAACTGTATTTTTTTCATATACTGGAGGCATTTTTACAGAGTATATGTATAAATACTTCAAATTTAATATAGCCTGACGTTTTGTGCATTAATCACTTAAATATGTGAGGAGAAAAAATAACCAATTTTCAAGTGTGTTCTTTTCTCTTTCCTGCTTTATTAGCTATAAAGAAACTTACAGATTTAACAGAAACAAAAGGAAAAGCTATGTAGCACTTTAAAGACTAACAAGATGGTTTAACAGGTGATGAGCTTTCGTGGGCCAGATCCAATTCCTCAGATCATATTCTGAAAAAGAATTGCCATGACCATATAAGCCAAAGGAATACAATTAAAAAAGTGAACACATTATTAAACTGACAAATTAGATTTAGTACAGAAGTGGGGCGAGGGAGGAAGGGAATAGCTATTTATGAGTCAATGAATGGCTAATCAGGGGTGATAAGTGGGGAAGCTATCTTTGTAATGAGTTAGTAAATTAGCATCTTTGTTAAGGCCCATTCAAAATTAAGCATGAAAGTAAGTTCTGAAGTTTCCTTCTGTAATCTAGTGTTAAAGTCTCTTTGAAGTAAGATGCATGTAAGTAAGGTCATTAAGATTATGTCCAGGTAGGTTGAAATGAAAAGCAACTGGTTTTTCCTTGTGAAGATGTCTGATGTCTGATTTGTGGGCATTAATTCTTTGGTGAAATGTCTGAAGTCTGTCCAAGATATATACATAGATTTAACAGAAGTTATTTATAGATCTATTAATGATAGTGACCTAAGACCTGGACTCAGGCAAGTAGGAAGTATCTAAAGATATAAAATAAATATATATATATATATATATATATATATATATATATATATATATATATATATATATATATATATATATATATATATCTCCTATACATATTTGGTTGATTCACAGATTCAAAACATGCTGAACTGAAATCAAAGTCAAAAGTTGGTTAAACAGTGCCAAGGGCTATTTCTTTTCAAAAGGTCAACCTCCACTACACCTTTCAGCAGTACTACATTGTATGGACAGATTCAAAGATTTTCTTTGATGCTCTTATGCACTATTCAATAAATCCAACAAAGGTATCATACTAAGCCAACTTGGATTAGTTCTCCATAATAGAGCTCTAAGAAAACTTGTTCCCACGGTCAGCATTTTCTTCTAATGGCAACTTTTCAATCTTCTAAAGCAAGTAAATAGGTTCCACAATAGCGGCTAAAAACAAGTCTCTCTTCCCTAAATTTGAAATGGGAACAAAGCATTTAAAAATGCATAAGTATACTTAACTGATTTTCTTTCCATGTTTTATTGAGGAAAAATATAATTAAACTGAGTTCTATAATTCAATATTCATAAGTACTTGCATACCACTGGCTCCTGACCATGAACACATTCATTTGGAGTTTTAAAGAATGTAGCAATAGAATAAAAACTACAATTTAATTTAAAGACACTTAACTATTTCAGTGACTCAAATATGATTATTTATAATTGTGTAACAGACAGTCTGCTAGGCAGTTTGTAGCCTAAGAAGCCCAAAAGAGTAGGAATTTTAAATTCTGCACAGATATAAGGGAAGAAAGAGAAAAAAAATGGCAGCATCAGCTTGAACAGGGTCAGATTAAGGCAGAGGCACTAGAGTAGTATGATTACATACAAAATGCAGCATTCACTAAAAATAATAAAGTTTTTAACTTTCATGGTTGTGCCCTCTTCCTTCCTGTCACCATCCCCTCCTTCTTTCTATGCAGCCATATGGCCTCTCCCATCTCCTTTCATTCCCATGGTACTGCACCTTCTTAGCAACACTGCTTCCTCTATCTTAGCTCATTCTCCCATCACTATGGTACCGCCTCCACTCCCATTGCCTAAAAAAAGTGCCAGGTAAAATCTGTAAATAACTCAGCCACCAGTTATGTACACTGTTAGCCTAAGTAACCAAGTATCATTATATCCTCAGCCTCTCTGCTCTCCATGTGTGTCTTCCTAGTTCCCCACTCAGTTGGAATGACTTACATACAACTAGAGAATATCTTGGCATGAAAAGGAAAATACAAAGTGAGATTAGACTTTTAGTCTTTCTTGCCTGGAAATCCCTCTCATGATTCTGTTTCATTGCTATTGTTCAGGGCACTGTCCCTCTCCCCTATACTTCTCTTGGTTCCTTCTATCAGGTCCCAGGTCTCTGCTTCCTAAGCCAGTATTTCCAACCTGTAGGGCTGGATGTGCATTAGTCATAGTGAATTCATTGCATGGCCCATCAGGGGATTCAAGGGAACAGAAAACTTGTTTGTGCTAGTTGCGTGATAGCCAAACAAGCTCAGTAATTGATACAGGAAAAGAGGCATAGAATGACATTAAGTCATGAAGAAACAAGGAGGTTTTACATCAAACCATAGTAAATAAGCAGAAAGTAGCTCAAATTTCTCTTCTGATTACCTGGAAGCCTATTCATGGGCTTCCATCTTCTCACTGGAAATATGATGCTTCCAAAGCTTCCCAAACAAGATTTAAGTCAGCTACACGTCAAGCATTTAGCAACCTGGAACACATCAGTGTTACTAATGACCAGTGCATCTTCCTGAGGTCACCTAGAACAACTCCTCTGTCCCTGCCCCCCAAAATTAACATCTCTCTCGTTTTATTTCCTCTGTCAGGAGTTAAAACAAGCTCAATAGTTGTGCAGATTTGGATTAAATTGGCTGCCTCTGTAGCAGCAGAACTTTCAAGAGGCTACAAAAGTGAATATTTTCTGTGCTTGGTCTCAGTGAGAGTCTGCGGGCACTGGAGACTATTAGAATAAAACCTGAGATTGGATTGATATTCTTAACAGATGAAATTTAGTTGAGGGAGGGAGGAAAGTTGGATCAGTTACTGGAGACTGTCAAAAACTTTGCGTGGAAGGACAAGCTACAAACATCTCGAATGAGCAGACAAGGCCTAACTTCAGGAAACAATCTGATTCTAACAATCATACCACTTATTTTCCTCCCAAAAAGGGCAAATAGTATGAGAACTGTGACAAGGAAGCTCTGGAGTCTTCACAATTCCTAAAACAATTTTCAGGTTGTTTTAGGTCTCTGTTACAGAAACAGTATTGGGTCTCACTGATTGATGGATTGTCTTTGAAACAGCAAAGATCCAATAAAGTTGTTGATTATTTTTTCTACTCATCTGCTTGAACAGTTGTACCATTTACCTTAAAAGACCCAGAGGAGAAAACAATGACCTTTCTTCTCTGTGTTTCCTCATTACTACTTCTTTCCTATTTCACACCTTGCTCTAATTTTCTCATCTTCCCTTTGCCCAATTTCAGCCAGTCTTCCACTCCTCAGTTCCCCCTCCCCTGTTCTTTCTCCACCCATCAAACTCTCTGCCTTTTCCCCAAATCACACTGCCAATTTCCAAAACTGTCTTCAGCTTTTTCTTCTCTGTTTCCACCACAGCCTTGTCCCTGGAGAGATATACCTGTGCATCAGGGATAGTCTAGATAACACTTAGTCCTGCCTCTATACAGGAGATTGGACTACATCAGTGGTTCTAAATAAGACATTCATGTGCCTCTGAGGCTATGCAGACATCTTCAAGGGGGTACATCAACTCATCTTGATATTTGCCAAGTTCTACAAAAAGGCTACATAAAAAACACTAACACAGTCTCTACAAACTAAAATTTCATACAATGCCTTTGTGACGGCGCGTTGGGGGTCCCCCGTCTCCTGCACCCCGAAATGGCACAAACAGACTGCACCAGCCGGTGGAATAGAGGAAGTTTATTGCCTCTCCAGGTTACAGCACAACACAGATGTAGTCTGGTCACAAAGCTGGGCTAGGTTGCCTCAGGCCCCCTTGAGATGGGGGAGACTGGGCCCCTAAACTCCAGCCCCTTTCCCTAGGCTGTCTCCTCCATGCTCCCAGCCAGCAACTAACTCACTCTCTTCCAGCCCTGCCCCCCAGCCAGGGCAGCATTCCACCTTCCTTTGTTCCTCTCCATGGGGGGTGTCTGGCCATACTGGTTTGCATAGTGACTCATCCTGTTTTGCTGGGTCGTGGTACCCACGGCAGCCAGTGGGGGTTACCCCAGAGCCAGCAGCATAGAAACCAGCCAGGTACCCCCACTACGTCACAGCCTTGTTTATACTGTCCCATATACTGCATACTGACATGCATGTACAATATTTATAGTCCAATTGATATATTTTACAATTCTATGGCAAAAATGAGGAAAAAAAGGCATTTTTCAGCAATAGTGTGCCCAGTCATGTTTGGATTGTGATGTCGGATTATATAAACAGGCAGTTTTTAAATGGGGTGAAACTGGGGCATGCAAGACAAATCAGATTCCTAAAAAGGATACAGTATTCTGGAAAGGTTGAGAGCCATTGGATTAAATGTTCCATCAATGTCCTTTCCAGTTCTACATTTGTGACAGACAGCCACTGTGTGTTTTTAAGTAGGGAATGGAGGGGAGAGAAAAACTCATATATAGCTCTTGTATCCAGGGCTGGTAATGAAGAGGCAGCCACCGTATTTTTTCACCTCCAATAGAGTACCCATCTATGATTTTTATAGGGTGTCCCTCAATCCCCTCTCTCCTATCAGGCATCTATGGCACTATTACCACCTCTGGCAAAAAAATAATGGCTACCATGTCACAGTGGTCAATGAATTGTGTGTGCAACAGTTACACAGACATGTAAATAATTAATCCAGAACCAGTGTCAGCAATCAGCTCCATAAAACCCTTAAAACAGCTTACATATAAATTACTAATCTAAGAGAAACCCTCTAATTAAATAGCTTTTAGTGTGAATCAAAGGTTTTTGGCTCCTCAAACTCAGGGTGGATTTACTTTTATATTCCCCAAAATGCAAATTCAAAGAAATGTGTGTACCTTGAAATGGCACTAACGGGAAACTAAGAGAAATATCATCTAAACTGGTGCTATCACTGGCTATCTTGGAGGATACAAGGTTCCTGCATAAGTCATTCTTAATCCTACTATGTCCTTTCAAAGATTAGAATGATTTTTTTTAACTTGAAGACAACTTCTAAGGTAGAGGAATATTAAAGAAATCAACGAGGGCTAATATTTTCAAAAATGGGTGACTGAAGGCCGATTCCTAAATCTGTATTTAGGTTTCGAAAAAAATAGTGTCATTTTCAAAAGTACATAGAAACCAGCTTTTACTTTAGCAGAAATCTGTGGATAATTCAGTACTTTGGGCCATTTATTTTGGGTACATAAATATGGAGTTAGTCTTTTTGCTTCTTTGTCATGTGTGAAAATGACAAGAAAAACAAGGCAAAGTATTTCTGGTTGTCTTGTTTTTCACAATAGAAGCATAACATATCACTGCTTCAGTAGAGAACTGTAAATCCTCCCACTCCCCATCTCCAGCAAAATCACAATACGATGAATACACATATTAGTAAAAAGCAAACAGGAAAAAAAAAGTAAAAAAAAAAAACACATCAGGCTTACTCTGTATGTTTACTATATATTTGAGAGTTTGTTCTTCTCTGACCAAAAACTTCTCCTAAAAGTTAAGAGCTAGGCCTATCAGATCCGGTATACAGCTCCCAGTTATCACAATTTAAAGCAAGGTAAAGGTTTGGTTGTGCCAGGAAAATGGGATGTGCCTGGAATAGGATTGCTTCTCATAATGGCATAGCTGCCTTCCAAACATTCAAACTGGGTTCAATTCCCAGCCAACACAGGCTCTGGCTCAGCTCTTCCCCTTCTTTCCTGCCACTGAATTAAACCATACAAAAAAGAAACGATCCCCAGACAGATGAAAGGAGATGGCTGGGGGGGAAACCACCTCCCCCAATCTGGGATTTCCCCAGGGCTAAGCCTCCCATCCCTCAAATACTCTTTAGTGAGAAGGCTGAAGATTCCTCCTCCCAGATTCCTATGGGGATATTGCTGGCTGTTCCCCTTCGTCAGGGAATGAGAGGGAAGTGCAGTTTGCTGCACTCCTCCCTCTGGTTGGGAAATGTAGGGAACAGACAAAACGATGCACTTTGCTCTCACTCCCTGACAGGTACACAAAGAGGAAGAGCAAGCAGCCCTGGTACGAATCTGAGTTAAGGACCCAAGCAACACCAGCTAAAATGTGCTAGTAATAAACGAAGAGACCATAGGCAACTGTTTCCCTTTGCAGTCAGCTTTAACATGTTACCTTAATCTCTTAAAGCTTCCAGTAACTCTTTTATCAAAAGTCTCCAATTTACCAGCACACACATCACTGCCAGCTGTTAAAATGAACAGCCAGATATACATGAATGCATAGAAATCATTTTATATTATGAAATGTGTGTCCAAAACTGAAAAGCCATGCCACACCCCTGCTGTCCTTCACTCAGTCCTTATGATCAACAATAACACTGCCTCCATGTACTGACAATAATAAAAAATATATATTCATTCCCAGCTAAGCAAGCGGAGGGGAGTGGAAAAAAAAATGGACTGCTTGGACTTTTTTTTTTTTTTTTTTTTTTTGCAGATCTCAAGATCACAAAGAACCAGTCCATCTCTTAAGTGACATAAGACTACAAAACTGACAATTGTAAGCAAAAAGTATATATAACATAATAAGATGTAAGGAAGGCAGCACCCTGCTGTTTGTTTCACAATTGTCTTCTTTGCCTCAGAGTAATTATTTAGAATGTAATTTCTTCAAAAAGAAAACATACCCTGTGCAGAAAACCATGAGCACCTGCTTTCCTAACAAAGTTGTCAGTTTCGTCATATTTACACCTCATCTGTAATCCCCAGGAGAATACAGTGAAGAATCCATATCAAGAAGATTGCTTAGAATGGTTTCATCTAGACAACTACCTTACTATGGTCCCAGTCCTATAGTTTATGCATCTTGCTTTAGACACAGAACTTCAATGGGACTACTTGCAAGGGAAGGTATGTGTGTATCTAAGTCTATAATTATCCACTACAGCACTGAATAGACTTGAATTAACAATTCATAAAGCAAAAATCCATTTGCTAAACATTTCCCTTTTACAATTTGCAGAAAATGCATATACAGATTGTGATTCTTCCCAACGTGTTTGTGATTTAAAGCTAACAGCTTTTGTTATTTGTGTGTTATCTATTATTCCACATTCTTTAAGGTTTGCTATTTGAATCTCAAGTTGTGTTGATGCATTATCATTACTCAGATTGCATTCTCCTGTCTGCTTCCTGACTGGAGGAATACTTTTATCATGTAGTCAGTAAAAATGTTTGATGACTAGAAAATCTGTTTTTTGTGGGTATTTTAAGAAAGTTAATTTGCTTTTGTATTTGTGACAGTAAAACTCGATCCCAAAAGGGGATACAATCAGCCAAAATTAATTAAAACCAAATATTTGTGGGAAATATTTTACTTTATTCACCTGTTCTAGCTGAAAAGCAGCCTGTCATGTTTGCTGTAAAAGATCAGGAGCCTAAAGTTACTGAATCACTATGCCCAGGAATCCATATAATCCCAAATCCATGTGTGCCTGCCAAGAGACAGTTCTGTGGGTCCCTCAACTAACCTTCCTAGCCACACATTTTTTTCCTCCCATTAGCAAATATTCCTGATGCTCTTGCTGATGCCTTCTATCAGTTCTCTGTTCTTCGGGGAAACACAAGCGATTGCAAAATTGCTGGCTCAACAGGTCATGACAAGCGACAGAAGCAGAAGCAGCTAAGAAGGAGCAGTGCACTCAAGAGGAACCTACGGGGAAAGGAGCATCACGTGGGATGAACAAGACTGGCAGGAGGGCCAATTTGTTGCTCTTCACTTCCTCCCACTTGCTGTTTTCTACCTAATTTTGTCAAGTTCATGTGTTGGGTCCTGTTAGCAAATCATGTGGACCTTTGTCCTGTGGTTTCTGGGTTTTTTTAATTATTATTATTATTATTGCAGCATGCCACCCTGAAAACATGGTATGTCAAAAAGGGAGACATACTGGCTGAGTAACACTGAAGATATATGTGCTAGTTTCCCACTCTGTGTTTCTTTAGTAACTAAGGGTATGTCTACACTACAAAGTTAGTTCGAACTAACTTTCATAGGTGCTACACTAGCGCTCCGTTAGTTCGAATAAATTCGAACTAACGGAGCGCTTAGTTCGAACTAGGTAACCCTCATTCCACGAGGATTAAGCCTAGTTCAAACTTACTAGTTGGAATTAAGGGCTGTGTAGACCCTTAATTTGAACTAGTGGGAGGCTAGCCCTCCCCAGGTTTCCCTGGTGGCCACTCTGGCCAACACCAGGGAAACTCTACTGCCCCCCTCCCGGCCCCGGACCCCTTAAAGGGGCACGGGCTGGCTACGGTGCCCGTGCCAGGTGCAAGCCTGCCAGCACCCAGCCAGCAGACCCTGCACCTGGCACGGCTCGAGCCACCCACCCGATGCCCCCTAGACCTCCCCCTCTTCCCGGGACCAGGCTGGCGGCTCCCGGGAGCTTGCCCGGGACCGCAAGAGGCGGGCACCTTCCTGGGCTAGTGCGGACATCGTGGACCTCGTCCACGACCTCCGCACTAGGCACAGGAAAGTGGCCAGCTAGGGCAGAAGAGCTGCCAGCCTGGCCACCCAGGAGCAGGTGTGCATGAAAATCAAGGTGGTCCACTGAGACCCCCGACCCTGAGCCCTGAGCTTACAATGGCCGTCCTGGGTCAGACCAAAGGTCCATCTAGCCCAGTAGCCTGTCTGCCGACAGCGGCCAACCCTAGGGACCCTGGAGGGGATGGACCGAAGACAGTGACCAAGCCATTTGTCTCGTGCCATCCTTCTCCAGCCTTCCACAAACCTTGGGCAGGGACACCACTCCTACCCCCTGGCTAATACCACTCCATGGACCCAACCTCCATGACTTGATCTCACTTCCCTTTAAACTCTGTTCTAGTTCTAGCCTTCACAGCCTCCTGCAGCAAGGAGTTCCACAGGTTAACTCTTTGCTTTGTCAAGAACAACTTTCTCTTACTAGTTTGAAGCCTGCTACCCATTCCTTTCCTTTGGTGTCCTCTAGTCCTTCTTTATGGGAACTAATGAAGAACTTTTCTGTATGCACCCTCTACACCCAACCCCTGCCTTTAGAGACCTCTATCCTGTCCCCCCTCCATCTCCTCTTTTCTAAGCTGAAAAGTCCCAGTCTCTTTAGCCTCTCTTCATATGGGACCTGTTCCAAACCCCTCATCATTTTAGTTGCCCTCCCCTCTCCCAGCCTCTCTCTTCCCCTTTCCCACCTCCTTTTCCCAGTCTCCCCCAGTTTTGTTCAATAAAGACAGATTCCATTTTTTAAACACAATTGTCCTTTATTTTGTACATCAAGAAGAGGGGCTAGGGAAGGGTAAGAGGAAGGAGGTGAGGGAGGAATGGGGTACGATCCCCCAATGGGGAGGACTGGGCTGGCTCTGCAGGCTTTTGGGGTGGAAGCTCTCCTGCAGCCCCTCCAATTGCCCCCTCTCCCTAGATGGCAGCCTGCAGCAAGTGCAGCCGGTCTGATGGCCGAGTGCTGTGATGTGCCCAGTGTGGGTACTCCGGGCAATCCAAGCCAGGACTGCTTTGCAAGCGGGGCACCCCTGAGAACTGTCTGTCCGGGGTGGGGGTTGGGACCCTTTAAGCACAGCCCTCGGCTAGCCTGAGACAGCATCTCCATGCTCTAAGTCCTCCTCTGATGCCCTGCCGGCACTGCTTCCGGCCATCCTTAAGCCTGGTTCAGGGTCCACTTAATGTGGACACGCTAGTTCGAATTAGCAAAACGCTAATTTGAACTAGTTTTTAGTTCTAGATGCATTAGTTCGAATTAGCTTTGTTCAAATTAACTAATTCGAACTAAGTTAGTTCGAATTAACGTTGTAGTGTAGATGTACCCTCAGATGCTAAAACCTGTTTTTTAAGAGTTAACGGATTATCATCAATTTGATTTCTCCGAATCTGTCTCTGCCAACCAGAGACTCAGGTATAAGTCATCTTATTATCAGATGAAGACAAAAAACAAATACCACTCTTTCCCTATTTGGGGGGCTGACTGATTGGCCCTGCTCAATTAGAAACTTGGTGAGCAATACAGATTCTGTTAATTCAAGTCACTACTGAATTCAAGGATAAAAAGTTAGAAAGAACAGTATCAATTCATACAGCTGGTTATGGTGAAGTATTACATGGCGAGTTAATAATGTGGATGCATTTCCTTTTTGCAAATTATAATGGCAGTTGTTCCCAAAGGAAATAGTACAGGGGTGGAATCCTGGCCCAAACAGATGCAACTGACTGCAAGGAAACCATGATTTCATTCAAGGTGTATAGCTTTTTAAAAACACACATTTATTTCTAGGTTGGGTTTCATGCATAAAATATAACAACTTTGTACTGTACTTCAAATGAAAAACAAAAACATCTATGGCCAGAGCATCCTTTCATTTTGTTACTTTCAGTTGAGTGTAAGCATATACTTTAAGATTTAGTTGTATAGGTCATCCTATTGCAAAGCAGTGCCATGTTTTGGACAAACCAGGGGTTGGACACGCCCCCGCCCACCTCAATTTTCTCTGTTCCCACCGAGAAAGGTCTGATTCTCTACCCTGCTTATATTTCAACCACCTATACTGCTTCCATTTGGGTCATTATGTGATCTTAAAGATTAACCCCCTCTGCTACCTTCCCTATGGTCTGAAACACATAGTTTCTCTACCTGGTAACTATGAGAAAGGTCTTCAAAATATTTTGATTTCCTCATGTTATGCTACCTCTGCTGATATTGGCCTATTAATCTAGTAGAAATGCACTTGCCAGGGCACTAACAGCATGTACACGTCGAGAAGACTAACAGGAACTATGTTGGGTGATTTTGGATGGGCTCAGTATTCTTTTTTCTGTTGGCAACAAGAATCCCTGTTGAGAGTTTATTATCATCAATTACATTCATGCCCAAAGAATTTCTTTTATTTCCTTCCGTTTTTGGTAATCCAAGCAGACAAAATAGAAAAGGAACACCACAGGGTAACCCTAAGGAAATGGTCAACCACATATTAGTCCTGGACCTTCAAAACTTGAATATCTAATGAACACCTACTATATATTTTAGAGAGTTTGTCTGTGAGTATGTCTGTCTTTTGATCAATAATTCCTCCTAAACAGTGATAGAAATGTAGCCGTGTTAGTCTGGTGTAGCTGAAACAAAATACAGGACTATGTAGCACTTTAAAGACTAACAAGATGGTTTATTAGATGATGAGCTTTCGTGGGCCAGACCCACTTCCTCAGATCAAATAGTGGAAGAAAATAGTCACAGCCATATATACCAAAGGATACAATTTTAAAAAAATGAACACATATTAAAAGGACAAATCACATTTCAGAACAGAAGGGGGATGCAGGGTGGGGGGGAAAGGAAGGTGAATGCCAGTGAGTTAATGATATTAGAGGTGGGGAAGGGTAGATGTTAATGGTATTAGAGGTGATAATTGGGGAAGCTATCTTTGTAATGGGTAAGATAGCTGGAGTCTTTGTTAAGTCCCCTGCGGAGAGTGTCGAATTTTAGCATGAATGCCAGTTCAGAGGATTCCATTTCAAGTGCAGACTTGAATGTCTTCTGAAGTAGGATGCAGGATAGCAGGTCATTGAGACAGTGTCCTTTCTGGTTGAAATGACAAGTTTCATCCTAACCTGCATCCTACTTCAGAAGACATTCAGAAGACAGTCATATGGCTGTGACTATTTTCTTCCACTATTTGATCTGAGGAAGTGGGTCTGGCCCACGAAAGCTCATCATCTAATAAACCATCTTGTTAGTCTTTAAAGTGCTACATAGTCCTGTATTTTGTTCCTCCTAAACAGTAAGAACTAGGACCACCAACTTTGGTATACCAACTTCTTCTTATCATAACTTAAAGCAAGGCAAGGGTTTGGTTGTGCCAGGACAATGGGATGTGCCTGGAATGGGATTGCTTCTTAGAAAGCCATATGAAAAGAGATAGAGTCACCAGGGGAAAGGGGATGGGGTGGCCCTGCCCATCTGAGACCGTCCCCACTCAAAGCCCCACACACACACACACACACACACACACACACACACACACACACACACACACACTCTGCACCTTTAGGGGGGGGCAGCTAAAGCTTCCCTCCCAACAATCCGTATGGGGAAGTATAAAGTAGCGCTGTCAATTCACATGTGTTAACGCTTGCGATTAATGCAGGGCAAGATTAATGCGTCAATTTTTTTAATGCCTTAATCACAGGCATTAATGCTGCACTGCCCCTTTGAAGTGCCACTCCAGCACTTTGAAGAGGCAGCACAACACGGAGCCTGGGATCAGCTGTGAGGTGGCTGCCCCTTTAAAATGCCATCTCTGGCATTTCAAAGGGGCAGCTGCCATGAAGCCCAGGATCAGCTCTGGACTGCCCAGCTGACCCCAGGCTCCCCAAGGTATTACCCCAGAACCTGGCAAGTTCATCAGGCAGGTGAAAGGGGCTGTCTGTGGGCTTCTCCCCTACCTGGGACTGCCCCAGCCCAGAGCCTCCCACCTTCCAGGCCCCATTTAGTATGGGGAGGGAGGGACTGAAGCTCTCCCTCCCCTGGATTTGTACAAAAACATTGCAGGCTGTTCCCCTTTGTCAGGGAGTAAAGGAAAAAGTGCACAGTTTGCTGCATTCCTCATTCTGGCTGAGGAGACATGGGGTCAGATGAACCTGCCCCATCCAGGGGACACGGACCCCTCCCTTAGCTGTGCCTGCTGGAGCCTCAGTGGCCAGGGAGAGATGCTTCTCACCTGGCCCCAATCTGCTGTGGTGAGAGGGGGCTGGGGTAGTTCCCTCCCCCTCTCTCTCTCCTGCATATTGAATTCCTCATCCCCAGTGCTACAACAGAGCAATGATTTAAATGAAGAAAAACAAACATTGAAGACCCAAGCAATACTGAGTCAGTCTTCTAGTTCTCTATAAATAATCCAGCCTTCCCCATCAATCAGTAGCACTGTTGCTCTTTACAGAGCATGGTGTATGCCAAACATACCAAAAGACTTAACAGCTTTCATATCAGATGCTTGCATATAATTATTTGAATAAGATGTCAAGACAGGGTGGCAAAGAGAAAGTGTTAGATCATTCTGGTATGTTATTTGGGGAACACTGATTAGTAAGAAAAGACTAGGATGGCTTAAACATGTCCAGCAAATGCTGGATCTAAGGCTCCCAAATAATATGTTGTACCCTCAAATTCTAAGGGTCTAGAAAAAGAGGCAGACTGCTGTGCAGATATGGGGAGGCTTGTAAAGATGGCTTGGTATCCTTTGGAATTTCTGAGGATAATTGGGGAAAGAGTGCAGATGTTCGCTCTGGTTGCTGAAAATATCTTGTAGATGGAGCGAGATGTTGCAAGGCAGACTGGTTTAAGCTTTGTGAATTCTGGTGTCAGAGGAGAAAAGAATCAGATTCAAAGCACTGCTAGAGCATGGGTGTGCCCTTTCTCTGGACAGGTCTCTCTCTCACTCATTGGATTGAGTAGCCATCAAACTTAGTGAGGCATGCACCATGCTCTGTAATGAGGAATTGTGCCACTGATTTATGGAGAAAGCAGGACTTGTGTTATCTATACTTGAACTGTTTTGGGGTCAGTAAGTTCATGTTTCCATTGCAGTCAACCTGATAATTTCCTCAGCACTAAAGTCCCTTCAAAACGAAAACAAAGGTCAATGGGAAGAAATTGTGGGAGAGAGTCACTTGTTGACAAGGACAGACAGTGGTGATAACACTGATTAAATTGTTAGAAAATAAAAAAAATGCATTGTTGGCTTAGTAAAAGCATCGTAACTACTAGGAATAGGGATTATATTACCCTTTTGGCAGGCTGATATAGTGATTCACTCTGCATGAAGCACAATTAAATAAATGTCATCTTATTTCACTTCACTGCTCAGCGCCTATAAACATAAATGTCCAGTTAGGGCAGCACATAACTGGGTGGGGAGGTGAAGCCATCCCAATCCTCTAGAATGCCATTTGGAATTGCTTACTCTGATTTAAGCTTCATGATTTCCACAAACAGTTGTGTTGCAGACACCTAAAAATATTTAACATTTCTATGTTGATGAGACTAGCATTTGAAGACCTTTTACACTAACAAAAAGGAGATATAAAGGGGAATTAGTGGTGTTTTAATAGAATGAACTTTAACTGATCACTAAGAACATGATAACAGGCTATTTTTTAGCTGTGAAACACTTTCACAATTTAAAGTGCACCGAGACAGCACAGACACACAGGTAATGCCACCGACAAAAAAAACCATCTTAAAATATTGTGATATTCTGGAGCTCAATCCAGACTACTAAGGGACTGTGTCACCACCTGACTTATAACCCCAGTGCCTCTGTGCTATGCAGTTTTGAGCTGTAACTACATCAGCATGCTTATAGCACAATGACCTCGCCCTAGCTTCCCCCATCCTCATTACTCCTTGCAGGGTCATACAACAATCCTTCCAGCTCCAAGTTCTGCACCCCCCAATGATGTTTTTTATGCAAAAGGTGGCAAGTAACATGCCAGCACTGTGCAAGATGAATGAAGCTGGACAGGCTAATTCAGACTCTGCTACATCCCAGGAAATGCCCTCAGGCATTGGGTGCTCTTTGGGCCACAGATATTTCCAGATAACATCTTCACCTTCTGTGTATGCATGTGTGCACCACGATGTGGGAGGACCCCATGCCTATCTACAACACTGGCGCCTCCCATTATGTTAGCTGAATTCTGGGAGCTTTCTGCTTTTAGGAAGGTCTGAGGCCCCTCATTACCTATCACATGAGCAAGGAACTAGAGAAGCTCTGTCCCCTCAGGTGGACAGTTGAGAATAGGCATACTCCATGCATATCACAGGCTTTCAAGAACTGAAAGGGAATGGGAACACCCACAGAGATGAACACAGAAGTTCAGACACTCAGAGCTATTATTTTATTCATCTCTGCAGTGCGTTTTTAGTCAGCTGACAACATCTCATTGAGATGGACAGGGAACCTCAAACCTTTCAGAACCTTCCATGTTGAAAACAGATATGTAGAGGAGCCCTTTTCCTCCACCCTCCTTCTCTCCTCCAACGCATCTCAGTGGTCTAAAATCCACTGAGGGCAGAGTAGGGTTAGTAACCTAAATCTGGGATCACCTGAGCTAAGGTGTCTGATAAGCCCCCAAAACTAATGCCATTTTTGAAAAAAAATGTTTAAGTGGTTTTTGTGTTTGTTTTTGCACAGAGCTGAAAATGAAATCATCACTTGGACACTGATCGCATGTGGAGGGCATGTGAGTGACTCACTGGCATCCGTGCATGTATGCTTGTGTGTTCTTTAATAGTATTAGATGGAATCCAGATGCTGAAAGTGTTTGGCTTGTAAAAAGAGGAAAAGAACATTTCAGCAACTATGAGGTTGATGAAATAAAGGTATGTGTGTATTTTTGGGATATTGCTGAAAGAGCACAGAGGTAAAATTGCATAAGCTCAGTAGTTTGAGCATTGGCCTGCTAAACTCAGAGTTGTGAGTTCAGCCCTTGAGGGGGCCATTTAGGGATCTGGAGCAAATCTGTCAGGGATGGTACTTGGTCTTGCCATGAGGGCAGGGGACTGGATTCAATGACCTCTCAAGGTCCCTTCCAGTTCTAAGATAGGTATATCTCCATATATTTAAGCAACGTTAATCATGCATTTCCTGGTTTTCAGACATTTGAATTTTGCTCAATTCTGAGTTCTGTAACAGGACAACATATAGTACCACAAAGCAACCTTAACACTGGGTTAATTCAGTTTTTTTACCACTGAATTTACTTTTAATTTAAGATTCTTAATATTCATTATTTGCTTGTATCAAGACTTCGCCTTGATTTTGTTCTTTTAAGTAACTGGTATTAACATATCCTTTGGTTTCATAACACTTATAAATAGTTATCCATGATAAGCCAAAAAGGGTTCATCCAACAAAATTCTTCTCCTTATATATCTGTTTTGGTTGTCTGTGATATAAATGCAGCTGGATACACTACTCACTTTGGAAATAATTTACTTAGTTTTAGTCTGCCTAGAGAGGAGGGCCCCCAACAAAGTATACCCATTTTCAAAGGTGCCCTCTCTGTTGCAAGTTCTCTACAGAACGACATAGAGAAGAAATTTTACTGAAGTAAACATGTTTTATTGCTTCCGTTCAGCTCTCTCTCCTTTTTTTACTTTCTTTTAATAGCACAAAAATCAGTTAATCATTATGATTGTTCTGCATGTTTTTAATTGTGGTGTGTCCTATAACTTGGAAAGAACACCGACTAACTACAGCAGTAAGTGACATCCCTGAACTGGCATT
The DNA here is from genome assembly GCF_052426305.1 of Pelodiscus sinensis. Lineage (NCBI taxonomy): Eukaryota > Metazoa > Chordata > Testudines > Trionychidae > Pelodiscus > Pelodiscus sinensis. The sequence goes on from NC_143057.1 coordinate 90,272,545, forward strand.
AAGGGTGTGTCTAGACTAGAGGGTTTTTTTTTTAAAAAAAAAACTGCCCTTTTTCGAAAAAACTTCCCCTGCATATATCCTGCTGACGCATTCTTTCGAAAGTAAATCAAAAGAACGTGGCAGTTTTTTCGACTGTGGAAAACCTCGTTTTATGAAGAAAAATGCCTTTTTTCGAACGTGCTCTTTCGAAAAAAGGTGCTGCGTAATGCAAACTGTGCTTTTTTGAAAGAGAGCATCCAGATTGCATGGGTGCTCTCTTTCAAAAAAGCGCCTTGCCTTTTTTAAAGTACTGGTTGTAGTCTAGATGCTCTTTTTCGAAAAAGACTTGCAGTCCAGACGTAGCCCATGAGAGAGACAAGTGAGGTTTGGCGTACCATTTCTTTGTTTCTCTAAATCATATATTTTAGTAATTATTGGAAAAAAATTACTTGGGACCCAATTTAAAACATGGTAACACCTCCCTTCTACTTCACATTACCCACATGTAAAATGCTGCAGTCAAGTCTCATTCTTTTGTCAAGCTCCAGTAATATTGACTCCACTACCCATGTACTGTACTGATGTGTTGGTTGCAGTACGCTTCTGCCTGCTTCTTCCCTGAGGTTATCCTATAATCCATACTTACCGGCATCGATAAAGAGCCCAATTATGAACAGTTATCAACTTTTTGAAACCTTGTTAGAATAAGCCCTTAAGCAAAGATCAGCTTTAACTTGTGCTTCTTTCTATTAAATTGTAGATAGTTAGTCTCTTCTGCTTTGCAACTTATCTGATGATTTGAGCTACTTTTCTTATAACATATAATGAGATTTGTGAGCACTACGTGACAAACCTGCAGGGGCTGAATTTTCCGGGGGGGCAGGAGGGGGGAGAGAAGATTAAATTTCTGCAGCAACTGAACAAAGGATATTCCACATTAAATGTTCAGTTGATTTTTCTGTACATCTCAATAGAATGGATTCAGCAAGAAATAAATAAGCAAATTTTGCCAAAGTAAGTCTTTCTAATAGGTTAAGAACAAATGAGAAAGATAAAAATTGGAAATCATACTATAATTTCCAGTTACAAAGGCACCTAACAAATACAAAACCCAAGAAATCTCTAATAGAACATTCACTGTATTGTTGCTTACCTACAGAAACAAAGAAAAATTCTCAGTTTTAATTAGTGTTGCAGGAGGAGGGGGAAGAGCAGGACACATTATTCTATGAATATAAAAATGTAATTGGTGGCTTTCTAAAGTCTGAAATCTTTAAAAGAATTTTTTGCTGTACGGATAATAGATCCCTTAGCTCTTCCTTTACACAACATGCCACTTTAAATGCTAATTCAGATACAATATAAAAACATTGGGTTTTAGAGTTATTTTCTTGGCATCTAAATGCAATAGGTGATCATAGAAGCCAAATATCAGTTTAACATCAGTAATACTTTTTCAGAAGGTACTAACTTTCCTACTTTTTCATATTTTGTTCTAATCACTTTTGTTCTTATACACTAATATTTATATACATTTCAGAACAAGACTTAACAGGGCTTTTTTTTTTTCTAACTTTCTGGTACTCTGATCTGTACTCAAAGTAAGAGACTATATTTAGAAATTTGTGGAGTATTGCAACAGATATTTTGCCACAAAACCCTAACCATTGTAATATATGATACTTTAAGGGGGGGAAATGAATGCCCAAAGAAAAGTGAAGAAAAAGCATTGCATTCAAGTATGCACATCTATCCCTCACTGCCTCTCAGTTTAAACTCAAATTTACCTCCACCTCCAACAAACCTGCTGTCAACTTCCTTTTACTGAGGATTTTTTTTCTTACCAGGAACGCTCATTCATAAAAACCGAGGAAAGATCATATTCATGATAAATACATTTCTCATGTTATTTCAAAGTGCCTGCATTACTTTCCTATCAATCTCTAATTTCGTGCACAATAGTTTCCACTTTGTGCATGAGAAAGATTAAGGAATATATGAACACATCTCTTTTTAACAATAACTTTAGTAATACAACAATACTAACACTAGGGCGGTAAAGAGATGAAAAATTCATCAAATTAATCGTGCGAGTAAACACGCTGTTAAGCAACAGAATACCATTTATTTAAATATTTTGGGTGGTTGCTTCAAAAATAAATATCAAGTGAACACTGCATACATCACATTCTAAGTTATAATTAAAATAAAACATTTGAAAAGGTAGGTAGTAGTCACCCCACTGTAGTGCCCTAACCACTGAGTTGCAGTTTCTCTTTCATATCCCATGGTTATTCAAATATATTATATATTGTAGAACAGCTTCAACAGGAAATACTGAAGCACCTCCCTCTCCCGCACAGACATTCCACAATGCCCAACAATTTAGTGCAGGGGTGGGGAACTTCGGTCCCAGGGGCCGGATGCAGACCCCAGCTTGCCTGGGCCCCACCCCTGAGGCTCAGGGCTTTTCCTCCCCTCAGTATTGGGTAGCCTATGATGGTACTCCAGCTCCTCTGGGGCAGGAACACACAATTTACCAGCCTGGGTTCCCCTGGGCTCTGGTATGCTAGGGGAATGTGCGGAGTGTCTTTTTCTCTTCAGTTGGGGGCCATGTCAATGAGGATTTGTTTAGGGTTGGGGGGGGGGGGTTGCACTTCTCACTTGTGTGTGGTCCCTGACTGATTTTTCTGTGGGTCATTAGCCCCTGACCCAAAAAAAGTTCCCCACTCCTGATTTAGTGGGTTAGGCACTCCCTTGTCCAGTCGGTTTCCTTTAGCATTTTTTACAGAGAACCGGTATTTAATCCCATATTAAGCATCTGATATTACATTAGCTTTGCAAGAAAGGAGAAACACAACCTTTTAGCCTTGTATTTCACAATGGTGTTTACACTAGCAGCTGGGAACCCAGAGTTCCTACCTAACTGAGCTTTAAATGAATGTGATATCTTTAGCTGTCATTCCCCTGCACATGCCCTTTTGAGCTACAGATTTATGAAAACAAACTTGGAAGTGTCTTTTTCTTCTCTTGAATCAACTAAAAACACTGCCACCGCAATTCTCTGAACAGACAATTGTTATTTTAACATAGGCTACTATACAACACTGCATTCCTCTGCATCTCCCCAGCAATTTGAGCTTCACCCTCACTATGCTCAACCAATCACCAATTATAACAGGAGTAATATAGGTGCGTCCAGTATAAATATGGAAAGCAGTAATAATTTGCATTTTGTAGAAATAATTTCACAAAGTGCTGTCATTTTAACATGAGTTTTTAAAAAGGATAATTCTCACAGGGTAGCTAAATAGCCAGAAAATGTCTTAGCAGCCTATCTTTTTTAAATACCATTTTGAATCACTGGTTCTAATCTTTGATTCAGTCCATCTCTGGAGGTAAACAAATGTGTTCAGAAAAACATCTCTGCTCTGCATCACCTTCATAACAATCTATTTGTTCTTGGCCAATATTTCCCCTACCTACATTATTAAGTTGCATGTTATAGATAAGTGCAACCACTCATATTCCAAAAGCAGCAACATTTTGATGATGCTATATGGTTATGTAAAACTTGGGCATCTCCAGGATAAAGATTCTATATATTAATATTCTTCTTGGCTAAGATCTCTCCTCTGTTAGATGTAAATATATTTCAAGATTGCCTCTATGGCTGTGTCCAGACTCAGGTTTTTTTTTTCGAAAAAAGTAGCCTTTTTTCGAAAAAACTTCACCTGCGTCTAGACTGCAGCCGTGTTCTTTCGAAATTAAATCGAAAGAACGCAGCTTTTCTTTCGACGGCGGTAAACCTAATCCCACGAGGAAGAATGCCTTTTTTCGAAAGTGCTCTTTCGAAAAAAGGCGTTCTTGAAAGCAAACAGAGCTTTTTAGAAAGAGAGCATCCAGACTCACTTGCTGCTTTCTTTCGAAAAAGCGGCTTGCTTTTTCGAAAGTTCCGTGTGCAGTCTAGACGCTCTCTTTCGAAAGAGGCTTTTTCGAAAGTATCTTTCGAAAAAGCCTCTTTCGAAAGAGGCTTGCAATCTAGACATAGCCTAGATGAGACAGCTATTAGTAAAGTGGTCAATTACCATTAAATTATAATAGACCAGTTGTGCCTTGCTAAATATACAATTCTGCACAGGTATTAGAGAAAGAAAGAGGTACAAAAAAAAATAGATGCAAACAAAACCACAAGTTTTAAAATACAGTAGTTCAAAATGTATGACACACAAAGTCAAGATACATAAACCTGCAAAGGGCAAATATAGCCAGGTTCTTATCAGCCTCTTGTAACTATTTAATCTTTAAGGTGCTACTAGACTATTTGTTGTTTTTTTAAGTTTTTCCTGTTACAGATTTACTCAGCTATCACTCTGAAGCTTATATGCTCACTGTCTCTTTTTTTCTTATTCCCCTCCATTTTTTTCCCTTCTCTTCCCCTCCCTCCTTCCCTTATTTATTCTTGGATCTGGATTTCAAACACGCCTGTCATCTGAAGAAGTGGGCTGTGCCCACGAAAGCTCATGATACATCTACATGTTTTGTTAGTCTTTAAAGTGTTACTAGACTATTTGCTGTTTTTTTAAGTTTTCCCTGTTAAAGACTCGCACAGCAACCCCTGTGAAACTTTTGACCATATTTTAAGACCTTCTTCAATGTACTAGCCCAATAATAATACATTCTAGGATGTACGCAATCTGTATTTCCTCTGCTTAAAACACTAGATCACAATTGCAAATATTGTAAAAAAATTTAACAATTTTGTTTACATCAGAAATATTGGATATGATCTCAATTCACAGAACAAACACAATGTAACTTTAAAATCAATTTATGTTGTGCTGTTCATGAGAAAACCAAATATTTGTCTGGTTACAACAAAAGTCTGAATTAAAAAATGTATCATAACATAAGGACCACTTTTTTTTTTTACACTAATAACCCAATCATAAACCTTCAAAGACTTTCACAATAGCCTCTTTCATAAAAGGTGACTAAACCACACTAGTATAAATCTTCACAACACAGCATATCGACCCATGGGTATTCATTTACAATCTCTATTTTCTGTGTGTGTGTGTGTGTATCATAAGACCAATCAACTGCCACATTTAACCTTCATTCCATCTCCCACTGAAAAAAGAATATACATATCGAAGAACTGTCAAACCACATACTGTGCAGTAAGCATAATGGAAGAAACTTTAGCTACTTACAAACTTCCTCTTCTTGGAAGACTCAACTCCTTCTGTAACATAACAAAAAAAGAGATGTTACATTTCAAATCAAAGGAATGCAGTGGAAATATCCATTTTTAGATTAAGTACCACAGTCGTCCTATGTCAACAATAGTATACACAGACAGCATCAATGTGTTTTGAATATAGTAAAGGATTATACAGATTTGTATAAATCTACTTCCATGTTCTGCTTCATACTTTTATTTCAAACACTAGTTTTCTTTAGGTTCATCTTTGGGAATGTTCAATAAAATCTGTGACAAAAATGTTCTCAGATCATATTTCAAACAACACAATAACCTAACAGCCAGATACACTTGGGATTAATAAAGGAAGTCAAATTAGCACAGGCCGGCCCAGTTCTGCAATATGCTGATCTACGGTAACACCCACTGTGTGCAAAAAACTTGAGGATATTCAGCATCTGACAGGGTCAGGCTCCCAGGAATCAGTCACAAATATCAAGGATTTTACATCACAAAACGGACAATGTTCATCTGTTCTGACAAGCACAGTTTGATCAGCTGTACTACTACATAATATGCTCATACAGTGTTCTAGAGCACATAATTTTAATTAAGTCTAAATACAAGGCACCATAATGAACTTTCATTCTACTTCTCAGCAAAAGTTTGGGGTTTTTTTTAAAACTGCCATTTGGTAAGAATTATTGAGATTGTGAATTAGCTAAATGAGAATCAGAGGTAAGTTATTATAGCTAATGCAGTTTCTATTCATATTTTTAGATAGAACAGAGCTACAAGAGCCACCATGTTCTGTCCATCTAAAGATGCACAATATATGCCTAGAAGAGGGCTAGCTAATATCAGATAAATTATGCAATTTCCGTTTTCTGATTTCCATCCTCCATGCTCATACCTTGTTACACCTCAGTACCCCTCATTCAACTGCTCCATTTCTGCCATTCCAGTTATTTTCTCAAAACCACATTTATAAAGTCATCTTTGTACTCTTGTTTAGATGGGAATACAACTTCATTTAAATAAAGAATCATATATCTAAGCTATGAGATACACAGTACAATATGTTCTCCAGGCAGATACGTTGATTTCAAAAACAACACAAAAGATGTGGCTGTGAGTGAGTTGTGAACCAGCACAATTATACAGGTATTTCATCACACTTGGGATACTGTTTTTACACATCTAATAGAACAGATCCATCCCTGACCAGCCCTGGGGAGAAGCCAGCAGCAAGCCCCACCTCTTGCCCTGAGCTCCACCCCCACTCCTTCCTCTGTGCTCCTCTTTCTACCAATCTGCTGCCTGGACTCCTGCACCCCAACCCTTACCCTGAGCCTCTCCTCACCATCTGCTCTGACTCCTGCACCTCCCACCTCCTGACCTGAGGCCCCACATCCCCAAACCCCTGCCCTGACTTTTGCACCCTCCCATACCACCAGCTCCCTGCCCTGAAGAACCCGAACAATGCTGGGTAACTCTTCTAGTTGCTTTATATAAACTGAGTAAGTGGGGTTTGTCCACAAAAACTCATGATTTTATTTTATTTTATTTATTTATTTATATACATCCACTCACACTCACACAATTTTTTAAAAGTATGTTAAGCTTGGAACCCATATTCGTAATTGTACAAATTATTCAAATTTACAAATGCATTGTGTTCTATATCTAGGGATGTAAAATTTAGATTAATTAACTAATCAAATAGTCGATGGGATTTTCATCAACCATTCGATTAGTCTACAAGAAAGGTGGCCAACCCGAGACTTACAAAGAAAAAAATTGCAGCTCCTGACAGAACAGGACGGGTCCCAGAACCGCTCTGGTCAGCCGCTCTCACAGCCGGGCCGCTGTGAGACGCATGCATGCTCACGGACCACGCCGTTCCACTCACGGCCCCCAGCACACTGCGTTATATTCTGTATGTGCAGGCCGGGTCTCACACAACGTCCCAACCTGCACGTTCTAGCAGACGGCCGCTGAGTGCAGGCAGCAGCTTCGGCAGTGGCTCCAGGACCCGGGCATAAGTTTGCCAGGGGTAGGGGGGATTCCCTGGCTATGGAGGGAAGGGGGATGGGGGGGGCAGGGGGGGAGGTGCTCATGGCATCCCAGATGTGGCGCAGTACCTCTGGGACCCGAGCATAAAGGGGGGGGGGGAGGAGGGATTGGGTTACAGCAGGGAGGGAAGGTGTCTGGCTCTGGGGAAGGGAAGGGGGATTAGGTTGCACATGGCATCCTGGCCAGCTCATGCTCAAAGTTGGCAGGTCAGCACATGTACCCCAGCACCTGGAGGGAGATGCGTGGCTGTAGCAGCAGCTGCGGGACCCAAGAATTAGGTTAGAGCGGGGGAAGGAGGACTGGGTTGGGGTGTGTGTGCCTGGATTTGGGGAAGTGGAGGGGGACTGGGTTAAAGCAGCTGCTCGACTGATCCTTAAATAGCTGCAACAGTTCCTGAAATGCTGGGTCTGTCACACCACCAGGGACTTTTCCCCCTGCTGCCTGCCTGCGCGGAGGAGAGGGGGAAGGGATTAGGAATCCTGGGACTGCATGCCAGCTCCAACTTCTCAGTAAGCATGCAGCTGTCATGAGGAGCAGAGGAAGAGCACGCGCTTCCTGAGAAGTTGGAGATGGCATGCAGTCCTACACACACATACACCCTGCGCAAGCAAGCAGTAGGGGGGAAGGAAGTCCCTGGCAGAGCAAGAGACAGGGCATTTCAGGAAGCGCACCAGCTGTTTAGGGGAGGGGAAGAGCAGCCTGTATGCTTCCTGAGACCTGGGATCCCCAGGTACTGGCCTCAGCTGTCTCTGTCCCTCCCCCCCACGAGTACCCTGCCCCTGCACCCACCAGCACAGTTGGGGCCACATTAGTGAGGCTTGGGGGATTTTGGAGGATTTTTTTTTTTTTTTTTGGCATCTCACTTGTGTGGCCCCGACGTACTTTTCTGTGGGTCAGTGACTCCTGACTCAAAACAGGTTCCCCGCCCCTCTCATAAATAAAGACAACGCTGAAACTTTTTGTATTTGACATAATATTTCATTTAAAAATGAAGCCTGGCCAACAAGCCCCCAATTGGGGCCAAGCCCCTATCTGGCCACAGCATCATAACACTCCTGCACCCCCCAAACCTGAGCCGATCATACACTGGAACCCCCTGTCCTATGCCTCCCACATGCCTATACTCCTGCATCCCCACATTCCCAGTCTTCTGCCACAACACTCCTGCATTATCCCCACACTGCAAATCTGTGTCCTGAGCCCATCATACTCCCTGCCCTAAGCCCCTCATACTCTCCAGCCCACACTCCTGGACCCTCACAGCCACAAGACTGCGGCTTGCTCAGCTCCCCAACCCTCCCCTGACCCCAACACTCTCCACAGCCTGGAGCTCCCTCCCTGAGCCAGAATCCTCTTCTCTACTTCTGCACCCAAATTCCCTCCCAGAGCTTGCACCTCTCACCCCTTCCCAGTGCTTTTTTTGTGAGCCACAATAGCAGTGGGGACAGCGTGACGAGCCAAGGCAAAATTGTTGAGGGGGGGGAAAAAAAAAAAAAAAAGAGGCAGGGCTGCAAAGACCCAGGGAAAAGTTGTTAACAACAACAACAACAACAAAAGCAGCCATGGGACGGTGTACCAGCACCTATTTTTCCCCAGCGCGGTATTTTCCTTTGGGTGGGTTTTTTTTTTCGTGCTCAACAATTTTGCCCCGGCTCTTCACGCTGTCTCCACTGCTATTGTGGCTCTTCGTCTGGAACAGGTTTGGCCACTCCTGGTCTATAAGGATGCCTCCGCTTTTGAACTGTAGCAAGAGCAGTCCAAAAGCGAAAGCCCCGCAGCGAGCGTGGTACCAGACTGCTGGACCATACGTCCTGCGACGCCTGAGCCTTTGAAGCCTGCTCCCCCCAGCATCGGCTTCTGCTCCTCCTCCTTACTTCCTCTCTCTGAAAGAGGCAGCAAGGGGGAGGGAAGCGACTAGTTGTATCACTAGTCGACTATCCAATAACCCTTCTGCTTATCAGATAGTTGACTAGTCTCTTACATCCCTATCAATATGAATTTAAAATGTATCACAAGGACAGTTTTCCTTGTTGATCTACAGCTGGTGAACTATGAACAGTTAGTCTGTAATCAACAGTGACTAATGCTATGCTGTTCAAATTTTGTGAGCTAAGGTAGCATATGTATCTTGTCAAGTGTCCAGAAAGTGCTTCTACTTTAACATACTCTTAACAAGTATACAAAATCAATCCCTTATACTTGTATCTTCCTTGGAAATTGAACAGATTTTTCTTCCCCCCGAGTTTGTCGTTATCAGTCATAAAATTGTAGATGATCAACGCTGTGCTGAGTATGCAGGTACAGTCGCATTTGGCCCTTAGGCCATGATTTGGGCACCCCTGCTGTACAACCTTGTAATTACTGAAGAAACTCCGCATCAGATAAATCACTAGAGATAACTAGCAGAGGGTAAAGATGTACTAAAAGATGTTGGCAGGTTTTACAAAGTAAATTTCACACCCAAGTTATTTTTACACAGACAGATCTCATTTGAAGCAAAGCAGCGCAAATATCACTTTTTAAGCATGATTTTAAAATGAAAAGCATGGCAATACCAATAAGCAACTAACCAAAAATAAATGAATAAATAAAACAAACTTCCTTTTTAAACAATATCTGTATCTTCACATTTTCCCTATACACCAGAGCATTGACATCAAAATTCCAGGTCAGTTCTCACATTTATCACAGGCTCGAGTACCTCCAATTTACATTTTCCACTCCTCCTATCACTGAACTACACAAAAGGCTTACAATTTGTAACTCTTAGTCATATATGACATTGTTTGTGGCTTGTCTAGATTAAGGATTTTGCATCAGGGCACAAAATTACTCAATTTTTTAGTAAATAGTAATGTTTACTCCAGGTAAGTTTCCGCAGTTTAGTCCTTGCTCTACCCTGAAGCAGTGCATCAAAAGTCAGGCTTACACTGCTGTAGATATACACAAGTGAAAGTATCCCTAATGTAAACATACCTTCTTCTAAGACCCAGGAAAAGGGAAAATTTGTTCCTATGCATCTGAAAAACAGTGTTATTTCACAAACTGAAGAAACAGTTTGACCAAATTATACAGGTTTTAAACTGAGCTGGGGAAAAGAAACTGAACAAGGCAGACTGCTGACATGCTATAACTTTCCTTAACTTTGGAACTGTTCATTCAAATCTCAGTTGCATTAAAAATGCCATAAAATTAACGTATCATTCTGAAGCACTAACAGTTTAAGAAAGGATCTTGATATGTTTAAAATCAAGGGCCATGTTTTTGTGGGCTAGGTTCTAATTCAGATGATCTGTGCCCAGTGTAGGACTCAGGGATGCAGGTGGCATGAAGTGGTGCATGGGGAGATATTGGCAAATCCAGTAAAGTGCCTGAACCACTATTGCTTACTGCTTAAACTTTAGCAACTGAGCTAACGGGCCCAAAAATAGGCAGCAGCTTCAGCATGACCAAAGTCAGGGAGGGGGAAGAAAGGAGGTTTGAGTGCCACAGAGAGAACAGCTTTACCCCGCATCCTTCCTGAGGCCAAGATCTCTAGGCAAATCATTTAGAAAAACAGGAAGCTTGTCTAAATGCCCTAAGACATATATCTGTCAAGGATCCCGGGTATGGAGACTCTGAAAAAGAAAACACACACATCTGGCTAAAGTGATGATCAGAAGAAAACCTCTTGCCTAACCTTTAAGAAGTGCTTGTCTAACAGGTTTTTGAGTGACATGTTATTGTTATACTAATGGACAAATAGGGAAGGAAAGTTTGAGTTATCTGGACAATCTAGGGGGACATTGGAGGGACACCAACGACTCCTTGAGGACTCTTCACATCTGGATGCATTTTCATCCCCACCGGCACAGGCCATCGGAAGCCTACCTGGTGTCACTCGAGAGCCATTTTAATTATAATTATCAAGGGTGGGGGTGTTTTACTAACCTGTTGCAGACATGTGTAAAAGTTTAGCTTTAAGTAAAAGCACTCGTGTTGTCCTGTTTGTACCATCCATCTATCGGTCGGACGACTGTGTCTCCCCTGAATTATTTCTCGACACTACCTCACAGAAAGTAAAAGTTACTGAGTCGTTTGGGTTGAAAGAACCCCAGGTAACAGAGGCTTCAAACCTGAGTTCATATACCTACTGGACAGGTCTCCAATAAACAAGCTCTACTTCATGATGGATGTCTATGGCCCCAAAAGTCATTCCAGCAGTCAAAGGTCACCAGAAAGTAGAAACAGAAATATAGGGATCTTGAGAGGTCATCTAGCTTATCCCTCTGTGCTGAGGTAGAATTAAATATACTAAAAGCACCCCTAACCGGTCTCAGGGAGTCTAGGTATAGACATGGCTGACCTCTCTATAGAATTTATTTTCCCTTGTCCCAGTTAAGCTGGCATTACAGTTACTTTATACCACTTCACAAACAAGAGACTCTTGTCCCAAAGATGTAATGTCCTTTCTGCCCGGAGACTGTTGTCTGAAAACCTAAAAATATATTAAAGTTGGATCTTGCTAATTTACAGTGAAGATATACTGTGCTTTCATGATTTAATTAAGCTAACCATTAATCAATAAACTGGCACAAAACAGTGAGAATTTTAGTTTTAGTAACTGGTCTTCAAAACCACAGAAGCTTTTGGGGTTTATAACTCACAAAATATTCAGAAATTCAGTACATGCTGCAGTCTTTCATATCTATGAAATTTAGGACAGCGGCACAATTTTAATTCATACAGCAGACTGTAGGTGTCCAGCCTTATAAAGCCCATTGATAAATAGGGCGTATCATCTCTACTACTAACTATGTTTCCATTTAGTAAGGGAAAGACTTTGACCTACAACTGAGTTTAAATAAAAAGGATATACACCACAGCTGTGACCCACAAGATACTGCAATTCTTTCAGTTCTTCTACCTATTACCAGTAAATTACAGTAAATTCAAATATTGATCGACCTGCCCTGTATGGAGGGGGAAAGGTGCCATTGACTTTTATTGCTTGTTGCTAAGTCCCATTCCCAAGAATCAATAAAAGCTACAATGTTCATAAGCTGCTAAAGAGAGAGCTAATGTTGTGGATACTGGGTACCTTTTAGAACCACAGTAAATCAGTTTTATCTTTCAACAACATGCAAGGTTTTCCAATAGTCAGAGGCCTGATCCAGAGATTTTTCAATTGTCCATAAAGAGCTCCAGAAAAGAAATATTTCAAGTAAATGTCAATAATGCACTTTTTTTAAAAAATGAAGAAATAATGTGAGAAAGAACAATACTGCTATTTACTGTCTATAGCCTTAGATCGGAAGGTATCCAGCTTCTTTTACTAGTGGTGACTTCATTAAATGTATGTGTAAACACAGATTATACCAAGTCTCCTGGTTACAAGCATTTTCATTACACAATTATTCTGCCACTTAAGTACCAACTGTTTCTGTGGATTACATATAAAAATTTACATTCACAATTTCTCCTTTTCACCTGTACATGACGCCAACAATTTTCCATGTTTACTCCAACCTTTTCCAAGAGCAGCGGTATTTAAATATCTAAACTGGACCCCTAAATTTACAGAAGTTATTATGTTATGCTTCAACTTTCTCTTCTCACCCAATGCTAAGAAATTAATGAAACCTGTGAATCATCTTCAATATATATCAGGAGGTCTCTATTATAGATTTCAGTAAGATGCATACAAATTGAAGGAAAGACAGACAAAGTCCAATTTAACTGGAAGAGGACACTTGGGCTATCAGGTCTGATGCCAGGCACTTAATACAATTAATTTTTGTTTTTAAACTGTTCCCCTTTACTCAGTTAAATTGCTATAGTGCTTGCCAACATCCTCTTTCAGGGCAGAAATTTGTCAATCAGCTTCAGAGTTATTGAAATGTGCTATGAAGAGAATACCCAGAAGTCTGATTAACCCTAGATATTATCAATATATAAAAACACAAAATAGAATGAAAAAAAAAATCAATGTGTCTGCCACATGGAATATGGAACAAACCTAAATACTGTGGAAATATTAAATTATAATAGACTAATAAAGAGTTAGCAGCCCAATTTGTTTTACTTTGCCTACCATATGTTTACAAAGTTTGAAAATACTAATTCCTATGGAGCAAAAGAATACTGTATTTTGGAGTAATGATTTGTGCCAACAGAAAAGGTCTGGTCTAGCAGAACATCCTCTATATGTTGTCTCATGCATCTCCAGAGGCAAAGTGTGTAGTAAGATTCAGCAACAGGAGGAGAACTACATTTACCTACTAGGAAATATATTGCTTAAAAGATGTCCCTAAAAATGTTTTCATTGTTAAAGTCCTGGCAATAAATGCACAAAAATTGGAGAGAACAACAAGTTCGGTAACCAGACTAAATAGTTCTTTAGATTGAAATCTAACATTCGCTAAAGAGTGCCACAAGCTTAATTTTAAAATGTTCTGGTCATAGATATGCTCGACCCTTTAAAAGTAGTATAGGACTGGAATCAGCATAAACAAGAAGTCCTGTGGCACCTTTATAGAATAACAGATTTATTGGAGCATAAGCTTCCGTGGGCAAAGACCCACCTCGTAAGATTCATGCAGTAGAAATTCCAGAGGCAGGTATAAATATACAGACACATGAAAAGAAGGGAGTACCAATCAAGAGGAAGGCCAGAGATAATGAGGTCAATTCAGTCAGGGAAGGTGTGGCCCACTTCTAGCAGCTGATGTGGAGATGTGACCACCAAGAAAGAAGAAACTGTTTTTGTAGTTGGCTAGCCATTCACAATCTTTGTTCAATCCTAAATTGATAGTGTCAAATTTGCAAATGAATTGTAACTCTGCAGTTTCTCTTTGAAGTCTGTTTTTGAAGTTTTTTTTTGTTGCATGGATGGCTACTTCTAAATTTGCTACTGTGTGTCCAGAGAGATTGAAGAGTTCTCCTACAGGTTTTTGTATTTTACCATTCCTGAGCTCTGATTTGTTTTCATTTATTCTTTTACAGAGGAACTGTCCAGTTTGACCGATGTAACATGGCAGAGGGGCATTGCTGGCACATGATGGAATATATTAAGTTGGTACATGTGCAGGTGAATAAGTGTATGATGGTGTTGCTGGTGTAGATATTTGTTGCAGGGATTGGTTCCTGAGTTAGAGTTACTGTGGTATGGTGTATGGTGAGAATTTGCTTCAGGTTGGCAGGCTGTCCATAGACAAGAATTGGCCTGCCTCCCAAGATCTGTGAGAGTGAAGGATCATTGACCAGGATGGGTTGGAGATCACTGATGATGCATTAGAGAGGTTTAAGCTGGAGTCTGTAGGTGATGGCCAGTGGTGTTCTGTTATTTTCTTTGTTGGGCCTGTCTTGTAGCAGGAGGATTCTGGGTATACATCTGGCTCTGTCAATCTGTTTCATCACTTCCTTGGGAGGATAGTGTATTTTAAGAATGCTCAGTGAAGATCTTGTAGGTTTTTGTCTCTGTCTGAGGGGTTGGAGCAAATGTGGTTGTACCTTAGTGCTTGGCTGTAAACAATAGATCATGTGGTGTGTCCAGGATGGAAGCTGGAGGCAAAGCAGTCAGTAGGTTTTCCGTATAGGGTGGTGTTTATGTGACCATCACTTATTCTCACTGTAGTGTCCAGAAAGTGGATCTCTTGTGTAGACTGGTCCAGGCTGAGATTGATGGGGGATGGTGGGGTGGAAACTGTTGAATTCATGGTGGAATTCTTCCAGAGACTCTTTCCCATACGTCCAGATGATGAAGATGTCATCAATGTAGCGTAATTAGAGAAGGGGTGCTAGTGGATGAGAGCAGAGGAAACGCTGTTCCAGGTCAGCCATAAAAATATTGGCATATTGTGGGGCCATGAGGGTGCCCATAGCAATGCCACTGGTTTGAAGGTATAAATTGTCCCCAAATCTGAAATAGTTGCAGGTGAAGATAAAAAGTCACAGAGCTCAGCTACAAGTTGTGCTGTGGCATCATCAGATACACTGTTCCTGACAGCTTGTATTCCATCCACGTGTGGGATGTTGGTGTAGAAAACCTATAGATCCATGGTAGTTAGGGTGGTGTTTTCTGGAAGATCACCAATGCATTGTAGTTTTCTCAGGAAGTCAGTGGAGTCTCGAAGATAGCTGGGAGTGCTGGTAGCGTAGGGTCTGAGTAGAGAGTCCACATATCAGACAATCCTGCAGTGAGAGTGCCAATGCCAATGATGATGGGGCATCCAGGATTTCCAGGTTTACGGATCTTGGTTAGTAGACAGAATAACCCTGATTGTGGATCTGTGATGTGTGTATGTAAATTTGCTTTTGTGATTTTAAGGAGATGGTATAGTTTCTCTGTGTACTCCTCAGTGGCATCAGAGGACAATAGCGTGTAGAATGTGGTATTGGAGAGTTGTCTGGCAGCCTCCTTTTGGTATTCTGACCTATTCATGATGACAACAGCACCTCCTTTATCAGCCTCTGATTATCATGTCAGCATTTTTTCTGAGGCTGTGGATGGCATTGTGTTCTGCACGACTGAGGTTCTAGGGTAAGTGATGCTACTTTTCCACAATCTCTTCCTGTGCATGTTGGCAGAAGCATTCCATGTATAGGTCCAGTCTGTCATTTCGACCGTCAGGAGGAGTCCTGATTTATGGAATTAGCAGTCTCTCATAAATGGGAGAAACATTTTAAGTACAATCACTGTCTCTACCTTGGAAGGATAAAAGGTGACCCTGAAAGGATTCAAATCTGTGGTCGCAGTGAGTCCTGATGTGCGGTATGTGGCATTAGGAAGCCAAAACACCCAATTCCAAAACTCAGAGCAACATTTACTTACTACAAGTGTGCTTTTTCTCTAAATAAAATTAATTCCACGTTAAAGATACATGGGGTACTTTAAACCTGCACACTTTAGAGGGTATGCATCCAATTCATACCCATGGAATAAATTAATTCTGAAATATTTAATGAAACAAAGTTTTTAATAATTTCTCAATATTTTAATCTATAAACCACTTTTCAATTAACCAGTATTTATGTTACTTATTAACTTCACAGTACATCCCCAAGTCCACAGTTGAGAGCAGCCAATGTTATTCAAACTCTACTACGTCAAGTACAATGAAGAACTAGTTACATGAATAGTGGCTGCCAATATTAACAAAATATGAAAGCCTCTTCTACTCTAAAGCATAATCCCTCAAAAACAAGCATTTTTATACCAAACATGAATACAATACTGTTGTGTGCTCCAGACACTTTATAGCCATTTTGTCTTTTAAAAGACCTCTCCGTAAACTGCAGAAGAAACTAATTACTATGACCAGGAATAATATTAGTTATATTTGTTGCCTACTATGATGCATTCTCTATTTTCTCAGTCTGACTTATCAATACATAACCATGTTTTTTTAACTAAAAAGTGTGGAAAATTCTGATTGAATTTTCCACTTCAAAGTGCACAAAATCATTTCATCTCACACGCTGTGTTAGAAAATCCATGCTCCATTCTGACCTCCTGTTGCACAGTCTATTTCACCCATTGGCAATGTACCATATCACTGCATGACTGGAAGAGCAGAGTAAACACATTGACTAAGAAATGTTTGAAAACACCATCACCACAAGTTCCAGCTACTACCAAACAAACAAACAAACAAAACATTCTCATCCTTACAATTTAAGAGCAGTATAGTACATTCAGAAAAAATCATGCAAGACACAAAATCCCAGCTGTTTGTACAACTGTGCAGCAGAACAAACAAGAACACTAGTACTGTTGCTCAGTGCTTCAGGTTTGGAGAAAAAATCCTTCCATCAACTTTTAGATAAATACCTCATCTGACAAAGTTCTGGCTATGCCCCGTGTGTCTCGTGTTACTAGCAGATGATATTAGCCTCAGAGACTCGCTATACCTATACCAACTCCTTTCTCTTTACAGGAGCAGGGTCCACAGCTTAGTGAGCAACACTCAATCAATCACACACTAATCCATAGTTTTTGGAGTGAAAACTCCTTGACAGTCCTGGTCTCCCTTCTTGGGACAGGCTCTGTGTTTGCATGGGGGAAGGTTTGGGGGGAAACCCAGGCTCGCCCACTACTCCGAGATCCAGTCCAGGGACCCTAAAGTAGTAGCAGCAGTCAAGGTTATTTTTCCTTCCAACTTGACAGCTTTTTCCCTGGGCCACTTTCCCAAATAACTCCTCCAACATGTTTCCCTCTGGGACACGATAACCAGCTCTCAGCTCATGCAGAGCTTCTTCTTGTTTCTCCCTTTCTCCTTCCAGTCCATCACTCTTTGTCTTCCCCCTCTCTTTACCTGGGGAAGCCTTTTAAAGCAACCCCACTAGCTGTAATTGGCTGCAGATCTTGAGTGACTTGCCTGAAGGCGCAATCTAGTTAATTAGCCCCAAATGTTTTCCTGCTTTCATTTTATTGCAGCAGGTTCTAGTAGTTTATTCTGGAAAGAGAAAACCACTTACCTGCCTTAGATCAGAGTAGCAGGCTGCTGGCTTCGGTCCATCACACTGGTTTTATTGGGCTTTTTGCATTGGGGAGAGAGTGATGGAGGAGTGCAAGTTCCAGGTGACAGTTTTCCCCACTCTCCATTGACAATGATGTGGAAACACGACAGCTCAGGTCTTCTCTCACACAAATCTATTCTTTTTTTCACCCTACCACCTGCTCATTTGCCACACTTGCGGAGGGATGAAAACAAGACACCACGCCACTATCTAAACCAGTGTTTCTTAAACTGTGTTCTGCAGCATACCAGTGTGCCACAGAGAACAACAGAGCTCAAAATGGCTGCCCTTTAAGGGGCAGGCAACCTTTTTTTTTGGAATAATAACTTCCCTCCTGACCCTTTTTTTTGGGGGGGGGGGGGAGGGAGGGAGGGCATGGGCTCAACAAAAAATCTTTGGTGTTCCTCGGTCTTAAAAAGTTTAAGAAACACTGACCTAAACACACACCTGGATGACCAAATGGCCTCTACTTCATTTGCTGCACATACAGCTGAGCTGCTCCCAGGGCAGGACACAGGAGCTTCAGTTAGACTGACAGCCACCTTCTTCTGCCTCCTAGCAACAATGGGTGCTTTCTGTAGTGGTAAAAACTTAGCAAATTCCCACTCCTGTTGCTCCTAATATTCTTTCTGCTGCATTAACTCACCTGGTTAAATGTAACCTTAGCTCTGAATATCTTAGCTCTTATTTAAAACATTTTTTAAGTACACAGTTTCGCTTAAAGGATTCTTCCCATTAAGAAACAGAACTGCATATAAAATAATAGTCCTTTCCCCTTTTATAAGATGTCAAAGTGCATATTGTCATCTCTCTGAATCACTGAATGGGGTCTGGGACTCTGGCATAAGCTGCAGGTTCAAGTTGACCCATGAATTTTTGGATGGTAAGACTTTCCTTTGGGTTTTTTTCTTTTAAATTAAATTCTCAGACAATGTTGTAAATCATTTGTTCAAAGATGGAAAGTAGGTACATATATATATATTTGTCAGTTATTAATACGATGTGGAATCTGTGCAAGCATAGCTTCCTAACTGTAAAGATGGTTTTTTCTAACATCTAACCTAAATCTCCCTTCCGACAATTTAAGCCCTTTGCTTTTTGTCCTGTTCTCAGTAGATAAAAAGAACAATTTGTCACCCTTCTCTTTTTCACAACCTTTTACATAGTTCATGACAATATCAGGTGTCCACCTCAGTCTCCTCCAGACTAAACAAACTAGGAATGTTAAAAGTAATTTAATAAGGTAACCATGTAACAACTAAAAATCTTAGCAGTTATATGCGCTGAAGGCTTGGCAGTATAAAACTTAAATAAGCTTCATACTGTATAGCCCCCAGCCAAGTCACCTCCCCGGGAGCCAGGCCAGCAGAGGCTGCCAGCTTCACCTCTGCCGCCTCCCTGGAAGCTGGACTGGCAAGGGCTGCCATTTCTGCTCCAGAGGAGGAGACTTCCCTGCCACAGAGAAGCTACCCCAGGGAGCAAGGCAGAGTTCAACTAATAACATTAACCAATAAGCATGAGCAGGGCTTGACCCGGAAGAGCCAGGTTCGGGCGATCTACGCATGCGCAGAACGATCTGCACATGCGCAGATCGCCGGACAGTGCGGCTGGAGAGCAGGGCTCGCTGCAGTTCAGCGAGCCCTGAGCATCAGCTTATTGGTTCACCAGTTAATTGGTTAAACTAACATCCCTAAAACAAACCCAGATTTTTCCAGTCTTTCCTTGTAGGTTATGTTTTCTATTCCTTTAATTTTTTTGTTGCTCTCCTCTAGTTTTTCTCCAATTTGTCTATATCTTCCCCGAAAATGATGCCCAGACCTGAGCACAATACTCCAGCTGAGACCTTATCAATGATGAGTGAAAGAATTACTTCTAATGGCCTGCTTACAACACCATTGCTAACACATCCCAGAATGATGTTCATTTTCTGCAATAGTATTTACATTACTGACTGTTATTTCATTTGTGATTCACTATAGCCAACAGACTCTCCTCTGCTGTGTAAGCGAGCAAAAGTGCTAGACAAAAGTGACAATCAATGGCACTTCTTTCTTTACATGCCATCCTATAAACAATGTCTAGGACAGCTATGACCATATTACTTTCTGACTTATGTCCAGTATATATAAACAACATCTAGAAACAGGTAAACAATTCAAGTTTAAGAATATGGGCGTGTCTAGGAGTTTTTTTCGACAAAATGAGCCTTTTTTCGAAAAAACTTCACCTGCATTTAGACTGCAGCCACGTTCTTTCGAAAGTAAATTGAAAGACAGTGGCAGTTTTTCCGATCGCAGTAAACCTCATTTTATAAGGAATAATGCCTTTTTTGAAACTACTCTTTCAAAAAAAAGTCACTATTGAATGCAAACTGTGATTTTTTGAAAGAGAATGTTTAGACTTTCAAAAAAGCATCTCGCTTTTTTGAAAAATCTGCTTGTAGTCTAGACACTCTCTTTCGAAGAGGCTTTTTCAAAAGATTCTTTCAAAAAAGCATCTTTCAAAAGAGGCTTGTAGTCTAGACATAGCCTATATGTCTAATGTATGAAAGACGTGTCTACCATAGTGCTCTCTTACCAACCAATCTAGCCTCATTTTTATAGTCTGATCACATTAATATCTTTATCATTTTTCCATCACCTTAGACCTTATTAAATAATATATGTCTAAGACCTCTAAGTTACCAGCATTTATTCTTGAGATATCTAGTCATGAAAACACAATCCTAAAAGATTTTTACTGATTTTAAAAGAAAAACATCTGCTTAGTATAGCTCCAGGGCTGATTTCATCAGCAGGAGAGTTTATTTCCTAAGGTCCATCTTTTTTAGCTTCCATCATAAAAACCTGAAAATTATAAAAGGGTTTTCATGGATATTACTGCATAAGGAATTAGGATTTTTAAAAAGTCAATAACTTTGGTGCAGTATTCTCTCCCTACATTCAGTTTGGAAATTGTGTTATTTGACACACTGTTCTATCATTTTCTCCATGCTAACAAAATTTCAGAGAAATCCTCAAGAACCTTACCTACAAATGCTCTCAATTTATATTGACAGCTCATCTGGAATAAACCTTTATTACCATTATGTATTGAAACACCACAAGACTTTGAAACTAATCTTCTGAATACTTTCTCTTGTCTCTCTCCCCTACTTACTTCCTCATCCTATACGCTCCCATATCAAATTGATTTTTATTTGATGGTTACATTTGCCAGTTTCACATAGAACGATTTCATTGTGCCCTTTAGATTATTATTCCAATAGCATATTCTTCACCATGGCTTACCTGTGTTCACTTGTTCATTTTTTCTATCTACAAAGAAATTTCAGTGAACAAATTCTCTGAGTACCTGTCAAGTCAGCTTTGCTTCTAATATGAGGTACTGTGCAGTTATGCTATAAGCAAGTTTGGTAAAAACTGATCAATGTTATTTTAATTTTTTAAAATTAAAGTAACTTTTTTTAAATAAAATGTTTCTCTCGATATTTTTTGCATCTATTACACCAAAAGTATCTTTTTTCTGTGTGTACATGAAACCCTGACTCTTGGAATCCTTTGTGCAGCTATATGCAAAATGTTCTAAAAATGCTACAATATCTAACACACAGATTTTTATTAATACCATACATACATAAGAAACTTGAGCAACTCAGTTCAACACATTTAAGAATATTTATAGTTTATGAATCAATGGTTTGAATCACCAATCACAGAAGTCTAAATGATACATGAATGACAAGCACGGTAACATTTGTACATAATGTCTTTGCTCAAGGGGAAATATTAGAGTACTGAGCTAACATATGACAACAAGAAGCCTTTAGTGAAAAAAAATACATTTTTTTTAAGGAAAATACCTGCGATGAAAATAATGGACTGTAACAAATAATTTTGAACCGAAATAAAGCAAGAAATATGACAACGTCAAATCTGTAGGTACATGGCAAAGGTAACAAAGGAGCTACCCAATGGTGAAAACTACTGCTGTCAGGGCTGCTATGGATCAGTTAGGCTCTAGGAAGAAGGGATAATATGCACAGATTAGGGGGACCAGATTAAGAAATGGAAGAAAAACAAAGCTGATTGCAGACTAACACTTAGCTATAGCACAAAGGGTTCTTCTGTCTAATCTACATTATTTGAAATAAAGTCTCCAGCATAAAACTTTGATATTTCCTTTTATTTGCCCTATTTTGCGACACTGAATTAAAAAATATTTTATCTGAGATAAGCTTATTGAGATTCCTACAAACCAGTCTAAGACGACTCAATCCTTTGGTCCTGCACCTCCCTTTCTTCTTTCTTTTGTCTCCAAGCACCATCATGATATCCACTCCCGTTGCCCCCTCTTCCTCACTAGAGGCTGAATCTCTCTAATCCAGAACACTCATCCAGAAACACCCATTGTTCAGAATTATTTTAGCTAGCCAGATGTCCACTTTTCATGAGTGTGGCCAAGTTTCCCGCAGTCCCAAAAAGTAGTTTACAACCACCAGTCTTAGCTCTCAGTGTTCTGTGCTGTTATTTACCTCTAATTTACCCCCTCGATGTTTTCTAAGAGCCCAATAAGCTGTGGAAGTGTTGGAAATGTTGCTAGACAATATTGACCTCCCATGGTACAGAAAATGATCTCATCTAGAGCCAGTCAAGTCCTGAGGGTTCCGGACTAGAGAGGTTCAACCTGTACTATCAGTGGCTTGGTTGCCTTACTATATGGCTTCAACCCCTCCACTACAAGGAAACTGACTCAGTCTCCAGTTGTTTTTCCTAAGTCTTCAGTGTGTCTTCCTTTCCAGCCATTCCACTTCTCTTTAATGTAATGTATTCTTAAAAATCAACTCCACCTATTGCTTTCTTCTCCCTCTACAAACTGCCCATTGATAGTCTAACTTACTCATGCTGCTTTGACTCTGATTCACAAATCCCCAAAACTCTCCCTTTCTTCAAATGCTCTTCTGTCTGATCTCCCTTCTTGAATCGACCGACCAACTCAAAACAAATATGGCTAAACACTGTTTTATTCTTAAAGCCTCTCCTCTTAGTTACCACTGGTTTCTCTGCTATGCTGAGGAGATAGGATTCCTGGCCTAGTAGACAGGAAAAGCAGTAGACACAATTAAGGCTACATTTTAGTCACAGAAAATTTAGATTATATATTAGGATACATTTTCTAACTATAAGGGTAGCTACAGGTATAGGTTTCCAAGGAAGACATGGAATCCCTGTCACTGGACATCTTAAAGAACAGTTTAGACAGACGCCCTTTGTGGATGGTTTAGGTGCACTTGCCTCATTGTGCGGGCTGGATTTGATTACTTCGTGAGGTCCCTCTCCAATTCACAGCCATGGAATAATTGTTAATTCTCTCCCCTCACGGAAAGTTCTTTGTCAGTTTAACGCTTCTTTGTCTAACACTCCAAAGACCACTGATTAACTTTTGTCTACATTACCAAAATTCTAGTCCAGGGATGGGGAACCTATAGCCCACCCAGGCCCCTCCTGCACCCTGCTCCCTACTCAGGCCCCCGCCCCTACCTCCAGCCCACTCTTCTCAGGGCACATCCCTTGACTATCATATTAGTTCACCTTTAATTTATGTACAGTGAATCACCTATGTGGCTGGGTTTCTTGTAACTTTAGCAGTACTGAAAAGACTCAGACCTTGTTCTCACTGTCAACATACTGCTCTGTTTGCATCAATTATTGTTGTTCCCTAACAAGGCCCATGTTTCATGAGTAACTCCCCCTTTGGGTTCATCTCCAAGCCTCCTCCCACATAGTGCTCTGCAGCACAATGTGCCTCTACTCTCCCCTCCTTCCAGAAAGCACAAGGATGCCTATGAACCTTATTTCCTGCACCTCCATCCTGTCTTCTCCCAGGTAACAAGAATTCACATAATAGCTTTGTAGGTAACGTGATAGGAACCTACTCTTCACATATACCATTGTGTTACTTTTCATTGTTTCCCTCACACTCTTCCCTTCTTTGTATGATCTATTCAGCTTTTCACATAGGGATTTACCTTTCTCTTGGTGACAATTCAACATGCTTGTCTTTAAAAAAAAAAAACACACCCCTAGGTAGGAAAATTAAAAAATGTTTGGGTCCTAGCTAACAAGTGACTCACTCAATACCATCTTGTAACTGTTGAGGTCAGACGTAGTACCCAAGATAATTGTACCTAAATTTAGGCTCCTGAGACTAGCTGACCAGTCCTCAGTGGATGGCCCATGACTCAATTTTGGCCCTTCCACTGGTCCACCTGAATCTGAAACAGTTGGCTTTAGAGTAAAGGGCAAGTCCGATGCCTTTTCTCAAATGTTTAGCGTTCTTGTAGGAAAAGAAGAAAACTAAGAGTGGGTTGGAGAGAGATTCCACTGTGACTTTATTATTGTTATTCTTGCCAAAAAGTCAGAAAATATTATTGTAATGTTGTGCACATAATCTGAAATACGCAATGTGGTACATTTCATCAATCTAAAAAATAAAACTAATATCCACAATAGCTATTGCTGATTAGATTTATTGAACCATGCCTAATTTTTATATACTTCTAAATTAAATGATCTTCAAAGAAAGGCAGAATAAGCTTGTCAATATATCTGACATTGCTATTAAATCTGCCAGCATAAAGACTGACACCCCAATGTTATCTTCAATTCTATACATTTTTAGCAAGGCTTGCTCAAGAGACTAATCAATGCTATCCCAGGATATCTTTCCCAAATTGATTGTGGCAATATTATAAGAAATCTTCAATTTAAGATATTGTGAAACAGAAGTGTGTGTGTCATATTTGGGAATACATTTCAAAAATGGGAAAAATACAGCCATATTGAACAGAACACATAACAAAAGCAGCAAATAAAACAGCATAACAATTTTATACACATACACTGTACATCTAAGAACCTCACCCACAACTTCTAAAAAATGGGCAGCAATTATACTTGCATAATGCATATCTTCAATATGCAAATTCATTTTTATGAAACAACGCTGACCATATTAGTCAAAAATGGATAATAAATGATCCTATCAAATGCACATCAGATCTTTACGACAGCTGTCATGTTCCACTGGCACAAAATTCCATTTTTAAAACTGTCCTTCATAAGTCCACTCACTTTTGAAGCTGCTGGTTCCACTAGCCTCTGACGGTGCCGTGCTGAGCTGAAATGACTCTTCTGAGGCGGCCCTTCCTGACAGTGAATGGAAGATGGGAAAGGAAAAAAAGAGAGAAAGGGGAAGAGGATGGATCATGGAGGGGGCGGAATGAAAGATGGCCAGAGAAGGGAGAGGGAGAGTATTTAACTGAACAGCATTTTCACCGTCTTTTTCGAAGAGCTTTATGAAATATATTCCATATTTCACCATATGTGTATCAGAGAAAAATGAAGTTATTTTGCTTCTCATGAACAGTGTTCCCTCTAGCATTTTCTATCCTTAGGCAGGCTGAATTTTCATTTGGGCAGTTTGAAATTTCTTATGTGCAACACCACTATTGAGGTAGTGTGTGGAAATTATATACATTATTGTATGCACACACACACAATTTTTTAAGCAGTCCATATGTGTGGAAGAAAATATATTAAAACGAGGGATAGTTAACAGGGAGCAATGCTTACAATATTTAACATGAGATCAAATAAAGAAAATTAATACTACACTTGGAGTACATGTATCATCATCCTTTCTAAGAATTCAAGCTAGTAAATACACCAAAATGCACATTACCCATACATAGCTCAGCTATAAGATGCTAAACAAATGAGTCAACTAGAAATAGTATTTGCAAGGAGAGCATGAGGAATGCAACATTTATGACACTGGAAAGGAGAATAAAAGACATTCACTAATGTTTATATACTTTCTTTGGGGAAAGTTTAGGATTCATGCTGTTAAAACAGCTAAAAGTTCTCCTGGTTTGAAACTGTCATTTTGTATGTATCACCAGCTCAAAAATTCAAAGGGTTTAATCTATAACTGAAAGAACAACGAATGGTCCTGCATAGGGATATAAGCGACTACTTGACTACCCAATATGCATAGCTTTATCAGGTAGTTGAGGCCCTAGCCACAATTCTGCCACATCTTCAGGTGCATGCCGCCAATCCAGCCAACTATTGTGGGGCGTCTGATAGCCAGCATTGCTAGCTGATGTCATCAACAGGTGTCTCCTTCCCCCTACAGCCTGCCTCAAGCTGCCAGGAGCCGGATCTGCCAATAGGGGCAGAGCAATAAGCTTTGTTATCTGTCACATTCAATTAACCAGCAACCCCTATTCACCATGAGTGCAGGATAACAAAGTTTTCACTATATTATGCAAATGATTTTTAATGCTGAACAAACTTAAGAGCTAACTTCTGGGCAATATGTTTGTACAAGCTTCCTCCTCTAATAATATCAGCTAAATTCATTTCTAGATTACAACAGATTCCCATGTTTCAGGAAGAGGGAAGGTTAGGAAAGCAGTTATTAGTGTTTGGCATCTTGTCAATAATGCAATCCTTTCATAAAATGTACTATGAATATTTATTTGAACAAAAAAAAGCTAGAACAAAATTAAATTGAGATGAGAACTGCTTTATTATCCAAGATGTGCAATTGTAATAGTTGCCTTCCAGTTCTAGCTTTCCCCTGCAAAGCACCACTTCTCTCTAGCCCCCCCTTTTCCTCCCAGTTGTATAGCTGCCCACTGCTCTGCTGGAGCTCTCCAGCCTACTCTCCTATTGCTCACCGCCTCCTGCTCTTCCAGCCTGCTCGCCTGAGATGAACTTTGTTCATATGTAGGAACCTTCATAAGTCGAACACTCACAAGTCGGAGAGTGTCTGTATTTGGCCACAAGCCAAAAGGTCTCCACTGAGTACAAGTATAAGGCATTTAAATTGGAAATGGTTATAAGAGAAATAAAGAAACAGTTTCTAATAACTAGACAAACTGGAATGGTTCAAGGTGAATGTTCTAATCAAACATTCCCTGCAACAGGACTGACCAAATTCTCAATTCAGAATGTCTTCCAAAATCCAAAGACTAGTTCCTTTATCTTCTCAGATATCAGAGAGAGTGCGACTATATATGATATGTTTTTCCCAGAGGACTACCCCTAGATAAGTTCCTTCCAGCTTTAAGGATGGAGACTTGGCATCTTGACCAGTGATTGCCAATTAATTTTGAGATATCATCTTGTTCTTTGTCTTTGAAAAACTGGTATGCCCATTCCCCAGACTAGTCTGGTAAACACATTTCAGTAATTACTTCAGCTTATGTTCATAACTTTACATATAATGTTGCTACATACATTCCAGTATCATACTATTGATCAGCAAGATTTTAGTACAGCAATGTGTAGGATGTGAATATAGAGGTGTATTTTGTCAGAACTAGGTATTAAGGGAAGTGGTGCTAATTCAGAAGGTGGTATTTTTTTTAGCTAAATCATCTGAACCACAGCCTCAGATTAGAGCCAGGGGTCACTTCTACTGGAGAGGAAGTCATCTGGACAAGATCTAAAAACATGAACAATGGAGCATTACAAACCTTACAGAGCTCTTCAGAAAAGTAGGAGTGAGAACCTGTAGTCCGGCCAAATTCTAACCTAGGCAAGTATATTCTGGAATACCCAATTTCTCCTAAATTTCATTCGCATATGGCATTTTTCTTCACCCCTCCTAAAAAAGGAGAATAATATTGCTCAGAACTAAGATGGCTTCTGCATTCAATCTCAGGAGTGGCTATATTTTGTAGTGGACAAAATGACTTCTTACTTATCTCACACAAGTACAGAATTACTTAGCTAAACATATGTAAAGTTCTTTGAGAACTTACATAAAAGCTTTAGCAGATATGAAAATCACAAAACAGTAACTGACTTCTGCATGGAGATCACAGTATTTAAAACACACTTACACAGAAATATAAATTCATTGAATCCTAGGTTTATTTACTTATTCCCACAATGCAAGAACTAGGGGTCACCAAATGAAATTAATAGGCAGCAGGCCAGAAGATGTGGTGAAAGCTAGGACTTTACCAGGGTTCAAAAAAGAGCTAGATAGATTCATAGAGGTTAGGTCCATCAATGGCTATTAGCCAGGATGGGTAGGAATGGTGTCCCTAGCCTCTGCCTCTCTGGAGGTGGGTGACAGGGGAGGGATTACGTGAGGATTATCTGTTGTGTTCCCTCCCTCCAGGGCATATGGTATTGGCCACTGTCGGCAAACAGGATACTGAGCTGGATGGACTGTTGGTCTGACCCAGAATGGCCGTTCTTATGTAGGGTAGTGTAATTTGGTTTTGGTCCTCTTACATGAAAGTAAATTTTGTTTTCAATATTACCTAATTACCTTATGGTCAGGGAGGTGTGGAACTGATTGTTGCTATTAATTCTAAGATAGTGCATCAAATTCAGAATATGGAAGGTCATCATCCCCTCTGAAATAATTAAGGTAAATAAAAGTCTTTGCTTTCCTTTCTTATTGGATCACCTGTGTTTGAATTATTTGAAATAAATCCTTAACATACGAAAAACACAAGATTAACCAACAGATTTTTTTTTGTTTGGAACGGCAGTTGTTTTGTCTTTCAGTTACAAACACACACAAAACCTTCAGGGAACCCTGACTTAGTACTTCTATGAATTTCATGAACAGCTGTAATGAAGAAACTATTTTTACACAAAAAGGTAAGTTTGAAAAAAATTCAATATCCAATCTAATCCTAGGTCACCAGCTGAGTTTGACACCCTTTAATTATTAGTCATGAAAATCCTGACATCCAAAACTCAATAAATATAGCTTCCATGTTCTGTATAATTTTGACCTACTACAATGTATTTGTTTGGTGCTCACTTTTCTTGTAGGTGCCAGTAACAGGCAAAGATTGTTCATTATGTCTCTAAAATTCAGGTTTCTGGGTAAACTATAGGCTTCAGCTATCTATGAATACTATGAATAACAACAACTCAGGGAAACAGATTCTGCAGCAGTTCTGCCACTGTATTTGGCATAATACTAGACTCTGGTTTTGGCATATTTTACATTCCCATTACTCTCCAATGCGCTGGATCTTTATTTTCCTGTTTCGAAAAAATAACTCCTGCATGCATAGTGCCAGAGTATAATTCCTCATTCATATACATATATAAAATCAGTAGACGGAATAAAGTTCCAGATTCCAAAGAAGGGCCTATACAAAGGCTTTAGGGTCATTATATATAATGCATATTCTGGGCAACAAATAAAGAATAATGCATCTAAATAGTTCAAATAGTTTTGCAAACATTACATTTTATTTTACATTGTGAGATCAATCAAAATTATTAGCACCAATTTACAAATAGGAAACATAAGCACAATGTCCTGTCCAAGGTTACAGAAAATATTTGTGGAGAAACTGGGAACAGCACCCAGGTCACCTAGTGATGGTTCATATAAGTAATAATAACACTGCACCCTAGGATATCTAGCAGATATAGTAAATGGCTTCAAGGTACACTAAAGCATGCTGAAAATTTCCAAGCAACTTCTCTGAGAGCCTTCCAATCTCACAAGTGAAGGCAAAATATATTGGAAGTGAACTGCTAGCAGGGTAAGTGGTGGAGGGTTTTGGTTTTGTGGAAAATTGGTCCACCTTCTATGGTGATAGAGCTGTATAGTTCAGATGGTCTCCGCCTCAGCTAGAGTGGGACCAATCTCGTTGGGGACAGGTTGGCTACAGCAGTCGGGGATTAAATAGCAAAAATGGGAGAGGGAAATCAGCTCAAAAGAAATTGGGATATTGAGAACAAAACTAAGAAATTAAACATGGAGAAAACATTCTTGAATTTCCCAATGTTAAGAGCCTAGGAAACAAACAAGAGAAAGTAGAATTGCTCATTTATGAGCATAAGTTCATTCTAGTTGGTACTGAAACCCGATGGGATGAGTCCCACGACTGGAATGTTAAAAATCAATGGTTAAAAACTTACTTAGGAAGGACTGAGTGGACAAAAGGGGAAAAAGATGGCCCTCTGTCAAAACTACCTTTTTCCAAGTCACAGATAACTTAGAAGAAAATTATTTTGAATGCTTGTGGATCAATATCTTAACAGATAATGCACAAGATGGGATATTAGTAGGTGTCTACAACAGAATACCAAAACGCACTAGCAAACAGAATGGCCTTCCACGTATCCAGCTATCTATAAAGAGTATGGAAAAAGCCTACGTGATCATGAAGAGCTACAATTAGATTGACATGTGTTGGGTGTCTCATGGTACCAGTACAAAAACATCCTTGGAATTTCTAAATGTTATAACTGGCAAATTTTCTAACTTGAGAAGCATGCAACCAACATGGAAGAATTCTTAATAATCCTTGTCCTAACAGATAAAGAGAAGTTACTCACTCTGTGCAATAACAATTGTTCT
The DNA here is from genome assembly GCF_052426305.1 of Pelodiscus sinensis. Lineage (NCBI taxonomy): Eukaryota > Metazoa > Chordata > Testudines > Trionychidae > Pelodiscus > Pelodiscus sinensis. Next base: position 90,302,723 of record NC_143057.1, read on the forward strand.
TCAAGATTTGTGTCCCTATGAGTGCTCCATTGTTGGTGGTGTGCTCATCCTGGCACCACGGATCGGAGACTTTTAGGGCAGTGTTCAGGCAGGCTGTGCATGAGCGAGCAGTGAGCAGCATTCCCACCTTTGAAGTTAGCAAGCGCAGCCTGCTTCTCCTCTGTTTCTTCTTTGATGCCCTCGTGGGATATTATTAATCCCCAATGAAGTGGGGAGGAGGGCGGGTAGTGGAGCACCCAGGAGACACACATCTCGAAGAACAATCATTACTGCACAGAGTGCGTAACTTCTCTTTCTTCTTCAAGTGATGTCCCTGTGGGCGCTTACTATTGGTCACCGTGTAGCAGTGCCCATTAACTAATTGTTACAGACTGGGGAGAGGACCGCAGTGGCTACTGCAGTATTTACTGTCGAGCATGGTGGAATCTCACAATGCTTTATGAAGGTGTGACTGGATGACCATGTCACTGCTCAGCATATTTCCTGAAGTGAGACTCCCTTGAGGAAGGGAGTTGACATAGTCATCGCTCTGGTGGAATGGGCTTTGGAAGTCATCGGTAATGCCCTATTCTAGAGTGAGTAGAAGGTGGTAATGCAGAATGCTATGAGTTTTGATATGTGCTGGAAAGAAAGTAGTTTTCTCTTGGACCTTTCAGCTAGGGATACCAGCAATCTCTGGGACAGTCAAAAGGGCATAGTCCTATCCAGATAGAAGGCAATGGCCCTTCTGACATCTAAAGTGTGTAATATAGCTTCTTCCCAGAAGCGGTGTGGTATTGGATAGAAGGTAGGAAGGACTATCGGTTAACTGATATAAAATTCGGAACCAACTATGGAGAAGGAGGAGGGATGGGGCCATAGAACAACTCTGTGCCTGTGAAAGGTCATGTATGGAGGTGAGGCCATGAGAGTTGCAAATTCACTAACCCTCCTTGCAGATATGATTGCCAGAAGGCACAGCATTTTCATAGTGAGAAAGGTAAGTGATGAAGTTGCCATTGGTTCGAAGGGTGGTTTTGTGAGTGAGTGGAGGACCAATTCTAAGTCCCATGTGGGGGTATGGGTGTACATGGTGGGTGAAGGTTCTTAAGGGCCTTCCAAAATCTCTTAGAAATGGGGTATGCAAATATAGAGAACCCATCAACGGGGGGGTGGAAGGCTGTAACGGCAGCCATATGAACCCAGAGTGATGAAAGGAATAAATTGTGTTGTTTCAGGTGCATAATGTATTCCAGTATCAGAGGGAGTGGAGCCATAGATGGGTGGATTCCCCTCTGTGTGCACCACTGTGTAAACCGTTGCCATTTGTACAGGTAAGTCTTGCATGTTGTTTGTCTCCTGCTATGCAGCAGGTCATCTCTCACTTGTTGGGAGCACTGTTGCTCTGCTTCCGAGAACCAGATAGGTACCATACTGTCAGGTGTAGTGTTTGTGGCTGGGGAAGAAGTATTGTGCCCTTGTTCTGGGAGGGAAGGTCTGGGTGGGTCAAAAGCATAAAGAGCTGTTATAGAGACAACTGAAGATGACATGGGAACCATGTCTGTCGAGGCCATGCTGGGGCTATTAGAATTACATGGGCCCTGTCTGTCTGTATCTTCCAGAGAACTCTGGGGATGAGAGGGACAGCAGGGAAGGCATATATTAGGTGAGCCCCCCTTGGGAGGAGCATTGTATCCCCCAGGGAGCCATGTCCTATGCCCACTCTCAAACAGTATTGGGGGCATTTGGAGTTTTGTCTGGTTGTGAAAAGGTCTATTTGTGGTTGACCCCAGCATTGGGACAGCTTGGGGGAATTTGCCCATGCAGTTCCCATTCATGTTCTGAGAGTAAGTTGTGGCTGAGGGTATCGGATATAATATTCTTACCTATGCTGCCATGATGGTTATGTTATGGTGGATACACCAGTTCCAAAGCCGGATCACCTCTGCACACAGCGAATGGGATTTTACAGTGCCTTGGCGGTTGATGTAAAACATAGAAGTCATATTGTCAATGAGGAAATGCACTGAGGAGTCTCGAATATGTGGAAGGAAGTGCTTGAATGCATTGTGGTCTGCTCTAAGCTTAAGCAGATCTATGTGGAATATGGACTTGTCTTTGGACCACTTTCCTTGTGCAAATTGTTGCTGGAAATGTGCAACCCAACCTAGCAATAAGGTGTTCGGACAGTTGAGGAAATCCAGTGTTGGAAACTTCGAAAGCACATTCTGGCACATGGGACAACATATGTGATGGCTGCCATATGTCCCATGAGTTTGAGGCAACTTAGGATAGGGACGGTTGGGCTGTTGGTTATGATCGTGAGCAGGCTTCTTATATTGTCAAAATGGTGATTTGGGAAATAGGCGCGCACTGTTATAGAATCTATGCAAGCCCCTATGAACTCTAGGGATTGTGTGGGGCATAGTGTGGACTTCTAGTCATTGATAATGAAGCCTAGAGATTGAAGGAAGGCCATTGTGAACCTGATCATGACCCTCATGGTCTGTTGAGAGGGACCTCGGATGAGGAAATTGTCCAGATAAGGGAAGATTGTGATACCATTTTGTCTGATGTCCTGCTGCAACTGCCAGGGTCTTGGAGAAAATTCTGGGGACATAGGAGAGTCCAAATGGAAGGACTCTAGCCTCAGACCATTTTCAGTACACTATAAAGTGTAGGAAACGTCTGTGTGTGGGATGTATCATGACGTGGAAATACGCGTCTTGAAGATCAAGGACTGCAAACCAGCCTCCCTGTCCAGTGCCAGAATTATCATGGCAAGAGTGACTATTTTGAAGCATTGGTTGCAATGGCATTTGTTTAATTGATGGTGATCTAAGATAGACCTCCAACCCCCATTCTCTTTTCAGTGAGAAAGTAGTTTGAGTAAAAACCTCGACCTTCGTATTGTTCAGGGACTCATTCTATGGCTCCTATACTGAGAAGTTGTAGCCATAGAATGAGTTGGATTTTGCGGAAGGCTGAAGGTTCTTTAAAAGCCTGTTTTTCCTGCACCTCTGATAAGATGACATCCTGACCGATAGCCACTCTTTTGAATAAGTCCTGGAATTGTTTGAAGTCGCCAATAGGTGTTGGATAATTTGGATAACTGCTTCATCAGGCGCAGAGAAGAAGTAATTGTTTGGTCGCATGTCTGATTGTTGGATCATCCTCAGTTTGCCCTTCCTCCAGATCCATGCCCTCAGATGGGGAATGTGATGTATCTGAGTGTATAGAGAGCAGTGACCTCTGTGCATATATAAGAGGGGCAGTGGCAGTGTGTTGCGGTGCCCAGGAGCAATGGGGGGGGAGCGCTGGCTATTAAGCTGGGAATAGTACTGCCAATCAGGGCGCTATGGAGAGTATGGATAATGCCGTAGCCTGTATGTCCCATATGACGCATGCGCTCTGTCTGGGGAGGAATGTTGCAAGGAAAAAACACTCCTTGTATCCACATGGTAGGCACTGAGTTGTGATAAAACAAGTAAGCGTGGAGAGGGCGGCAAGCCCCTTATTAATAATGGGCAGCAAGAGCGGCGGTGTGCCAAAGACTAGGTGAAGATGTGGCTCTAGTTCTCCTGCCATTTATTGGTGCAGTCTGTGTTTTGTGCATTGGGGAGCGGCAGTGGGAAGTTGAGTTGTGTCCTGTTGCCGGGTTTACCAGCATCTGTGGTGGAAGCATGGGTGCAGTAGATACCCAGGGAAATATGGAGTTAGTGTGAGGTACAGAACGGTAGTGAGAACTAGCCCTATCATTTCTCAGCACCCAAGGTGAAGGTTGCACCGAGGGCTTGCTTCACACCAGAGATATTGAGTCTGCCGATGTCATCACGGGTGTTATTAGTGCCAGTGGTGCCTCTGTGGCATCAGAGCCCTTAGTAGGTGTCCTTTTTGATGGCTGGGTAGCTGGTTTCACTGCCTGTTTAGAGCATACTTTTAAGCCAGTTAGTGAGGAGGCACGAGATTCTCCCAGGCCCAAGGTGCAAGGTTCATCTCCCTTACTCATTTTTGACAGGAGAGAGCGGGCAGGTGAGGGTTTGGTTTTTGAGTACACTTTTTGAGGTGAAGGGCTTGAGGGGTTCCCCTAAAGTGACGTTACGCCTGAGCCCTTATTGCCCCCTTTATAGCTACGAGTGTCTAAGGCTTTGTCAACGGACAGCGTATGTATTGTGAACTCTTACCTTGCGAGCTCTTGCTATCAAACAGACACAACGGACACATTTTTGTGATACATGCGTGTCCCCCAAACAGTGGTACTATATTTGAAAGAAAGCATGAAATCAAATTTGGTAAAAGTCTTAAATGAACCAAACTTTACTATAGAATCTCTATGGATAGTAACTCCCTTCTCTAATAATAAGACTATAGCAGTAGGAATATATTACCAAGCACCTGGAAAGTATGGTGATAGAGACTAAAATGCAGTGTGATTAAAGAGGCTACACATTTTTTTTTAAATTAATATTAATTGGGATTTTCAAATATCCTCCATCGACTAAGTACACATGTCACCTCAGGACAAGATGCAGAAACACATTTTCTTGACACCTTAAATAACTATTTCTTGGAGCAGCTGGTCTTGGAACCCACAACTCTTGATTTAGTCTCAAGTGAAACACAAGCTCTGGTCCAAGAGGTGTATATAGCTGCACCACTTAATAATAGTAACCATAATTAAATTTAACATCCTTGTGGTGGGAAAAACACCACAGCAGCCCAACACTGTGGCATTTAATTTCAGAAAGGAGAACTACACAAAAATGAGGAGGTTAAACATTAATTAAAGAGGTAGTGCCAAAAGGAAAATTTCTGCAAGCTACACAGAAACTATTTATATACATCATAATGGAGTCTCAACTTAAATGTATGCCCAAATTTAAAGTGAGACACAGAGAGGGAGAAAGAAATCCAAAACAGTGCCACCATGGCTAAAAACAACAAAGTAAGGGTACGTCTACACGAGCCCCCTAGATCGATCTAGGGAGGCTAAGGGTGACCGGAATTGCAAATCAAGCCCGGGATTTAAATATCCCGTGCTTGATTTGCATGTTCCCGGACGGCCGCCATTTTAGAAATTGATTAGCCTGAAGTAACTGCCCACGTCTACACACAGCAGTGAAACAGGATTCTGGAATAAAGCCCTAAATTGAATTAGGTGGTATTCCTCGTTGAATGAGGTTTCCTGCTGCCTAACAGGACCTCCTGAACCCGCTGGGAGCACTGGAGCTCCTGAGCCATTACTCACGGAGCTTCCACGCTGTCGGGTGGAGGGACCGAAGGTCCGGGTGCTGCAGCCTGCCCGAGTCCTGCGGAATGAGGTCCGGGACTAATGGGAGGGCTACGGGCCTCTTGCACGAGAGGCTGAGGACCATCGAGTACCAATGCTGTCGCGGCCACACTGGGGCGACTAGGATTAGTAAGGACCTGAATTCCCTTACCTTCAGCAAAACCCTATTGACTAGAGGAAACGGTGGGAAGACGTATAGTAGGGCCCGCGGCCAATGAAGGAGAGCACCCCTTAGGAAACCCTGTCCCTTTCCCAGGAGGGAGCAATAGCAGGGAAAGTTGGTGTTCTGGGCTGTGGCAAACAGGGGAAACCTCCATGTGTGGAAAATGGATTGAGCTATGTTCCAACGCAGGGACCACTCGTGACTCGCGAACAACTTGCTCAACCTGTCCGCCAAGACGTTCTGGGAGCCGGGGAGGTACGAGGCCGTTGGGTGGATATCCGCCCCGACGCAGAGCTCCCAGAGGTGGAGTGCCTCAGAGCACAGGTGGGGGGAGCAGGTCCCACCCTGTTTGTTTATATATGCTACAGCTGTCATGTTGTCCGAAAGAATAAGGACCAACTTGCCCCTCAAGTGAGGAAGGAAAACTGCACAGGCGAGCCAGACTGCCCTGAGCTCCCTGACATTGATATGTAGGGAGGCTTCATGCGGAGACCACATACCTTGAGTGTGCAGGTCCCCAAGGTGAGCTCCCCATTCCGTATCCGAAGCGTCCGTTACGAGCCAGAGTGATGGGGCAGGTCTGGAGAACGGGACACCTGAACAGACCTCCTCTTGGCGAATCCAGCACTGCAGCGCGAGGAGGACACTCAGAGGGATGGTCAGAACCCCCTGGCAACGATCTTATTTATAGGCAGTGCCACTATAGAGGGGGTATCTGCTTGTACAATGTCGATGGTAGGGTCGGAGTCCTCGACCACCTTATCCGCTTGAACCCCTATGTTTTGGGCCAGTCAGCAGAGGAGGTCCTGATGGGCCCTGGCATCCATAGAGGGCGTGGGGCGCCGCGTCAACCAGCACTTTGTCCAGAGAAGAGGACAACGACCCCTTTGCAATGTCCACCATGGGGGCGTCCCCTTGCCCTGGACCCTCAGAGGTGGTCACAGAGGGAGGAGAGGGACCTGGTTGGCTTTCCTGGCTAGTATTCCCTGCCAGGCCCAGGGATGATTGACCTGGGGGCAGGGAACGTGTCAAGGTGGGGGACCGGACCAAAGGGGTAGCTGAAGGGAGGATCGGAGTCCCTGATGCGGAGGAGGCTGGTCAGGGCGGCATGGAGCCCTGGCACTGGTGGTAGGCTCAGGGAGTCCAGAAAGGCCATTGCCCAGATGGTTGGGGAGGCCAGGTTTGTTGCAGCAGCAGCACTGACATTGGCTGCCCCCATAGTTGCTGCTGTGAAGGAGACCGATGCCGGGAGTGGTACCGTGACCGGGCACAGTGCCGTGATCGGGCACAGTGCCGTGATCGGGCACGGTGCTGGGAGCATGACTTGGAGGCCCTAGACGGCAACACAAATGCCGCATCGGAGTCGGAAGAGTAATCTGACATGGACCACAGAGGTGCCAACATTGATTGTGGTGGGGTATGACAGGACATAGCCTCAGGTTTGCCGCGATGCTGGGTCGGGGGGAGGAGGCGGCATGACCAGTGCTGGTTCCTCGGGCGGGGCAGGCGCCGCGTGTGTGGGGCTCGTCGGTGGTGGTGCTGGTGTCGTCTCTGAGCTCAGTGCCGACTGTGGCCTGAGGCTGTTGCTCTTGGGGCGCCCGCGGCGAGTGGTGCCATCTAGGCGGTGTCGCGGTGGGGGGAGGCAAGGAGGACGACTCGATGAGCACCCTAGCCACCTCCAGGGCAGATGGGTCAGGCTGGTCCTCTGGGGAGCTATCAACCCTTCGCCGGGATAGATAAGCACCCAGCCTTGAAGGCCTGGGACATGCGCTATCAGGCGCCACGTGCCCCACCGAGGGGCACTCAGAGGGTATGTGCCTGAGTGGGGACCGACCCCTGGGTTTAAAGGCCTTGCAGATTTTGCACACTGATGTTATGTGCAATTCTCCCAAGCACTTCAAATAAGAAGAGTGGGGATTGCTGCAGGGAATGGGCTTGCCACACTTCTGAAGTTTTGCCACAGGGTTTGGAGCCCTGATGGCCGGACATGCCCAGCTGCAGGCACGCGGAGCACCGCGGCGGGGTGGAGAGGACAAACACAAAGAGTCTTTAAAGTAAGTTCACAGGTACTTAACTGAAGCACAGTAATCAAAGAATTAGCAAGTGAAAACACAACTCTAAGGGAGCTGAGGTTGTTCCAACGACCGTCACGGCGGTAAGAAGGAACTGGAGTGGGGAGGGGACCAGTAGGGTATATATGCATTGATATACTAGTGTCACTGTAGGGGGCTCCCTGCTGGCCCTAAGGGTACTGCTGAGGGAAAAATCTTCCGACGACGCGTGCACGCTGTGCGCACACACCTATATTGGAATGCACATGAGCAATCACTTGAAGAATCTAATCTTTGAGAGGGTCAACAAGCATGTGGACAAGAGGAATCCAATGGATATAGTGTAATTAGATTTCCAGAAAGCCTTTCCCAAGGTCACTCATCAAAATCTCCTAAGTAAAATAAGCTGACATTAGTTAGGAGGGAAGGTCCTCTCATGGATTGATAACTGGTTAAAAGAAGAAACAAAGGGTAAAAATATATTGTAAGTTTTCAGACTGGAGAGAGGTAAATAGTGGTGTCCCCCACAGACCAGTCCTATTCAATATATTCATAAATGATCTGGAAAAGGGGATCAACAATGTTTCATCTGCAATAATTTGCAGATGAAACAAAACTACTCAGGATACTTAAGTCACAAGCAGACTGTAAAGAGCTACAAAAGGAGCTCTCAAAACTGGGTAAACAGGCAGATGAAATTAAATATTAAAAAATACAAACTAATGCACATTGTAAAACATAATCCCAATTATACATACAACATTTTGGGGACAAATCTAGCTGTTACCATTGAACAAAAAGCTTAGGAGTCATTATGTGTAGTTCTCTGGAAACATCCAATCAATGTGCAATTGTTATAAAAAAAGAACACTAGGAATCATTAAGAAAAATATAGAAAATAAGACAACAAATATCATATTGCCTCTATATAAATCCATGATACACCCACGTCTTGAATACCGCATGCAGATGTGGTCATTCCATCTCAGAAAAGACATACTGGAACTAGAAAAGGTTCAGAAAAGGGCAACAAAAATTATTAAAGGCACGGAATAGCTGCCATATGAGAAGAGCTCAATAAGACTGGAACTTTTCAGCCTGGAAAAGAGATGACTAAATGGAGGGATATGACTGAGCTCAATAAAATCATGACTGGTGTGGAGAAAGTAGATAAAGAAGTGCTATTTACTTCTTCTCATAAAACAAGAATTAGAGGGCCACCAAATGACATTAATAGGCAGCAAGTTTAAAACAAATAGTCTTCTGTTCTTCACACAGTGCATAATAAACCTGTGGAACTCCTCGTGCGAGGTTGTCATGAAGGCCTAAGCTATAACTGGGTTAAAAACAAATAACTAGCTAAATTAATGGAAGATAGTTCTATCTATAGTGATTAGTCAGGATGAGCAGAGATGGCACCTCTAGCCTCAGTTTGCCAGAAGCAAGCAATGAACAACAGAAAACGGGACACCTGATGATTCCCTGTTCTCTTTACTCCCTTTGGGGCACCTAGCACTTGCCACTGTCAGAAGACAGAGTACTGGGCTAGTTGGACCTGTGGTCTGACCTAGTAGAGCCATCTTATGAAAATCAAAGAGCTTCACAAAATCAGGTCTTTGTCTTGGGAAAAAACTGGGAAAGAGTTCCAACAATGTCAAAATGTTCCATTTTAACATTTTTGGAAGGAAAATGTTTTTTGTTTTTAAATTACTTATTGCAACAAATATAAAAGAAAGTTGTGATCAAAATGAAATGTTTTGATTGACCCAGAAAATAATTTTGGGTGATAATTTTCCTTCAGAATCTTTAGTTTTCACTCTGATTTTGACTGAAGACAAAATTTGAAACCTTTCCTTAAATGGACCTTTTGTCTTCTACATAGCTCTACGAAGACAAAACCAACAATGTCTCAGTGACGTCATGAATACGTAGTTGTGCTAACGTGTAAAAAAAAACAAACAAAAAAAAGCATAACCTCAAAGAAGAAAAAAGACAAATAAAACAAGATAAAACAGCCTGGAAGGGAAAAGCATAATTGTTATATATATTATTCTTGCTGTGACTATTTAAGATCTCCCCTGGTGGCCTCTTATGATCTTACCTAGTTGGGGCACAGACCCTGAGAAAACTTTCCACGCTGGGGTACAGAAACAGTGAGAGTTATATCATGTAACACTGCAGGTTGCAACAGTTTGCTTGTGGATATACTACTCGTTCATCTCCCACACACTTTTAGAATTTTTTAGAAGCATTACAGTGATACAATACACTTTTGAAACATTAAAATTACAGCATTGTTGCTTTATATATTAATAAATCTCAATATACTGCAAAAAGGAATCGTATTTCTGCATAGGCACAGCTAGAGGAGAGCTTTCCACCACCTCCTTCACCACATAGATTATTGAAAACCATTGACTCAATTTTCAGTTAGTTCAGGGTCACATTGTAACCCACTTGCCTAACAAGGAGATCTCTTTTGGAGGTGTGTAAGAACGAGCTGTGTCTGGATCATTGTTATTAGGCAGATGTATTAGCACTCCACACCCAGACATTTCTGGAATTGGGTGTGATAGTTTGCAGAATGTTCAACAGGTTGCTGAACTCAGACTTCATGAGGGCAAGTAGTCAGGGCATCTGCTTTACAAAAGTCTGTGTGCCCCTTGTAGGTTGAAAGAAGCTGAGCCACAGAGCACAAAACAGTTTTTTTCCCCGACACAAACATTTTATGTCAAGCTAGTGATAGTGTTACTCTCCAACTGGGAAGCCCTGGCAGTATGAATATTAGAAAGGTGAAACTGTGTTGAAAGAAAACTATTTTTTTTTATTTTGATTGTACATTTGGAATGTTGTTCGCTTTTAAATTAAACTGTATATACACCACCTTTCAGTCCTCCCCAAGGTTAGTAATTACATGAAGTGGATTACAGTATAAACCAGAAATAAATGTATTCACTCTAAAAAGGTATATTTTAAGTATCCAAAGAAGTAGCAAACAGAACAAAGCAGACTACTAAGAAAATAATACAACACACACAAACTAAGCTAGATCCACTAAAGAAACTGAATACAAATAATAATTTCTCATCCTAGTTATTTTTCAGGTAGAGTCCTTTACAGGCCAGGTAACTGTTAGCCTGGATCTACCAGTTTTTTCTCCCTCATCCAGCCCAGCTGCAATCCTTTTGTTTCCAGGTGTTTTCCAGTATCTCTCTGCGGCAGGAGGTAGAGGTGAAGCCTGGGGCAGATGACTGTTTTGCGGGGCCCCGGGCAGCGTAACTCCGCGGGGCCCCTCCTTTGTCACGGCGCATGTGCCGTGACGCCATGCGCATGCGCGGTGGCGCCACGGCGCATGCGTGGGGCTTGTTTAAGCGCGGGGCCTGGGGCGGCCGCCCCGTTCGCCCTGCTCTATATCCGCCCCTGGGTGAAGCAATGTTTGTTTTCCTCCCACACTTTATATACAATTTCCAAAACACAGAAACCCTTTGTTGTATTCCCCCCATAGAACAGTTCAGTAATCCAAGATGCAGGTTAATATCAGTTGACCTGGTCACCTCATTGTACAGCATCCAGGAGTCAGCAGTAGTGTACAATGCCTACAGGAAGGCCAAGCCTACTGTATCTGCTGATGGGCCATCAGCCCTATCTGACTATTTCATTCTAAAAAAGTCAGAGGGGGTAGCCGTGTTAGTCTGTAACTTTAAAAACAACAAGGCACTTTAAAGAGTAACAAAAATATACATAGTATCATGAGCTTTCGTAGGCAAAACCCACTTCTTCAGATGAGCTTGAGCGTCCCTAAAGTGTCAGCACTGGAAATGACCCATAGCAGCAAATATGAAATAGAGACACACATGTCAATTCCTAACTTCAAATACGACAATGATACATGCACACAAATGGGATAATAAGGTTCAGTAAATCTTAATCTTTCCAATGATACCTTGCATGACTTATCTGGCATAAAGCATCTCAGTTACAGCATATTCATATCATAAGCATATTTTCATAATGAATATGGACTATTATGTCACAGTATGATTCACTAACTTTCCTCTTAGTTTAAAGTGATGGGAACAGTAATTTGTATTTTGCTATTTTCAACTTTGCATTTTTCTTATAGTAGAATTTTTGAATCAGTATACTTAAACTGAGTGGTTGGTTACTTTGGCAATGTCTGCACTAGGACTTTTTGTTGCTCTAACTTATTTTGCTCAGAGTTATGAAAAAATACCATGCATATCCATGAATGTCATAAGTTACACTAACAGAAGCATCAATATGGACAGCGCTATGTCCAAGGAAAACACTCTCCCACCAATATATCTTGGGCTGCTCGCTGTGGGTGGTTTCAATATGTCAACTTGAGAGCTCTCTCCCATCAGCATAGTGAGGCTACAGGGGAGATCTTATAGCAGTGCAGCTGTGCTGCTATAAGCTCACTAACCCAGACATGGCCTTAAGCTAACTAAGTGCAACCGAGGAGGAGAAGGAAGAGTCTGTATGGAGCCCAGCTGGAGATTTCTATAAGAAAATGGAGGGAAGAAGATGTTGTAGTGCTTTTGCCTCAGAAAACCATATAGATTTTGATGATCAAAGACAGATTCAAATATACTAAACCTTAGCTTTGGGGAATTCTGAGTTACCTTTCACTGTCTTTCTGTGAGGACTGAACCACTTACATTTAATTTGTTTACTTTATGTTTATGTATAACTGTGAAGACAATGTATGTGGACTACAAAATAACCATGTTATATTGAAAAAAATAATTATTATGCTGCTTTATCATTTTAAGATTCCATAAAGTTGGTACTTGAGAATTAAGTTCATTCCTTTTGTTCTTTTTGGACTTGATTTTGGGGAGGTTGACCTCGTGCAATTCTTGCTGAAAATCCTCACTGACTGAATCCTGGGTCTCCTTGTGCTATTCCATGCGTACTGGGTTTTTATAGCAAAAAACAGGACTAGGTAGCACTTTAAGACTAACAAGATGATTTATTAGGTGATGAGCTTTTGTGGGCCAGACTCACTTCCTCAGATCAAATAGTGGAAGAAAATTGGCACAACCATATATACCAAAGGATACAATAAAAAAAAAATGAACACATATGAAAGGACCAATCAAATTTCATAACAGAAGGGGAATGAGGAGGGCAGGTAAATGTCTGTGAGCTAATGATATTAGAGGTGATAATTGGGGAAGCTATCTTTGTAACGGGTAAGATAATTAATGTCTTTGTTTAGACCTAGGTGATAAGTGTCGAATTTAAGTATGAATGACAGTTCAGAGGATTCTCTTTCAAGTTTGGTGTGAAAAGGTCTTTGAAGCAGGATGCAGGTAATCAAGTCCTTGAGATAATGCCCTTTCTCGTTGAAATGTCAAGAAACTATTTTTTCTTTGTGATGCTGTCTAATATCTGTTTTGTGGGCATTGATTCTTTGGCGAAGTATCTGAGACGTTTGTCCAATGTACATAGCAGATGGACACTTTCGGCACATGATAGCATAAATTATATTTCTAGATGAGCAGGAATATGTGATCTTGATCTTATAATTCACTTGGTTAGGTCCAATAATGGTATCAGCAGAATGAATATGTGGACAAAGCTGGCAACGGGGTTTGTTGCAATGGAAGGTACCAGGGTTGGTATTAGTGTAGTATGTCCTGTGGTTGTTGATAAGAATCATCTTGAGATTAGGTGGTTGTCTATGGGTCTGTCTCCCAGAGCTTCCCTGTTCCAGTATAGGTTGTAGTTTACTGATAACGTGTTGGACAGGTTTAAGTTGGGGGCTGTACGTGATGACGACAAGTGGTGTTCTATTGTTGGTTTTCTTGGGTTTGTCTTGAAGTACATGGTTTCTAGGTATTCGTCTAGCTCTTTCAATTTGTTTTTTTTATTTCTCCGGGTGGGTAGTTGAGGTTTATAAATGCTTGGTAGAGATCCTGAAGTTTCTGGTCTCTGTCAGTGGGATTAGAGCAGATGCGGTTGTATCGAAGGGTTTGGCTATAGATGATGGATAGTATGGTGTGTTCTGGATGGCAGCTGGAGGCATGTAGGTAACTGTATGAATTGGTGGGTTTTCTGTAGCGAGTGGTGTCTAATTTTCCATTAGTGATTTGTACTGTGGTATTCAGGAAATGGATCTCTTGTGTAGAATGGTCCAGGCTGAGATAGGCACTGGAGAAGGGAAGTGAGGTATCATGGGTGTTTCACTCACTGAAAGTGATGATGAATGTCGGTTAAATTGAGGGTGGAACTAATGAAACTTGTGCATTGCTTCCAGCCCAACTCCTCTAATCTCTGTTCCCCTGGTGTAGTCCCTCCAGAGACCATGGGCCCTCTGATTTAAGTTCCACTATCCAGAATACAATGGCATTTCAAAATGCTTCTTAGGCTGTGGAGTTCTCCATCTCCTGCAGAGTAATAACAAAGTAGCGTACTCAGCAAAAGAGACCATTCCCTCTAAAATAAAAAAGACTTGTGTTTGATTCCTGGCTATGCCAACTAGTTTCTGTGAGACCTTGAGCAAGTCATAGTCTTCCTCAATTTCAGTTTTACTGGTCTATTGAAAGGAGTTATTAATGATAGAAATCAAAGAAAGAAACCAAATTGTGAAATACTAATACTGAAAAAGCTTGATGTAACAGTAGATAATACATGAGTTTGAGTTTGCAATGGTATATGGTTGCATATGGTTGTAATTATTAAGAGCACCTGAGTAAAACCTTAGACAAAGTATATGGAACAATCCTGTACTGGTATGGGATGTATTTAATATACTATTTTTCCCTTCCTTTACTTTATGATCTCTCATAGAAATGTGCCAATTTTTGTGAAACACAGCTCTTCTGAGGAAAGATACTATGAACTAGAGATGGGTCCAAGCTACAAACTCAGACAAGTTTTTCTGAGGATCCAAGGAAATACAAGTAGCACATTTCTTACTAATAATCATACTCTTTCACTTTTTGCTAACCAGATTTGCCTTCAACATTGGCCATCAAGTCACACTGAAGTAAGTTCTGTACCAAACCAACAGAATGATTAGAAAAAAGATATTTCCATTAAAAATAAACAAACAATCTCACGGATCACACATCTGACCATATTAGATCACAAAAGTATGTAAAAATATTTACGTACTTTAAAAAAATATTTTTCAACTTCTGTATTAATTATTTGCTTAGCAAAGAATCTTCAGTATAGAATAATAGCAAATAAGCATAACATTCAGTCAATGTCTCAAGTTAGACTTTTTAAAAGTGTCCAATTTCTACTTCAGGTCTTAAAACATTAAGAAAATTGTAAACCTTAAGCAAAGAAATCTGAGCCTGGAACTATAACAAGAATTGCTAGAAAACCAAAAATACATCAGAACTTATGAAGAGATATAACTAACTCATGGTTGTCTAGCTCTATTATAGATCTTTTATAAGAACGGCCATTCTGGGTCAAACCAATGGTCCAGCTAACCCAGGGGTGGGCAATAATTTTTGCCCAGGGGTCACTTAGGGTTGCCAGGTGTCCAGTATTTGCACCAGACAGTCCAGTATTTGCATGCTCTGTCTGGTAAAAAAAAAAAAAAATCAGAAAATGCCAGACATGTGGAATGTCTGGTACTTTCTGATTTTTCCGACTGCGCACAGACAGAAGCCTGGTGTGGACGGGGGGAACGGCTGGGAGTCTCGGCTGGGAGGCAGGGCTGCAATTGCCGGCGGGAGCCCTCAGTCAGGAGGAGGAGGAGGAGGGGAAACCTCCTCGCTTGTGCGTCGCCAGGAGCCTACACGTGACAGGCAGCAAGTGCCCAGGTCAGTCCTGCTCCCCGCCAGCCAATTTGCTCACCACCCACTTCCCGGCTGGCCAGTTCTCCCCCACTTCCCCTGATCTCCCCAGCCAACACTGCTGCAGCCCCCCCCCCGCCACTGCACCGCCCTCCACCAGCTGTGCTTCCCGCCCCCCCCCTTCCTCCCAGCCACCCTCGTGGCCCCCGATCTCCACCAGCTGTGCTTCCTGTCCCTCCTTACTCCCGGCCAGCCCCGCCCCCTCCCAGCCGGTCCCCTCTCCCCCGATATCCGGCGGATAGCCCCGTTCTGCCTGACCCCCCCCCCCCCGACTAGCCCTGCTTCCCATTGACCCCTCATCTCGCCTGTCCAGCCCCGTTGCCCCCCCATTAGCTGTTCCCAGCCCCCCCCCCCCCCCGCCTTTCTGGCCTGTCTCCTCCCCCCGCCTCCCCGTATGAAGCGTGTCCGGTTTTTGTTTTTTTAATGACTAGCTGGTAACCTCTAGCCATGATCCAGGTTCTGGGGTCTTCCCCCCCCCCCCCCTTTTTTTTTCCCCGTTCAACAAAATTTTTTCCCGGTGTTTTGTTTTCGGGGGGGGGGGGGTCGGTATTTTTGTTTCAGCCATCTGGCAACCCTAGGGCCACTTCAAAAATTTTTGAAGTAACCCAGGCAACCCCGGAAGGGGCATGGCCTAAACAGGAGAGGGCAGGGCTACTCCACTCCCCAGACCATGATTGCTCTGGGGGTGGGGAAGCCCCTTTGTCCCCACTTCCCACTAGGCACCCATGACCTGCAAGAGAATTGGCATGTTCCCCCACCCCGAGGCCAATCAGGGCCTGGGAGCAGAGCAGCGCACGAAGCCTCCTCCCGCCCTGCAAGTTGCATGTTGCACCTGAAGTGCCGCATGCCGCTCACGGAGCAGGAGGGGAGAGCGGAGGTGGCTTTGCTCGCTCCCCTGCTCCCAGACCAATGAGGGCCTGGGGGCAGTGGAGCTGCGTGAAGCTTCCTTCGCTCTCCCCCCACTCCCGCTTACAGGGCGGGGGAAGAGCAGAGAAGGCTTTGGGTGCTCCCCCACCCCCAGGCTCTCACTGGCCTGGGGGCGGGGGAGCAGCAGGACCTCTGCAGGCTGGATCCACCCGCTTGGCATGCCAAATACTGTCCGCGGAGGCCCTTTTGCCCACCCCTGAGCTACCCCAATAACTTGGCTTCAAACAGTAGCCATCCCAAAAGCTTCAGAAAGTATTAACAGAACAAGGGAATGATCTCATCGTGATCCATTCTCTGTCCTCCAATCCCAGCTGCTAGCAGTCAGTGGTTTAGGAACATGGAGTTGCATCCATGATCATCTTGCCTACTAAACACGGATGACCCTGTCCTACATGAACTTAGCTAATTCTTTTTTGAACCCAGATATAACTTTGGCTTCCATAACATCCCCTGCCAGTGAGTTCCACAAGTTCGGTGTATATCATTTGGAATATATTGCTTTTTCAACTTCTCAGTTTGTTCCAAACCACCTCTATCTGGGACCAGATTTCTCACCTCAAAAGAATGTGTCATGTGCGATTTTTCTTGATAACATCTGCAATGAAGACCAATGTGAAAAGTTTATTTATCTATTCTACTAAGGCCTCATCTTCCTTGAGTGCTCCGTTAGCACCTTTATCATGCAGAACCTCCCAACATTTATCAGGCTTCCTTTTTCTGAAGTACTTAAAATGTGGCCTGCTTAATTATCTTTTTACACTTGACTTACCAGAGTTTATGCTTCTTTCTCTGTTTCTGCAGTAAGAATAATAGAATAATAGAATAATAAAAGATTAGGATTAGAAGAGACTTCAGAAAATCATGTAGTCCATACCATTGGTCAAAGCAGAATGAGCGCCAATGAAACTAAGTAAGATTTTACTTCAAATTTTTTTAAATGATGCCCTTTTGTCTGTGACTTAAGACTGCTAGTTTTGGTTGTCTTACATATAAAATGTTAAATTTTACTTAATAACTAATGG
Source organism: Pelodiscus sinensis (assembly GCF_052426305.1). NCBI lineage: Eukaryota > Metazoa > Chordata > Testudines > Trionychidae > Pelodiscus > Pelodiscus sinensis. Next base: position 90,319,999 of record NC_143057.1, read on the forward strand.
ATTGGCTCCAATTGCTTGACTATTTAAGCTATTAGTCTGCAAAATGTTCTATTAAAGTTGCTAGTTATGCCAGTGCCCTTCAGTAGTTACTCCTTTCTCCCAATGCAGCCCATTAGACAGAGATAATTGTTACATGTGTTAGTTATATAAAAGACACTGCAGAGCTGTGAGGGGAGCAGGGATGAACAGATATTAAGACAGGTTCTCATCAATTACTATATTGCTTTCATGGTGCATTAATAGGAAAAAAGAGGGATCTTATATTTAAAGTTTCTGGAGTGACACACATTGTGGAAATGCAACAGTTTTAGAAGTGCCAGGATTCCCCCCTCCCCGAGAATTTATTAGAGCCTAAAGACAAGAACACACTGCTTTATTCATCTATAAGCTCACAACCAGCTTTACTGGGTTTGGCACCAAAGGAGCATGTATTGATCTGCACTGTGTAGGTTCACTGCCAAATAGAAATGATATCAAAACAACAGAAGGGTTTTTGAGGTTAAAAAAAATGCCAGCTAAAACTACATGCTGTCAGTATATAACTAGTTTGGCCTTAGGTCAATTCTAAAATTCTGATTTCAACATCACTTTCAAGTGCTTAGTGCTCCAAGCACACTGAAGCAGACAGATATAGTCCCATAACTGAATAGCTTAAAATTATGGATGTTAGATACTATTTAATTTAATAATCGTATAGCTGCACAAAATCTTAGCAGTTACACACTTATCACAGCCTCACTACAAGGTTCACAGAGAGAAAGGTTGGGAACCGCTGATCTAGACTGTCCCTTCATTTCTATGTTTACTAAACTTGCAAAAACAGAAGCCATTTGAAACTAAAACATTGTTCAGAAAAATCCTTAAATTCTACAAGCAACTTTTCAGGTACAGATTAAATTTTCTATAGAAATGGGCCTGAGTGGCGCGCTCACAAAAAAACAAAAATGTACTGTGATCCTCCTGGGATAATGATTGGATGCTTACTGGCTCCAGTTAATCAATAACCAGTGGAGGCTGAAATATTTCTTAACCTGCCATGGACAGGGGGCTGCTCCAGTCCCATGGGGTGAATAGGGGCTTCTCTGGGGCGGGGGGGAGAAAGGGGCTGGCAGCAGGGAACTGGTGAGAGCTGGGAGCCAGCAGAGCCAGCCCCAGTGAGGGGTTGAGGACAGGAGCCCCAGGGGCTGGAGACTGCTCCAGCTGGTCTAGAGTCCCCAGCCCACATCCCACTTAGCCATTCAATTGATTTTTCATTAGGTCATCCTAACGTTTAACCAGTTAACTGATTAACTGGGATTTGACATCCCTCCCTTGGAGCAGGGACTTGAATTTTAGCAGAGGTGTCACTGTCGTGTCAAGAATGCTGGGTTTTTTGCCCTCCTTGTGAAAATGTCCGAATTTGGATAAGAAACAAAGTCTCCCACAAAAAATCTAATTTCTCAAATGTTCAAAATAGACACTGAAGACTGCTGGATCGAGCAGGCCCCATTCAAAGGGTGTAAGAGCATATCAGGACTCAATCTCTGTACTTTCAATGTGCCCTCTACTAATGTCCAAGAAAAAGTATAAGAAAAGGGTTGGGAGACCATGAGAACACAAGGCAGGGTATGTGTGGTTTGAGATGGACAGAGTAGGAGGGATGAAGGACCTGGCAGCAGATATAAATTAGAACCAGTGAGAAATGTTTCTTCTGAATAACCTTCTGATCAAAACACTATTCACAAAACTAAAATTTTACGAGGGGGGGGGGGGGGGGGGGACCTTAAGTTTTGCTGCAAGTTTCCACTGTCAAGAAAATCTTAATGACAGTTCCCAAGCTGACTGCTAGGAAGGGTCTTGTTAATTTCACCTTCTGTCTGGCTCCTGGCAGAAACTGAAATTGACAAAAGCTTTCCAGGAGGGCTGCCAAAGCTAAGCATCCTGACTCTGAACCTCCCCCACAGCTCCAGGGCCAGGCAGGCTGAGCAATCCAGCTCTCACTGACCTTCTCGCTGCCAGAGCTGGAGGGTGGCTGAATACTAAGGTGCTCGCTCTCACTCTCTGAACTCAGCTGGAATTCTCTTGTCAATTTCATTTTTTCCTCAGAAAAAAATAAATAACAAAAAACAAACAAATTGAACTGCTTGGTACATTGATTTCTCTCAAAGTGAAATTGACAAGAATTTTCTGGTAAGGCAGCTGGGAAGCCTAAAACTTCCATTTTGGTTTTCCAAAAACAAGATTGTTTTCTTGAAATCCCTTCCAGTGCAAAATTTTATTGTTTTGACATTTCATGCCAGTGCAGAATGAAATGTTTTTCAAAATAGCCCTGATGACCTCCATCCTGTATGCTGAATGAGGCAGCAGTCCTGTGTAAAAAAATATATTGTGAGATCACTTGATCAAAAGCTACCAAAACACACAGACACAAGGAGCCCAAATGAAGGTTGCATGGGCATCTTTGATTCTGTCATTTCCTAATTTTGCAACCTTAACCTAATTTAATTTTAATACATAGGTAGATAACACTATTATACTCAAAAAGGGTAAGATTTCAATGTAATGGAAAATTATATAGGAATGTTAATATTTTTGAGAGTGAGAAAAATGCATAATTGGAAGAAATAATACTTATAACATTTTAAAGCATAAGCAGTATCAGAAAGTAAAAATAAATTTGAAAAATTATTAGACCAAATATATCAGAAAAAAGTGGAAGGGAAATATTAAATAACTCAAAGGAAGTTTCTCACAATGGAGAGGAAAGTCAAATACAATGGATGTTACTATTTCCATGTGATTTAACAGGAAATAAGTTAATTACTAGTTACCATTGCACTGAGTCTATACAAACCAAACTGTTTGTCATACCATACTATGTAGGTACATCTATGACCAACAAAATTCCCAGTAGTTACAATTCGTAAGACTAACCTAGCAATGATAGTGGTACTATTTAGCAGCATACGCAAACTATTTGAAATAGTAAAAAGTAAAATGTAAAATAGTCATTGTTTTCTAGGACAAGCTAAAGTTATTTGGGAATTGGTGCCAGCTACTGCACACTGAATTGGAAAAATAGTTTGTGTACAGCTCCACGAACATGACAGAAGTTGAGTCTAACCATCGCAAGATTCCTGTGTTGAGACATATTGCTCACCAAAGGATTTGACATAAAGGAACATTAAGTTTATGTCTCTCCTCCCAACATAATACCAAACAGTCAGTTCTGTGACATATTGTAGGCATTATCAAAAAATGTTAGTGCAATTATCAAAAGGAATTAGCGAAAAGTAGGATATGGACTACAGACACTGAGTTTGGCCTAATGCCAAATGCACTGACTAAAAATACAGCAGTTCTCTTTTCTTGGTATGAGGTAACCACATCACAGAGAGGAGTGACCCCCTGAGAGCAATGTTAACCCCTTCAGGAAAAGTGCATTTTATAGCAGGAATAATAGCAAAAGAAATGTCAGACAAAAGAAAGTGCCTTTTACCAAACATGTAACAATGGATGAATGCCTTGAAAATACAGTGACAGAGATGTAGCCGTGTTAGTCTGGGGTAGTTGAAGCAAAATGCAGGACAATGTAGCACTTTGACTAACAAGATGGTTTATTATTGAAAATACAGGTGAATTAACTATTAGGCACACAGCCATTACAGCTAATGAGGAAAGGGAAAGTGTTTTTTGCACCAGTGTCTCATCTCACAGAAGCATTGTCTAAGACAGCTGTCACTGTGGTATTTAAGCATTATAAAAGCACCACACAGGGTTCCTATTTTTTCTATATCAGGATAGAATAAAGATGTTCTGGCTTCCAACATGGTGCCCACAGAAACTATTAAAACGAATCTAGATAAAGCTATATCAACAAACACTGGATATGTTCAACCAAGAGTGTATGAAACTACATTAGTAACTAAGGATGTGTCTAGACTACAGAGTTTTGTCAACAAAAGCGGACTTTTGTCGACAAAACTATACCTGCGTCTACGCTACCACTGAGTTCTGTCGACATAATGTCGACAGAACTCAGCAGTTTTGTCGACGCTGGTAAACCTCATTTTACGAGGCATGTCGACAGAAGGGGTTATTGCATGTAGGGTTGTGTTTAGACTACAGGGTTTTGTCGACAAAGCATCTTGCTTTGTCGACAGAACTGAATGTGTCTAGACACTCTTTGTCGACAGAAGTTTTGTCGACAGATACTGTCAACAAAACTTCTGTCGACAAAACTATGTAGTCTAGATGTACCCTGTGGCTGGATAATCTTGCTCTCACTAATAAGTTTTTCAATTTCCAATCCAGGGACATATTAAAACATCAATTTTTGGTGATTATTTTCAGAAGGAAATTCATACAGAGAGTGCATTTAAACTGAAATGTACAAGCAAAGATTCCAGATCCTCTTTCTGCTCTTGCAGTGGGTTTCCCCTTGCAGTCCAAGTTCTTTTTTTTTCTTTCCTACTAACAGGCAAAAGCACACATCTCAGGCCCCATTCATGATTGTTCCACTCTCCTACATACATAGTTTTCAATTCAGTGAAATTATACTTTTATAAAATGATGAATCATGCCCCTCGTGTCCTAAAAGAGGGAGAATGTATTGTATGCCACTCCTGACTCAGTAGGGAATGCTAAGAACCTCTGGCTCCTTATCTAGAAAACTGACTTCTTTTATATCCTTCCTATCAGCCTGCGATCCAAGTTAGGGTCTAATAAATATTTTTCAGGTTTCATCATGAGTTCTCCAACAGGCTACCAACTAAACACATTCCCATTCCTAAATTAAGTTAACCAAAAACTCAGACAGTTTTAATGTCACTGCCATTTCTATGCTGATTTATTTCCTTGCATTCACAGCAGTTCTTCCTAACCCTTTCCCCTATGAACAAAGTGAATAAGCCACTTTTATGTCAATTTTCAATATTTTGAGAAGAATTATTTCTCTTTAGGTAACAGATAGCCGACTTAAGGAAGTCCTGAACCCGTAATCTCCAAAGTCAGGTATACTTTGTCTCATGTGTTAGCATTAGAGAAGTAAAACCCCATTTAATTAGTCAACCGGCTAAACATTAACTGATTAATTAATTAACTGGTTAACTGACTAAATGGGCAGGCAGGAGAGGGTCACCACAGTCCGTTGGCCTTGTTACCCCAGAGTCTCAGTAACAAGCATAATCTTTTGAATTAATTTAGAATTTAGGATAAGAGATCTGACTGATGATGTTAAATGCTCTGGTTTCCAGAAGGGATGCCCCTGACACCGTATCTGATCACCGCTGATTTCTCCCCCAAAAAAAAACCACGCTTGGAGTCCAGATTAGAGTTCACTAATATATTGTAAGAATTTAAACTGACAAGTGCATGAACAAGAACAAAGCAACCACCAAGAAATCCAACCCCCACCCCGAAACAGAAGAGAATTAAGACAGAAAGATCCCCAATACAGGTAAGGTATTTATGTGTTACAACAGTCTCTGTGTTGCCAATGGTGGTACTGCTGCTTGCGACCTTTTACCTTTGGGCTCAGGTTAGCCCTTAGGGGGGAACCGCAAGTGATCCCTCGCAGTTCTGGGATGATTCTTTTTGGGCCTTCACCACAACGGAGTGTTTCAGGGATGGTGACGATGTGATGGTCCGAGGCAGGTAGAGATCAAACACCTCTGCTTGGTGTATCCCAGATCACCAGTGTTGAGCCTTCACCACAGCATGTGGGGACCCACCGCAGTTGTGAATGATCCCTCTGCCTTTTCCTCACAGACACAGCCCAGAACACTGATCACCCCCTCTCCATGAAACACTCCGTTGTGGTGAAGGCCCAACGAGAATCATCCCAGAACTGCGAGGGATCACTTGCGGTTCCCTCCCTAAGGGCTAACCTGAGCCCAAAGGTAGAAGGTCGCAAGCAGCAGTACCACCATTGGCAACACAGAGACTGTTGTAACACAAATACCTTACCTGTATTGGGGATCTTTCTGTCTTGATTCTCTTCTGTTTCGGGATGGAGGTTGGATTTGTTGGTGGTTGTTTTGTTCTTGTTCATGCCCTTGTCAGTTTAAATTCTTACAATATATTAGTGAACTCTAATCTGGACTCCAAGTGTGGGTTTTTTGGGGGGAGAAATCACGAGTGATTAGATACGGTGCCAGGGGCCTCCCTTCCGGTAAGCAGAGCATTTAATATCAATCAGATCTCTTATCCTAAATTCTAAATTAATTCAAAAGATTATGCTTGTTACTGAGACTCTGGGGTAACAGCCTTGAGCAGCACCACCCACCCACCCACCATGACTGGACTGGAGTGACCCCTGCGCTACAGGCAAGAGCTACTGGTTCCCAGCCCACATGGGCTAGGAGTCGTCACCCTCATTCAGGGAGTGGGGGTATGGCAGAAGCAGCAGTGGGGGAAAGGAGTTTATTGGCTAGCAGACTGGGAGCTGGCAACCCTCTCCTCCTGCTATTGTCGCTTCTGCCCTCTCCATCCCCCCACGTGATGCTGCCAATTCATGGAAGCCAGCAGTCCTGTGGGGCCGGAGCAGCCCTCTGTCTGTGACGGGCCACAGGTGGAGGGCCGCTCCCAGGCAGCACTTAACCGTTACCCAGTAAACATTATCCATTAAGAGTGATGCTTACCATGTAACTGGTTACCCATTCACATCCCTAATTAGCACAGCATCAATTCATACATTGCAGCAGAAGAATTTCTCTGTACGCTCTACCCAAGGGTATACAAGAAGAGGTTTATTATTGCCAGCAACAAAGCCAGAAAGACAAGATGAGTAAGAGAATATCTTTTATTATACCAACTTCTGTTGGTAAGAGAGATAAGATTTCAAGCCTCACAGAACGGATATTGAACCAGCTGTAGGGGGTATGTAAGCATAAAGCAATGGAAGGCCTAGTAAAACTTTTCTAAACAGGATGTATGTCCCTTAGGCTATGTCTAGACTACATCCCTTTTTCGAAAAAGGGATGTAAATTAGACATATCGAAATTGTTAATGAAGCCAGGATTTAAATATCCCACGCTTCATTAACA